>NC_054386.1:36568878-36890700 GCF_017654675.1 Xenopus laevis | reverse complement strand
ACTGCAAGAGATATAATATATATATTCATCCCTCTATATACATTCTACGTAGCACATATCCATATTCATCGATCTATATACATTCTACATAGACTATACATATTCATCCCTCTATATACATTCTACATAGACATATACATATTCATCGATCTATATACAACTTCTGCATAGATATACATATTCATCCATCTATATACATTTTACATAGATATATATATTCTTCCCTCTATATACATTCCTACACAGACATATACGTATTCATTGGTCTATATACATTCTACATAGATATATACATATTCATCGATCTATATACATTCTACATAGACAATATACATATTTATCGATCTATATACATTCTACATAGACATATACTTATTCAATCACATCTATATACATTCTACATAGACATAGACATATTCATCCCAATATATACATTCTAACATATACATATTAATCGATCTATATACACTCTGCATAGATATACATATTCATCCATCTATATACAATTAACATAGATAGATAATTTTTCCCTCTATATACATTCTACACAGACATATACATATTTATTGTTCTATAATATCATTCTACATAGACTATACATATTCATCCTCTATATACATTCTACATAGACATATACATATTCATCGATCTATATACAACTCTGCATAGAATATACATTATTCATCCATCTATATAATTTTACATTACATATATATTCTTCACTCTATTACATTCTACACAGACTATAACGTATTCATTGGTCTATATACATTCTACATAAATATATACATATTCATCGATCTATATACATTCTACATAGACATATACATATTTATCGATCTATATACATTCTAATAGACATAGACATATTCATCCCAATATATACATCTACATATACCATATTAATTGATCCTATATACACTCTGCATAGATATACATATTCATCCATCTATATACATTTTACATAGATAGATATATTTTTCCTCTATATACATTCTACAACAGACATAACATATTCATTGTTCTATATACATTCTACATAGACATATACATATTCATTTCCTCTATTATACATTCTACATAGACATATACATATTCATCGATCTATATACACTCTGCATAGATATACATATTCATCCATCTATATACATTTTACAAGATATATATATTCTTCCCTCTATATACATTCTACACAGACATATACGTAATTCATCTGGTCTATATACAATTCTACATAGATATTACATATTCATCGATCTATATACATTCTACATAGACATATACATATTTATCGATCTATATACATTCTACATAGACATATGACATATTCATCCCAATATATACATTCTACAATATACATATTATCGATCTATATACACTCTGCATAGATATACATATTCATCCATCTATATACATTTTACATAGATAGATATATTTTTCCCTCTATATACATTCTACACAGACATATACATATCATTGTTCTATATACATTCTACATAGACATATACATATTTCATCCATCTATATACATTCTACATAGACATATACATATTCTCGATTATAAACTATAATGACTCTCACAAATAAGAGAGATAAAAGTTATCCACTAATATAAGTAATAAATTGAACCCTCTATAAACGCTTAAATAAGTTAACCTACAAGGTGAACTATTCCGTGTTTTTATATTAGGGGGTTGGGTTTCATGATACCCTCTATAGTACACTAAACCTGCATAGATATAACATATTCATAGCCATTCTATATAACAATTTTGCCAAAGATATACATATTATAAATTCCATCTATATACATTAATACATAGATATATATATTTTCTTCCTTCTATTATATGAACGATTCACAAAAACAATATGCATATTCATCGATCTATATACTTCTACATAGACGATTTACATATTCATATTGATGCTATATACAGTTCGACATAGGAACAAATTAAATATTCAATTGTCCCTCTATATATATATTCTACATAGACATATAAATATTAATCGATCTAAAAATGCCACTCTGCATTGATATATGTTTCATCCCTCTATATACATTCTAACAATAGACATATAATCTTATTCATTCCATCTATATACACTCTGCATAGATATATATATTCATTCCCCCTCTATATACATTTACATAGACATATACATTACTTTCATTCGATCTATATACATTCTACATAGTCATATAATATTCATCATCTAATATACACTCTGCATTGATATACATATTCATCCATCTATATACATTTTACATAGATATATATCTATTCTTCCCTCTATATACATTCTACACAGACATATACATATTCATTGATCTATATACATTCTACATAGACACGTACATATTCATCCATCTATATACATTCTACATAGACATATACATATTCATCCCTCTATATACATTCTACACAGACATATACATATCCATCGATCTATATACACTCTGCATAGATATACATATTCATCCATCTATATACATTCTACATAGACATATACATATTCATCCCTCTATATACATTCTACATAGACATATACATATTCATCGATCTATATACACTCTGCATAGATATACATATTCATCCATCTATATACATTTTACATAGATATATATATTCTTCCCTCTATATACATTCTACATAGGCATATACATATTCATCCATCTATATACATTTTACATAGATATACATATTCATCCCTCTATATACATTCTGCATAGACATATACATATTCATCCATCTATATACACTCTGCATAGATATATATATATATATATATATATATATATATATATATATGATATATATATATATATATTCATCCCTCTATATACATTCTACATAGACATACACATATTCATCGATCTATATACATTCTACATAGACATATACATATTCATCACTCTATATACATTCTACATAGACATATACATATTCATCCATCTATATACACTCTGCATAGATATACATATTCATCCATCTATATACATTTTACAAAGATATACATATTCATCCATCTATATACATTATACATAGATATATACATTCTACCCTCTATATACATTCTACATAGACATATACATATTCATCCCTCTATATACATTCTACATAGACATATACATATTTATCCATCTATATACACTCTGCATTGATATACATATTCATCCTTCTATATACATTTTGCAAAGATATACATATTCATCCATCTATATACATTTTACATAGATATATATATTCTTCCCTCTATATACATTCTACACAGACATATACATATGCATTGTTCTATATACATTCTACATAGACATATACATATTCATCCATCTATATACACTCTGCATAGATATATATATTCATCCGTCTATATACATTATACATAGACATATACATATTCATCCCTCTATATACATTCTACATAGACATATACATATTCATCCATCTATATACACTCTGCATAGATATATATATTCATCCCTCTATATACATTCTACATAGACATATACATATTCATCGATCTATATACATTCTACATAGACATATAAATATTCATCCATCTATATACACTCTGCATTGATATACATATTCATCCATCTATATACATTTTACATAGATATATATATATTCTTCCCTCTATATACATTCCACACAAACATATACATATTCATTGATCTATATACATTCTACATAGACATATACATATTCATCCGTCTATATACATTCTACATAGACATATACATATTCATCCCTCTATATACATTCTACATAGACATATACATATTCATCGATCTATATACATTCTACATAGACATATAAATATTCATCCATCTATATACACTCTGCATTGATATACATATTCATCCATCTATATACATTTTACATAGATATATATATATATTCTTCCCTCTATATACATTCCACACAAACATATACATATTCATTGATCTATATACATTCTACATAGACATATACATATTCATCCGTCTATATACATTCTACATAGACATATACATCCATCTATATACACTATGCATAGATATACATATTTATCCATCTACAGTATATACATATATATATACATATACATATATATATATATATATAAATATACTCTACAGATATAAATATTCATCCATCTATATACACTCTGCATAGATATACATATTCATCCATCTATAAACACTCTGCATAGATATACATATGCATCCATCTATATACATTTTACAAAGATATACATATTCATCCCTCTATATACATTCTACATAGACATATACATATTCATCCATCTATATACACTATGCATAGATATACATATTCATCCATCTATATACATATATACTGTATATATTCTACAGATATAAATATTCATCCATCTATTTACACTCTACAGCATGAGATCCCCTGCAAAGGGATCCACAGTCCTTTACAAATCAATTGTCCAATAGATGAAGCAAAACAACATAAAAACCTAATACTATTTCTTATTAATAATAAAATTATAGATAGAGACAACAATTAAACCATAGAAAAACAACTCTGACTTTAATAACCTGATCTATTTAAAAAACTTATTACAATAATACCACAACAAATGAATTAAACAATTAAACAATAATCAATAGAAATCAACGACCATATACATATCTATAATAAAGATCCAATTACTGAGGATGCTTAGGGAATTCCCTCAGAGATCCACCATACACGCTCTCTACCTAACCACACATGAAGGACCTCTTTGGGTGATCATGCCATTAACTGCAAAGGGACCCACCCCGTTGGGGAACTAGCATTTCAATTGTCTACCTATACAGGCCTATACAAATCAATTGTCCAATTTACTAATTACAAAAACATTAAAATGAAACACTATCACTTAAGAATAACAAGAAAATAATATACAAAGAACAAATATTCTAAAACAAACACCTAACTAACAAAACACAGATACATTGAAACACCTTATCTAGAATAAAATCCAATCCATAACAACATAACCCTGAATTTAAAGCCCTTAAAATGTTTTTTATTGAAAACACAAAAAATCTCAGAATATAATTCTCAATAATGTTATAGGTATGGGATAAAAAAAATCAGCTTTCTAAAACTGCAGCTTACTTGATTAACTCCCTGCACATTCATATCTTCTATAGCTGGGGTCCCCAACCTTTTTTGTACCGGTGGGGTATTTTCGAGAGGACCTGGGGGTGGGGTTGGGGTTGGCGGGGATAGGGTCGGCAGGGTCAGTGTTTTTTTTTTTTCCGCGAGGACCAGTGGGTGGGGGTCATGGATGGGGTTGGAGATGGGGCCAGCGTGGTCGGGGTGGGGTCGGCATCAGTGTCAGCAGGGGTCGTGGCGGGGTCGACAGGAAATTTGGACGCGCCGGCTCAGTTCGGGAGTGTCTAAGCCCGGCGGTTGGGGACCCCTGTTCTATAGGTTTTCTAAAAATTATTTACTTTGTTTTCATCTGTTTCTTTCCATCGTTTTTGACTATGGTTTAAGGGTTTGAGCCCAAATTAGTAGGGATGCTCCGAATCCACTATTTTGGATACCGAACTGAATCCGAATACCGAACTGAATCCGAATCCTAATTTGCATATGTAAATTAGGGGTGAGAAAGGGAAAACATTTTTTAACTTCCTTATTTTGTGACAAAAAGTCACACGATTTCCCTCCCCGTCCCTAATTTGCATATGCAAATTAGGGATTCGGATATGGTTCGGCGGGGCAGAAGGATTTGGCCAAATTCGAATCCTGCTGAAAAAGGCCGAATCCTGGCCAAATCCGAACCGAATCCTGGATTCGGTGCATCCCTACAAATTAGGCATTAAAAAAATTTTGCTTGCCAGATTATTTTACACTCTTCACTCACCTGCCTAATTTGGCAGCTCTGTGTTATCTTCTATAGCTGGGGTCCCCAACCTTTTTTGTACCGGTGGCAAAAATGTTTTTTTTTTTTTAAATATTTTCGCGAGGACCTGGGGGTGGGGTTGGGGTCGGCAGGGGTGGGGTCGGCGGGGTCAGTGTTTTTTTCCCCGCGAGGACCAGTGGGTGGGGTCATGGATGGGGTTGGAGATGGGGTCAGCGTGGTTGGGTGGGGTCGGCGTCAGCAGGGGTCGTGGCGGGGTCGACAGGAAATTTGGACACGCCGGCTCAGTGCGGGAGTGTCTAAGCCCGGCGGTTGGGGACCCCTGTTCTATAGGTTTTCTAAAAATTATTTACTTTGTTTTCATCTGTTTCTTTCCATCGTTTTTGACTATGGTTTAAGGGTTTGAGCCCAAATTAGTAGGGATGCACCGAATCCACTATTTAGGATTTGGCCGAACACCGAACTGAATCCGAATCCTAATTTGCATATGTAAATTAGGGGTGAGAAAGGGAAAACATTTTTTAACTTCCTTATTTTGTGACAAAAAGTCACACGATTTCCCTCCCCGTCCCTAATTTGCATATGCAAATTGGGATTCGGATTTGGTTCGGCCAGGCAGAAGGATGTGGCCGAATTCGAATCCTGCTGAAAAAGGCCGAATCCTGGCCAAATCCCGAACCGAATCCTGGATTCGGTGCATCCCTACAAATTAGGCATTAAAAAAATTTTGCTTGCCAGATTCTTTTACACTCTTCACTCACCTGCCTAATTTGGCAGCTCTGTGTTATAAACTATCACTGAACTTTGCATACAACATCCCATAATAATAATGCATGGACATACCTAGCAGCATACATAATTGAAAATGTGCCTATTTGCTGGATTTTTTACAATAGACAATATAGTTATTTGACAAGAAGCAAAACATTTTTTTAGCAAACGCATAAAATCAGATTTTTAAAAATTGACAGTTATAAACTTTCACTAGACTTTGCACACAACATCCCATAATAACAACATCCCATAATAAGAACAATGCATGGACATATGTACCAGCATACATAATTGAAAATGTGCCTATTTGCTGGATTTTTTACAATAGACAATATAGTTGTTTTACAAAAAGCAAAAAAAAAAAGATTTCAAACGCATAAGATCAGATTTTTAAAAATTGACAGTTATAAACTGTCACTAGACGTTGCACACAACATCCCTTAATAACAACATCTCATAATAACAACAATGCATAGACATATGTACCAGCATACATAATTGAAAATGTGCCTATTTGCTGGATTTTTCATAATAGACAATATAGTTATTTAACAAGAAGCAAAAAAAAAATTAAAAAAAAAAAATTACCAAACGCATAAAATCAGTTTTTTAGAATTGCAACGTACTTGCTTCACACCCCTGCCCATTCATATCTTCTATCTAGAGGTTTTCAAAATATATTGCTCTTCTTACAAAACCTTATATTTCCTTTCTTTTCCATCTCTTTTAGCAAGGTTTGAGGGCATGGATCCAAACTAGCTGAAACAATCTTATTTGCCAGTCTCTCTTACACTGTTCACACACCTACTCAATATGGCCGCTCTGTGGCAGTTATAAACTGTCACTAGACTTTGCACACAACATCCCATAATAACAACATCCCATAATAACACCAATGCATGGACATATGTACCAGCATACATAATTGAAAATATGCCTATTTGCTGGATTTTTCACAATAGACAATATAGTCATTTAACAAGAAGTAAAAAAAAAATTCAAACGCAGAAAATCAGATTTTTAAAAATTGACAGTTATAAACTGTCACTAGACTTTGCACGCAACATCCCATGGACATATGTATCGGCATACTTAATTAAAAATTAGCCTATTTGCTGAATTCTCCCATTTCTCTAATTAAATGGCTTTATATTGCCCATCGGTAACAGTACCTATCCTTATAACAATAACCAAGAACTCTGAGGTTTATATGCTTTATGTATTTAGTTATCAAACTAACCCTCCTATTCACTAACAAATGAAGATTTACTGCAGGAAATGGAAAAAATGATTATTTTTCAACATATGTTGTCAAAAAAAGCTGCAACAAACTCTCAATACAATCGAGTTAATTAACAAGATCACCATTTGCATGAAATGAGCATTTAAAATTGCATCTTACTTGTTTCCCTCTGCTGCCTGCTCGTCTGCTTTCATGATTTTTTTCACAGAGACCTCTCTTTGCTCCCCAGTGTTTTCCCCTTGTTCCCTACCTTTGTCATCTTCTCTCTTTCATCTCCTTCTTCCAATTTTGGACGTGTCAGGTCAGGTCCAAAAGCGCAGAGGAAATCACCTGTTCTTCGGCTGATCGTCTCACCTAACTGACAGAAAAACGGCAGTTATCTGGGTCATGTGACCATGGAGCATGTGACCAGGGCTATGTGTGTGTGATTCTCTACAGTTGAAATACTTGGATATTTCTAATCCAGGCTGCACACTGTTAATCAGCAGGTACATACCCCCCTTCCAAGCCACGGCTCACACTCCCGGCATCTCAGCAGAAAGTTCCCAGGAAGTCTCTTAATAAATACATTTGAGCCCTGGGTCTAGAGTTGTGTTTCCCTCAGGCTTCCTCCCTTCCTGCAGCTCACACCATATTGTCTGGGAGTCCCCTGGGGAAGTAGTGAGGCCACTGCCAGTGTCTGCATCTATTGCCGATACCCTACCAGACTAACTCAGCGCAACAAGTGCAATTAGTGAAATGATTGAGACCTACTTCCTGTCATTCGGCGCGATGGCTCGGGGACATTTCCACATGTTCCTCAGCTGCTCGTCTCGGCTCCTGAAGATGGATGTAGGCAGCAGCCGCATCACGTTTTCCTCATAACTCCATCGCGTAAGAAATTCCAAAGCAGCAGCGTGACGTGCAGTTACTTACTAATCACTGCTTTGCCATTACATTGGGAACGTGCTGAGATTACAGCCTGAGCTAATAACGGTCTCCCTTAGTTACACCTGAACCATAGAGTTTGACAGCGGGACAGGATTCTTTCATGTCACTAACAGTAGAGTCACGTCACACGTACTCCAGGCTCTGATTGGACAGAGATAACGGGACTAGTACCCTAAATTCTCATTGGCTACCCGCAGTGAATCAAACAAGTGGCTGAGTCTGGCTGCTGCACCAGGGCACAGGTTCCTGCCCCAGCGCTGCCATGAATTTCCCGGCACTGCAGGACTGTGTGCGGGAGGGGGATTCAATAGACCTACTGGGACATGCGGGTCAATTTTGTATTGCTTGGGCACCAACATACTCTCCTGCTTTTTAGCAGGAGCTGTTGTGTTTACAAGTTAAGCTCCGCCCAGGGACACGCTCATTGGTGGGGCTGCGGCGTGCTAGTGTTTTGCTGGCCTAATATGGGAACCTGTCTCTGTGTGGGAACTGTACAAGTGATGATTAGAACCTGTGACTTACACTAATTATGGTTCTCACCGTATGATGGAAAAACTCCTCTCCCCCTCTGAAAGCAGCATCAGTAGTTAATATGAACTGAACTTTCCTGCCACATATAACTCTGTATGCGAGTAGTGAGACACGTGAGTGTAGCTGCTCCAGTTTGATTTTGCTGCTTATCTGATTCTCACGTGTCTCACTACTCGCATACAGATTTATATGTGGCAGGAAAGTTCAGTCCACCTTTATTTCCACATGGTTAGTTGAAGGGGAGGGGGAGCTGCAGAAGTAGAGCAGCTACTGTGAAACAACAAAGGAGCTTTTCTACTGATCAAACTACTGATGCTGCTTTCAGAGGGGGGTGCTGGCTCCAGGGGCAGGGCTGCTTTAATAAGTGGGCAGCTGCACGGGGCACACTTATTTTGGGGGCCCATTTTTTTTGCCTTTATTTATTTATTAAATAAGTACTTGGTGCTGGCTCCCTCCCCTGGCCGATCCACTTACATTTCGCACCCCCCTCCCAACCCGGTGAAGTGGAAACGGCCAGAGGAGGAAAGGAAGCCCTGCCTGCGATTGCCTCAGTCTGCAGAGAGGGAGCCGGAAGAGGAGTAGAGTGGTGCGTCACACGCAGGTGCCTCGCTGGTCTGTAGCTGCTGCTCAAGTTCAGCAAATCCTCCTGATGTCGGCGCTTGTTGTACCCAGCTGTCACACTCGGACATCATGACGCTGCCCGGCCCCAGGCTCTCCAGGAATCCACCAGACACCTTCACTGAATCAAGGTGAGAGTGCGTCAATGTGTTTATATGCTTGTCTCTTTCCTGCTGTGGGTTGTGGCCTGGGGGGTATTTTTACATGCATTTGCCCCTTGCCATCCTGCTGTGGGTTCTGGGAGGTATTTATATATATATATATATATATATATATATATAATCTACAGTCTGGTCATTTCCCTATGGGACCAGACTGTAAATTATATCCTTATAAACGGCGCGTTCTGACGTCAGAACGCGCCGTTTTTTAAGACAGAGGCAGCACCTACGCTGCAGCTCCCTCCCTGCGTCTCCCCTTCCATCTTACGTTCAAGCACGGAGTTCTTTTACTTCATGCGGCGCTGCTCTCCCTCTGCCTGTCAGCTATCCGCCCCTCAGTCTCTCTCCCTGCCCCTTCGTCTCCAGTTACGCTCCGCCTTCCCATGATGCGTCTCTCAGGATCTCACGCCGGTCTCCCTCCCACTATGACAAGTCTCCTCCTGTAGAGCTGAGGTGTTTGTAGAACCGGAGCCATAACAAAAGTCAGGGAGCGAGGCACCTGGTTTCTGCTCAGTGTCTGCAGTGCATGAGGAGCCGCACAGCACAAAGGTCGCTAGGGAAAGTGCGCTGGTGGGAGGGTTTGGTCACTATACACTGTGCCATTCACACTACCCGCCCCCACCCCTGAGACTGACAGTGATCAGCACAGCCAAGGGACACGCACATTCTATTCTTTGGCTCCAAAGCATGAGCGAGGAATGTGACCTGTAGCCTGGCAGTGGAGATCACTGAAAATCTCTCTCTCCCTCTATGTTCTACTCCCCCTCCCATGCTTAGTGACTTCTCCTGACACGGCCTCACTCCTCAATCACTGCCTTTCCCCATCCTGTGTAGCAGCTGATGACGTCACCCATGGCAGGCACAAAAGAACAAGCTGAACAAAACTGTAAGCAACACAAATAAAGGTACAAACAACTACAGGGAAACTCAAGAAACAAAATTAAATAAGGTGAACACACACAAGAGGAACAAACAAATTTAGCAGACACAAAACTAAACACAACACAGTGTTTCAAAGAACATACATCAAAGCCATACATAAAAGTGAGACATTGCACACAAAAAAACCTGTAGATTATAATGCATAATGTACCCCCTACTAAAATTTATAAAGATATCAAAAGTCACCTTGGAGTTATGTGACCTGTATAAAAGCACTCGGCCTGTGGCCTCGTGCTTTTATATGGTCACATAACTCCTCGGTGACTTATTATATCTTTATAAATTACAGTAGGGGGTACATTATCCACTATATATATATATATAGAATTGCCCCTTCCCATCCTTTTGGGGGTATTAATACATGCAATTGCCCCATGCCATCCTGCTGTGGGTTTTGGGGGGTATAAATACATGCAATTGTCCCATGCCATCCTGCTGTGGGTTTTGGGGGGTATTAATACATGCAATTGCCCCTTGCCATCTTTCTGTGGGTTTTGGGGGGTATTTATACATGGAATAGCCCCTTACCATCCTGCTGTGGGTTCTGGGGTGGGTATTTTTACATGGATTTGCCCCTTGCCAGCCTGCCGTGGGTTCTGGGGGTATTTGTACATGGCATTGCCCCTTGCCATCCTTTTGGGGGTATTAATATATGCAATTGCCCCTTACCATCCTGCTGTGGGTTTTGGGGGGGTATTTATACATGGAATAGCCCCTTACCATTCTGGGGTGGGTATTTTTACATGGATTTGCCCCTTGCCAGCCTGCCGTGGGTTCTGGGGGTATTTGTACATGGCATTGCCCCTTGCCATCCTTTTGGGGGTATTAATATATGCAATTGCCCCTTACCATCCTGCTGTGGGTTCTGGAGGCTATCTATACATGGATTTGCCCAATGCCATCCTGTTGTGTGTTCTGGGGGGTATCTATACATGGAATTGCCCCATGCATCCTGCTGTGGGTTCTGGGGGTATTTGTACATGGCATTGCGTCTTGCCATCCTTTTGGGGTTATTAATACATGTAATTGCTCCTTGCCATCCTGCTGTGGGTTCTAGGGGGTATCTTTACATGGATTTGCCCCTTGCCATACTGCTGTGGGTTCTTGGTGGGGGGTATTTATACATGCATTTGCCCCTTGCCATCTTGCCGGGGGTATTTGTACATGGCATTGTCCCATGCCATCCTGCTGTGGGTTCTGGGGGTATTTGTACATGGCATTGCGTCTTGCCATCCTTTTGGGGTTATTAATACATGTAATTGCTCCTTGCCATCCTGCTGTGGGTTCTGGGGGGTATCTTTACATGGATTTGCCCCTTGCCATACTGCTGTGGGTTCTTGGTGGGGGGTATTAATACATGCAATTGCCCCTTGCCATCCTGCTGTGGGTTCTGGGGGGTATCTATACATGGAATTGCCCCTTGCCATCCTGCTGTGAATTCTATGGTTATTTCCCAAGTCACCCATGGCAGACAATTCACCAACATGGGTTAATCCCGCCTATCAGGTCACTGGACAGGAAAGTGTTAACGATCGGTTTAAATACCTTGCTCCTCCCAGCAATACTCGTCTTTTTTCCTGTCCAGGTCACGACAGGCTGCTACAAGCTGTTACAGGCTGTTACAGATTGCTAAAGGCTGCTAAAAAGCTTACCATACCAGAGTGGGTCTCTCTCTCTCTCCCCTCTGATGCCTCCAAGTGCACCCTATATGGGTTGTGGTGAGAAGAACCCGTTGGGCAGGGTTGTGTGCTGGAGCTGCTGTAGGAATTCCCTCCTAGGGTGAGAGGAGGATGAAGCAGTCCAGAGGATCAGCCGTTTCATGTGGATTCGAGGCTGTGTAAATTGTTTGTTCCATGTGGAGAACACACGCGCCAATACTGACGCGCGTCGAGTGCGGACGCGGAAACGCGTGGAAGACGCGCGTCTGAATTGACGAACGGAGTGACGTGCGCCGGAAGTGACGCACACGGAAGACGCGCGCCCAAAGGGGACGCGCGCCCAAAGGGGACGCGCGTCCGGAAGT
The DNA here is from genome assembly GCF_017654675.1 of Xenopus laevis. Taxonomy (NCBI): domain Eukaryota; kingdom Metazoa; phylum Chordata; class Amphibia; order Anura; family Pipidae; genus Xenopus; species Xenopus laevis. The sequence goes on along the minus strand of NC_054386.1, from coordinate 36,877,598 downwards.
GGACGCGCGCCGGGATTGGCGCACGCGAAGGACGCGCGCCCGGAGGTGACGCGCGATCGGTCTGACGCGCGGGAAAACGGCGCCAGGAAGTGACGCAATAAGAAGACGCTGGCAGTATGTGCAAGGCTGGCGTTTTGGCTGGATATGATAGTACACTTCGCTGGAAGTTGGGGAGCGTTTGTTCACTCGGCTACAGATTGTTACTATGGATCAGCCTGGCTCTGGAAAAGGATCTCAGCCCAAAGGTCCTAGGTAAGCTGGCTGTGGTTATATGGATGTAATGAGAGAGAACGATAATTAGTGGCTGATGGTTGTCTTTTCCATTTCAGCCTACATGTGTCAACTGAATTGCAGAAAGGGGAGCCTACTCTTTCAAGGAAAGCGGCTTCAGCTACGGACCCAGTAGCGTCTGCAGACCCTCAGCCTTCAGGAGCCCCACAATTGGATGCTCTGGTCTCCATCATCAAGCAAGCTGTGGTTCAAGGCATGCAAGAGGCTACTGCTTCTACCTCTGGGGTACAGAGGAAAGCTAAGACGGTCAGAGATTTGCCATATGAGTCTCTATCGGATGTGTCAGATGAGGAATTGTATTCTCCTGGGGAGGCACATTCTGAACTCTCAGAGGAAGGAGAAGTGTTTTCTGAGGAAGAAATTACATTTGACCCTACAGCGATAGAGAATCTGGTAAAGGCAGTAAGGAAGACGCTGTGTCTTTCGGAAGAGCTACCCAAGTCTAGTTCAGCAGATAAGTTCTTCCCATCGGTCAGGAAAAGACAGGTGACTTTCCCGGTACATGATTCGATTAAGGAAATCAGCTCTGAGTGGAAGAGAACAGAGAAAAAGTTTGTTGTCCAGGGGAAGTTTGCAAAAAAGTATCCGGTGGAGGAGTTTTTTTCTAAGTTGTGGGACAATCCGCCTAAAGTCGATGCTGCAGTGGTAAGGTTGGCAAGAAAGACGACGCTGCCAGTGGATGATGCAGCAGCTTTCCGTGATCCAATGGAGAAACGGATTGAAACGAATCTCAAGAAGACGTTTATAGCGGCAGGAGCAACTTGTAGACCGGCAGTAGCTATGACCTCCACATCAAGAGCTATGAAGGTGTGGTTAAATAACCTGAAAGATGCCATTTCGTCTAATGTCAAAAGATCAGGGTTACGTGAAATGTTGTCCGAATTGAAGCTAGCGGTGGATTTCATGACAGATACCTCTCTAGATCTGGTACATCTAGCTTCAAGAACTATGGCACTTTCGGTGTCCTCGAGAAGGGCTTTGTGGCTGAAGCCGTGGCTGGCGGATTCAGCCTCTAAGGTGAACTTATGTCAGTTGCCATTTGAGGGGGAGATGCTCTTCGGTGAGAAACTCGATTCTATCATTAAGAAGGCTTCCGGGGGCAAGAGTGTATTTTTGCCGCAGGAAAAGAGATTCAGACGTCAAGGGGGTAGGCCTAGTTCCCCCATTAACAGGTCCTTTCGAGGTTCAAGACAGCCTAGATATGGAAGGACTGCCGGAAGACAGACGAAGTGGAAGTCCACAAGGGGGGAAAGTAGGCCTCCCAATAGGAGAAGTTCTACTTTCAGCTCAAGCCATACAGAGAAGAAGCAATGAGATCAGGCCGGCTCAGACCAGCAGAGTGGGGGCACGTCTAACATCCTTTTATGCGGTCTGGGCCTCAAAAATCAGAGACCAATGGGTCCTGAGGGTGATTCAGGAAGGATATCGGTTGGAATTCCACAGGTTGCCATCTCGCAATGTGTTCAAGATGTCTTCAGTTCCGCAGGTACCAGGTTCGGACCAAGTGTTACAGGAGTATGTAGATCAACTCCTGAACTCGGGGGCAGTGGAATGGGTTCCGAAGTCCCAACAGGGCTTAGGTTTCTATTCGAAGCTCTTTCTAGTCCGGAAAGCCTCGGGGGCATTCAGACCGGTACTGGATTTACGCCCTCTGAATCAGTTTGTCAACTGCAGGCGCTTCAAAATGGAATCACTGACGTCCATCCTACAAGCGGTTCCGCCACAGTCATGGCTAATAAATCTGGACTTGAAGGACGCATATTTCCATGTACCAGTGCACAAGACACATCGGAAGTATCTTCGGTTTGCCTTCAGAGGTCAACATGTCCAGTTTACCTGCCTTCCCTTTGGCCTCTCAACGTCCCCAAGAACATTCACGAAGGTCCTGGTCACGGTCGTGGCTTTTCTAAGAGTAGAAGGTGTGCCTATATTTCATTACCTGGACGACATTCTGTTGGTGGCTTCATCAAGAGAAGAAGCTCTGAAATTCAGGGACAGAACAATCCTGGTACTCCAACAGTTCGGTTGGATAATAAATTGGGAGAAGAGCAACCTACTTCCATCACAAAGGATGGTCTTCTTGGGTGCACACCTCGATACGCAGGAAGGAATAGTTTCACTTCCTCAAGAAAAGATACAGCATATATTGAGACAAATAAGACAGTTCAAGGAACAACAAAGAGTCTCAGTAAGGTCATGCATGTCGGTCCTAGGTCTCATGGCATCTACGATCCAGATGGTGAAGTGGGCCAGGTGGCACATGAGGCCTCTCCAACAATTCTTCCTGAGGGAAAATGCTTCAAGACAGTTGAAACTAAATTCACGGATTGTAGTTTCAGAGAACGCCAAAGACAGTTTAAGTTGGTGGCTGGTTGTAGGAAACTTGTCTCAGGGGATGGTCCTTGCAAACCCCCCGTATGTGGTGATCACGACAGACGCTTCAGAGAGAGGCTGGGGTGCAGTACTGGAAGGCCGCAGTGTTCAAGGTCATTGGAACCTGCAGGGTGTCTCCTCAAACATTCTGGAACTACGGGCCGTGAAAGAGGCGTTGCGGGCCTTTTCAGGAAAAATTTTACATGCCTGGGTAAAGATTCAGTCAGACAATGTTACAACGGTGTCTTATGTGCAGAAGCAAGGCGGTACCAGAAGCGCCCGACTGCTAAAAGAACTAGCCCCAATAATGACGTGGGCAGAGGAAAATCTAGAAGGGCTGACAGCCTTACATATTCCAGGCAGTCAGAATACGGAGGCAGACTTTCTCAGTCGCAACACCTTGCAACCAGGAGAATGGAGTTTATGTCTGCTAACCTTTCAAGGCGTAGTACAAAGGTTCGGAAGGCAAGAAATCGATCCTATGGCCACGGACAAAAATCACAAGTGCAGCAGGTTCTTTTCCAGGGCACCATGTCCTCTGGCAGAAGCAGTGGATGCACTCCTCCAGGATTGGAGCAGGATATTTGGTTATGTCTTTCCGCCCTTTCCAATGATTTGGAGGGTGTTGAAAAAGGTGGATGCCGAAAAAGCCTTAGTCATAGCCATAATTCCGTATTGGCCGAGACGCCCTTGGTTTCCGCTCCTGCAGAGTTTGGCAGTAGAGCCACCTCTGAGACTGCCTCTTCAGCCGGATTTGTTGTCCCAGGGCCCAGTGGTCTACGAGGGAGTGGATTCCCTGTCACTGACGGCATGGAAATTGAAAGGCAGAATATGGTTTCCAGGACGATCTGGTGAATTTCTTATTGAAGGCTCGGAGGGCTTCTACCTCGGCTCAATATTACAGGGTCTGGAAGTGCTTCGCAGAATTTGCAGTACAACACAAGTTTGACCCAAAAGATCCTACTGTCCAACAGGTGGTTCAGTTCCTGTTTGTGGGTTTCCAGAGGAAACTTGGCACAAGCACTCTGCAAGGTCAAGTTTCCGCATTATCTGCGTTGTGTGGCCATTCCTGGGCGGAGGAGCCTCTGGTTAACCGGTTCTTCAACGCAATGAGAAGAGTGTGCCCTTTCAAGAAATCCAGAGTTCCACCTTGGGACCTTACGATCGTCTTACGAGCCTTAATGTCTTCACCTTTTGAGCCTTTGCGGGAGGCCTCGGACTGGCATGCGACGTTGAAAGTCCTGTTCCTGGTCGCTATTACCTCAGCTTGCAGGGTTGGAGAGATTTCTGCTTTGTCAGCAAAAGAGCCAGACACAGTTGTCTATCCGGACAAAGTGATTATGAGACCATCTTTCGAGTTTCTTCCAAAAGTAATCTCTCAATTTCATGCCGATTTGGAAGTTACACTACCTTCCTTCTGCCCTTCTCCAAAGTCTGACAAGGAGCGAGAATGGCATACTTTGGACCTGGTGAGGGCCGTTTCGCATTATCTGACGCGAGCGAAGGATTGGCGAAAATCTGACCGGTTATTCCTGATTCCGAGGGGCCCTAGAAAGGCTTTGGCGCCAGCTAAGTCTACGATTGGCCGCTGGATTGTCTCCTGCATTGCTCTAGCTTATCGGTTGACAGGCAATGAGATTCCTAAGGACCTGAGGGCTCATTCTACAAGAGCCATGGCTACTTCCTGGGCGGCGGAAGCCAAGGCCCCGCCAGACCTCATCTGTAAGGCTGCTAGGTGGACGTCTTCCTGTACCTTCATTCGTCATTATAGACTGAATGTGATGTTGTCTCAAGATGCAAAGTTTGGAAGAAAGATTTTGCAATCTGTTGTTCATTCTAAATAAAAGTTTTTTTTTTTTTGTTGATCAATAGTGGTCCCTCCCTTCTTAAAGCTTGGGGAAATCCCATGTTGGTGAATTGTCTGCCATGGGTGACTTGGGAAATATAGAAATTTTTTCATACTCACCGTAATTTCTATTTCCAAGTCACTTCCATGGCAGCATTCACCAACTTCCCTCCCTTCTTCTGGAGCTTGTTACTAGACGAGTATTGCTGGGAGGAGCAAGGTATTTAAACCGATCGTTAACACTTTCCTGTCCAGTGACCTGATAGGCGGGATTAACCCATGTTGGTGAATGCTGCCATGGAAGTGACTTGGAAATAGAAATTACGGTGAGTATGAAAAAATTTCTATATTTATACATGGAACTGCTATTGTGTTCATCCTTCAGTTTTTAATTTATTTGACTTCTCTTTCTGACCTGGCTTTCATATGGGGGTCACAGAGTAGATTATTTTTTTTTTTTTGCCTACCAGTCTTGAACTGCAATGTTCACTCACATTTAGCTACCTGCTGCCTGGTAGTATCCATAGTGAAACCTGCAAAGGGTTCTGCCAGGGAGTTTGTAGGAGGCTGTATAATAAGTTTGGACCATTACTTATTATGCACATTCAGGTCTATAGATTTAAGTAACATTGGTTTCTATTAAACTGGAGCCAGTATGCAAATCACCATGTGTGGTTTTTTTTTGTTTTTTTTTTAAATCCATAGATCTCAATATGGATAGCGTTCCCAGAGAGGTGTATGATGCATTACAGAGTGCCATGGAGAAACTGCAGCTGAGTAATCCCAGCCTACATGCTGGTCCGGCACAAATATTCATTGCATGTGCTTGTTCCAGTTCCTTGAGTATGTAACGCCTGAATACATTTGGCACTGTATGGTGACTGTATACTGTGTATGGTGCAGTAAGATTTTTTTCATCCAAGAGGTGAATATGTACAAATGACCATGTGCTTTTGAGATGCATAATGTTCTGTTACATAACAATATTCATTGCAGAGCCAGTTGAACATATATTGTCATGTGTACATTCGGGTCTGGACTGAGAATTAAAATAGGCCCTGGCATTTCAGGTACACAGAGGCGCAATCTGCCCACATAGAGGCCTAAACAGCTTTGCCAGTCCGGGCCTGTGTACATTACACTTTTATCTGTTGTGTTACCTATGCAGCTAACTTGTTTGCTTTATTGTGTGGGAACTTCAGGTCATCAGACACCCTGTGCACTAGTTGGCTTTTGGTGGTGTTTTTTTTTTTTGTATCTTTTGTTATAATCTGCTTGCTGACCATATTCTTCTTTTAGCTTCAGTTTACAGACTTGATGCAAGAGAGAGTGGAGCTGAAGGAGCGTGTAGAAGAGCTGGAGCATCGATATATTCAGCTGTCAGGAGAAACATACACTATTGGTAAATTCTAGTGCTAATTGATGGTTGTATAGAAATAAAAATATTGCTAAGGCTGTAATGATGTTAGGTCCTACCTGATAGCGCTTCAGTAATTGATTGGCTCAACTAAAACTAACATTTGTGCATTCTGTAGGTGAATACATTGCACTTTATCAGAACCAGAGAGCCATACTGAAGCAGCGTCACAAGGAAATGGAGGAGTACATTAGCTGACTGGCTCAGGACAAAGAGGAGATGAAGGTGGGTGTTATGCTAGCAGTGTCTGAGAAGATACATGAGAGTCCATTTTCCTCAGGACAAATAGTTGAATTATGCAATCTTTCTGATTTGTAGGCTAATCTGCTGGAATTGCAAGTTTTGGTCATACGGCTGGTAACTGAGCGCAATGAATGGTACAGGAGGCTCATGGAAGCAACCCAGGGTCCCCAGACAGGGTCAGAAGAGTTCCCAGCAGAAAACCCTATGGAACTTGAAGGAAAAGAGAATGGAGGTAAGCCAGGGGCAACAGAGGTTTCTGCTTAGCCAGGAGACAACAGAAAGTGAGCTCTAGTACTGTCAAGGGATATTGCTTCTATCTCTCTTATCCTAACTCCTATTCCTACATCATTTATCTAATCACTTTTTGCCTCATTGTAGCTCTGGAGGAAGTCGGCTTAGAGGAGGATGGGAGACGGGAAGTACAGTCATTGCCTCATTTGGCAGCTCCTCAGGAACGACTAAACCCCTGGATCAGAAGACCTAACCACTAAACAAATTATGCATGAGATACAGAATCCCCAGGAACGGCCCAGTGCCCTGCTGCAGAATCCACGCATCCCCTTTTTCCAACGTGCTGTCTAAAATGACGAGGTCCGAATTATGGTGATTTGAGGGAGAAGTTGACCGATGCATCCCTCCTTTTCCCATGCCAACGCCTGCTTGTGCTGGGATTCATTTTCTCCAAGGACACATTAGAAACAATTGCTTTGGGATGGGGGAGTGCTGGAGATTGGCAATTAATGGGATGGATGTGGAGAACTGTTGCCTTTTGCCTTTCTGTACTGAATTTCGGGTCCCATAGTGAATAGTTGGTGAAATGTGGAGTATTTTCTTCCACCCAAGGGAACCCCTGTATTGCAAAGGCCAATGGGTTATACCATTCAGTGCAGATTTGTTTCCACACTCTAGTTTAAAGCTGCTATTTTCACCTGCTACCCTTGGGGGGAGGGGGCTCAACCCCGTCCACTTGAATAGTCTTTTTTATTTCTGGATTATGATGTTGACCACAAGAAGAATGGTGGTTTAGAAATGAGGTGGAGGGTTAGACTGTTAAGGGAAGGCTGTTAAGGCAGAGCAAAAGAGATAATATGACCATGTTGCTGTGTTGTTCATTCTCACATAATAAGTAATCCATTGGGAAAAATGTGTTATTCTAGAACTTTGGGTAAAGGCAGATGATTGACGTTGCTTGTAAGTATGCAGCCCAAGGAATCTTCTCTTGCATTGCGTTGATCTCATACTCATGGGAAGAGTTTTTTTTTTTGTTTTTTTTTTTTTTAACAGATGCAAAAGTTAAGGATTAAGGATTTTTTAGCTCAAAAATGGTCAATGAAGATATAAGTTAAAGTGCAGATTGTTATAGAAGCTGTATCCAAACTAAAGTCTTTCTAGGGGAAATTCCTGAATGAAACTGATATATCTACGGTCGACTGAACCCAGTACATTGTCAGACACATTGTGCAGCTCTGCAGCCTGAACAGGTATCATTACAATCAGTCTGGCTTCATACAAGGCATATGGAGGTTGTTTTTGAATAAGGAGTAGCAGAAGACTAAGACCTAAGCAGTGGATAAAAATGATATACTGACGAGCATTACATGAGCAGAAGCATATTTATTTTATATTTGAAAGTAGCACACATTGAGGTTTTAAGGAATTTGCACCTTTCCCTTCTCTCTGCTTAAAGGGCCATATACCATATGACCGTGTACAATGTCTCAGAGTGTCCTGGTTAATTTTTCACTTTAACTTTTTTAGATTTCATGATGTTAGCAGTTTTTTTAATTCATGCATATATCTTGAATGTGTAACCTTTTGTGCCTCCTGTTGTTTGACCCATGCAAAGCTGCAAAAGCTTAAAGGATCAGTAACATCAATTTTTAAAAAAAATTGGTTAGTAAACCTGTAGAACGAAAAAAACCCACAAAGACCTATTAAACTTTTAAATCACTAAGTATTTAGTATTAAAAAATAACTTACCCAAACTGCGATTGAGCTCCTCTTCAGAAAAGGCGATACAGCCACAATCCATCATGTGGCACTCGATTTCTCCTCCCTAGCTATCTCCTATAAGGAAAGCAGGGAGGAGAAACCGAGCGCCACACAACGGATCACCGGATTGCCTATTCTGAAGAGGAGCGAGCGCAAGTGGAGTTTTGTGTTTGTTTTTTTTTTTTTTAAAAATTTACTAGTCAATTTTTAATTTACTGAAGGAGGAAGCATCTCCTGCTGCTTCCCTGCTTATCTTTTTTTTTTTTTTTCTCAAATGTTACAGGAGTGATAGACCTGAGCAGGTAAAGGCCCGGAAGACCCTCCCTGCTTCAGTAAATTAAGCTGTTGCTGTACTTTTGGGGTACTAGGGTTACACGTTCATGATATTACCAGCATAAAAACTGCTAATATTACATTTAAAGGAGAACCAAACCCTAAAAATGAATGTGGCGAAAAAATGCCATTTTATATACTGAACTTATTGCACTGGTCTAAAGTTTCAGCATCTCAATAGCAGCAATGATCAAGGACTTCAAATTTGTCACAGGGGGTCACCATCTTGGAAAGTTTCTACAACACTCACATGCTCAGTGGGCTCTGAGCAGCTGTTGAGAAGCTAAGCTCGTCACAAATTATCAAAAAAAAATTTTGTTTGTCTGTAAAATAATCTGATGGTACAGGGCTGATTATTAAATTCTGATACTAGTTGCACTGGTTTCTGTGCTGCCATGTAGAAATTATCTGAATTCATTACTAATCAGCATTCTATTGGGACATTTCTAGTCTATGTGTACTGTATATTGTGAGTGAGTCCCTAAGCTCAGTAAGTGACAACAGCACAGAGCATGTGCAGTGAATCAGCAGCAAAGAAAATGGGGAGCTACTGGGGCATCTTTGGAGACACAGATCTTTACTGCTATAGGGCTGTGGTTGCCTTGGGCTGATACAGAAACCCAACACATAATATGCAACATTTCTAGCTATTTATTTAGTTAGGGTTTAGTTCTCCTTTAAAGCAAAACAAATAATTAATTAGATCAATTACCGTGAACTCTGAGCAATTTAGCAAAAATTGTTATGTCTCCTTTAACCGCAAGAGTTGGCCTTAATCCAGGGTCATGCACTAACACATAACCCAGTTTTTTTCTAACACCCCATACCCACTTGGTTTCAGAAGTATTTAGCGATGTTCAAACGCCTGTGTTACTATTCCTTTGAATTGCCTGTTTTGAATGGTCTGCCGCATGGGGGCAACAGACTTGTGTAAAGGTGGCCATACACGGGCCGATAAAAGCTGCCGACAGACCGTGTCGGCAGCTTATTGGCCCGTGTATGGGGGCCCCCGACGGGCTTCCCTGATCGAGATCTGGCCGAAAGTCGGCCAGATCTCGATCGGATGGGATTAAAAATCCCGTCGGATCGCGGCCGCATCTGTTAGTTGATGCGGTCCCGCGATCCGACCGCCCGTTTGGCGAACGCTAGGATCCGATCGTTGGGCCCTAGGGCCCACGATCGGATCAGCCCGATATTGCCCACCTCAAGGTGGGCATATCGGAGGGAGATCCGCTCGTTTGGCGACATCGCCAAACGAGCGGATCTATCCGTGTGTGGCCACCTTAAAACGGGCTGTCCATTTATAATTTAGTACTTTCAGTTGGAGGAAAGGAGAAAATTTTCTCTTCTTGATCCAATGGGTGTTTCTGTTGTGCCACAGAAAGGTAACGGGGTCCCTGAATCTCCCCCTGAACTGAATTGTTGAAGTGTTCCCTGTACATAGTGTACGTGTGTAAAATTTTGTATATTCTTGCAGCTGTCACTGGACCTCCAGCAGCGTTTTTGGCTGCGGGCTAATGGAATACTGTATTATAAAATGATGGAGCTTCTATAGAAGCGGGTCTGTCAGGTGATCAGAAAATTATTCATAGTGGGGGGGGGTTCTAATTTATTGGGTGTTATCACAGGTCAGGGGAGCTACACTTTCCATTCTGTTGTTTTATCTTGTTGGAAATATGTTTTTCTTTCTGAATAAATATATATTCAGTAAATCAAACTATGGCTTCTTTGACATTTATTGTCTCAAGATTTTAGTGACTTCTTCTGCCTAATAAAAACCAATGACCACTTATGGTAAAGAATATAAGCCTTGTTCATTGTTCCCTAGGAAATGATTGTGTTTTACCTGGAAGTCTATTGGTCCAGTCCCTGTATTACAAGGCTTGGTGGAAATGATCTGCTATCGTTTCAGTACATGTAATTTATTTGAGGTGTCAGGAGATGCAAGCTTACAAGGTAGGTCCAGCATTTGTTTAATCTGGGTATGATGTGTAGCATAGTAAATGGCAGGTATGTTGTGTTTACATAGGGGGTCCATAGCAACACAGCTCTGCTTTGTTTTTCCCTAGCTTCCATAAAGGCATTCTTGATTCTGCAAGCAGCTTCAGGGTTGTATAAATCTGGCGCATTTTGGGAGCAACTCATAAGATGTTGGTTTGTGACCTGTTGGAATAAAACACCTTCTTTATAACCGGAGTGCCACTTTTCCATCCTCTTGCATAGCCGATTACAGTGGGAACGCTGATGCCTTAGCACCCGGTACATCTAGGTGGAGCTGCACTTATTTAAACACACGGGGTAAGTCTGGAGCGCCAAACCTTTTTCTACTTTGTTTGTATCAATCTCTATTCATCATAAATTTGCCTCAACCTTCCTTGTAATATAGCATAGCTCACCTGTAAGCCCCATGTCTTGTGTCTGGTGTACACTAAGCCTTGCCCAGTATTGATATTTAACTACTATACAGGCATAGCTGCTTTAGGTTACTATTCCTTGTTTGCAAATAGCCTTAAAGGAAGAGTTCAGTATAAAAATAAAAACTGGATAAATAGATAGGCCAGGCATTTCCAAAATCAGGTCCCGGGGGCCAATTGCGGCCTGTTTTAAAATATACACACCGGCCCTCAGCCTCCATCATGAAATTAATAATATTGTGGCCCTCCAGCACAGTGCAATCAGGAATTACATAGCCGTAGCAGTAATATTTGGGCACATGATTAGTAAATTGATCTGTCACTTGGCTTATACTGCTGCCTGTGTGCTGAAGGTGTTAGCAATAGACACATACTGGCACATAGGGCTGAAGGTGCAATAGACGTACTGACGTGCCAGTACAGTGAACTAAAGACGTATACGAGATCGGTGCGACAGTACGTGTCTATTGCCAACACCTTCAGCACACAGGCCGCAATATAGATCAAGTGGCAGATCATTTAACTAATCATGTGTCTGAATATTACGGCTACGCGATTTCTTGTTTAAATGAGGCGCGGAGAAAAAAAAAATGTTGCCTCCGAATTGAAAAATAAGCACCTGCTTTGAGGCTACTGGGAGCAACATCCAAGGGGTTGTGAGCAAAATATGCTCACAAGCTACTGGTTGCTACTGGTTGCTACTGATATAGATACTGTATCTGAACATTGTTGTCTTTTAACCTCTTAAGGAATAATGCACCTTTAATTTAACTTGTATTATGTTATAGAATGCCCAATTCTTAGCAACTTTTAAATTGGTCTTCATTTTTTATTTTGTATAGTTTTCAAATAATTTGCTCTCTTCTTCTGACTTAAACCACTGCATGTAGACCCTAGCAACCAGATTGGTGCTGGAATTCTAAACTGGAGAGTTGAACAAGATATTTTAAATTAATGTTGTTATGGCCATTCCAGTTTCTTTTTAATAAGACAAATGTTAATTTTGATATTTAATTGTGGCTGCTATTCTGTATGGGGGGGTCCTCAAGATGGTTTCCTGGTGGGCCCCTCAGGACAACACTGCTTGGTGGGGCATGAAGCTGGTCTGATCAGGGTGAATTAGTTGCAATATCACTAATTGAAGCATATTGGCTAGTATTTTAGCAAATATCTTTACATCTGAAATTAATAAAGATATGGGACAGTATAATTTACATCGGTCAGGGGGCTTGCTAGACTTTAGGATGAGAGTAACATAAGCATCATAACAAGAATTAGGCAGTGCATTTGGCACAATAATTCCACTGAATAGCTCTACCAATCCGGGAGTTAATATTTCCGCGTATTTCTTGTACCACTCTATGGGGATCCCATCAGATCCAGGTGTTTAACCCAAAAGGAATGTATTAATTGCATCTATAACTTCATCAGCCGAAATGTCTTTATCCAGCTGTATTGCTATGTCAGGGAGCACCTCTGGGAAGTTATTCAAGTCCCTCCATTGAGTCCTCTGGAGGGATCTGGTATGTTTTCTGAAAGTATTGCCTAAAATGTTCAGTTACCTGTGCATGTTCTTTAAGTATATTGGTCCCATCAATCACTATAATTATAGTTCTGGGGACCTCTCCCATGGTGTAGTATACCTCCTGTACCCAGACACAAATCAATACGGGACATTGCCGCTGTTGCTACTGTATAGCATGAGTATTGCTTAAGCTGGGGTTGCTTCCATCTCCAGATGTCTGAAAGCCCTGTGGCCTCTACCCAGTTAGCAAATGTTCTAGTGTCATGTGTGGAGGGGTGTAGTCTATCCATAGCTGGGTCATGACCATATTAAAGTCACCTGCCTGTAAAGTCCTGCAGCAGGCGGGTACCCTGCTGAATGAGGGTTGGATTTTCAGGTGCGGGTCCGTGGATTGCGGGTTGGGTTGTGAGTCTCATCTAAATTTCTTATGTTATATTGTCTATTTCTCCAGGTCTGCTTGTGGGACAGTGGGGTATAGCTAGTACCACTAGGAGACAGGACACAACTCAGGAAAAAAAACTGACTCCGCTTCCACTGGCTATACCCCCAGCAGGCAGAGCTTAGCTCAATTTGCGTTGTGTCCTCAGGAGCAAAAGCTTATTTATTTATTATGTTATTTTATTCTATTGTGTGTGTGTGTGATCAGCTAAACTGACACCATGGAATGGCACAGGTCCTCTACACTGAGTAGATGGAGGTCTCAAATTGGCATTCCCCAGTGTTGGACCTGTATTTCTGGGGCCTCAACTGTGTTTTCTTACACAGACCACCCAGCTCACTGAAATCATTTCATTATAAGATCGCAAGAGCTGACAAGAGAACAGAGGAGAATGCTCCCAGGGGTAAGTATTGGCTGAGCTCTCTCTTTTTCCCACAGCCATTCCTACACCGCGCCGGCAGAGTGAAGTGCCTGGGGCACGTCTCCGCTCAGGGATAGCCGCATGAGTGCTCTCACTACAGAACAGACTATCCAACAGAACGCAGCTCCACCAGCCTCCACACACCTTTTAAAATTCTACAAACTTTTTTCTGTCCTCTCCCACTTTTGATGATGTCTCTGGTTTGCAGCAACATCACTTCCTGTTTGATGGTGGTCAGCAGGTTGCGGGTCGAGTTATGGATAAGGCAGTTGTGGGTCCGGGTCGGGTAGCGGATCAAAGTGGGTAAATATGCGGGTTGCGCTCTGGTTGAGGGCTGCAGGTTCGGGTCTGGGACTCTACCTGCCTGTTGGGAAGTTACCCATGTCCACTACATTCTTAAGTATTTAATTTAATAATTGATTTTCTGCTGGGGAGAAATTATTATATAAGTAGTGCTGTCAATTTGACCTTTCAAAATTAAGTATCTGCCCCTGCTATCGGAGTATGGCAACTTTTCTAGCATAAGTGAAAAACTCTGCAGGGTATGCTACTGAGACCCAATTGTGCAGATATAATTTTGCAATGGAGCCTGACTCACACTTTGATCCTGTAAGTAAGTCCTTTTCATTAGCATTCATAAAATGTGGAATCCCAGTTTTACTGCTTATACTCATTCCATATTTCATGGAAACAAATTTGCAGATAAATTAGGGTTGAGCCAGTTGCCTACTAAGAGTAGTTTTTCGGGTCCTGGGGAATAGGGGCATGTGTATTTAAGGTATAGCACTCTTGAAGTGCACCCAGGCAGGTAGGAGCTCTGAAAGCTACAGAGAGTGAGTGAACGTCAGAAACTCATCACTCTGTAATCGCCACTGCTATTATAGGCACCATCTCTCCCTACTATACCTGCTATCCCACAGTCCCATTCCAGAGACTATTGTCCCACTGTTACTATAAGCACCACCTCTCCCTACTATACCTGCTATCTCACAGTCACACTCCCTTCCCAGAGACTATTATCCTACAGTTATTATAGGCACCATCTCTCCCTGCTATACCTGCTATCCCACAGCCCCTTCCCAGAGACTATTATCCCACTGCTACAATAGACACCATCTCTTCCTACTTTACTATACCTGCTATCCCACAGCCACACTCTGTTTTCAGAGACTATTATCCCACTGTTACTATAGGTAGGCACTATCTCTCCTACTATACCTGCTATCCCACAGCCACAGCCCCTTCTCCGAGACTATTATCCCACTGTTACTATAGACACCCTCTCTCCCTACTATACCTGCTGCTATCCCACAGTCAATAGGTTTTTCTAGAGGTTATTATCCCCACTTCTACTCCAAGCATACTTTCTCCCTGGTCTTTTACATAAAGTAACATGATGCTGAATCTTTACATTTTCTTTAAACCAGACAAATTGTACATTTAACCTGTATTATTAATGGTGTTTTAGTCTAGGTCTCTGTATGTACAATATAAATAACGATACAGTATTCACACCTTACACTTCACCAGTAGATGGTGCCCAGTTACACACTGTTGCCCTGAACTATAGTCTATTGGTTGCATTGTACACTCTACAGAACACTTGCCACTGAACATTTTACATTGTTCCGATCCTGCCCAGAAAACAGATAATCTTAAGTAGGGGAAGTGCATATATCCTTATAGAACATTGAAGCCTGCACAGGATTCTTCATTTTTATTGCAAATATGATGTACAGGTCCCCCCTTATGCCCCGACAAGCATTTCTGCTCAAAATGTGTTATGCCCATGTAACAGTCAGTTGCACTCCTGCAGGGTTTAGTAAACACCCAGATGTTATTCAGCTGGCATGAATGGTTTATGAGCTGTGCTTGTATATTTATCAAAGAGTGAAGTTAGAGATCACCACAGTCCACTAGTGTGATTTTTAAAGGCGTATTTATGAAATGGTAAATTTTCACTTTCACCCTTTGATAAATACACCTTTAAAAATCCTATAGAAATGAATGGAGAGAGGCAGTATTTTCCTCTAGCAGACTGTGGTGATCTCTAACTTCACTCTTTGTTAAATATACCCCATAGACTAACCATTGACCAAGTAGTGTACAATATAAGGAGTAGAACTTCTGTGTGTACTCAGGAGCAGAGAACAAACAGCTTATTGTATATACAGGCCATTCCTTATCTATTATTCACATTTATAGATAATAGTGGGTACATAGATTCCCAAGGTAACTGTTACATCAAACTTTGTTTTAAATAGTAAATTTGGCTCTGACTATTCATTATTCAAGAACACGGTTCAGCTTCGTCAGCAAAGAGGAAAGCTGTTCCCCGCCCCTAGAATGGCTGGATCTCCCAGTTCAAGTTTTGGGTTTCAGTGGGACATATGGGATCTAAGAAGAAGACTCACACAAAGCAGAACTTCTATAAGCAAATGGTTAAAATACATAGTGTTTATTGATGGTAACACACCCACAAAATCGCATCTCCCCTTGAACAAATTACTTATTTTTCCAGTTGGTGAAAATGAAAATTTAATATAAGCTTCAGCATACTGAAATAAGAAATTTTCTAAATACAGTCAAGTTTATCATCACTATTCCTCTCTCAGCATCTGCTTCTCCTCATTCTGTCTTCATTCAGGCATTGGGTGTCAGATGAATGATCCAATATACCTTATGGGGGGGGGGCTCCTTTTTCCTAGAAGATGTATTAGAGCTCACTCAATTAAAACTACCGGAAGTCCTGTCTCTCTACTTGAAGAATTTGTGTAAAAGGCAGTTATTTTCTTTGTACTGGAATCAGTTATTTGAGTGAGCGCTAAAACATCTGCTAGGAATGGGAGCCCCCTATAAGATATATTGGATCATTCATCCGACACCCAACTGCTGCACGAAGACGGAATGAAGTGAAAGAGAGAGGAATATTTAAAACTTGATTATTTCAGAAACTATGCAGAATTTTTAATTGACTGTATTTAGTAAGTTTCTTACTTCAGGATAAGGAAGCTTATATTAAATTTTCATTTTTCAATAGTTCCCCTTTAATATGTTCTCAACGGCCTCCAGTAGTTCACCTTTAAATTAACTTTTAGTACAACATAGACACCTTTAAATTAACTTTTAGTACAACATAGACACTGAGACAAGTTGCCATTAGTCTCCATTTTTTTTGTGTTTTTTTTTTTTCAACAGCTCTCCAATTTTAATTTTAGCTGCTATCTGGTTTCTAGGGGCCAGTTTATCCTAACAACCAGGAGACACTCGACTAGGAAAAGCCTGAATAGAAGAAATAAGGGGAAAAATACATAACATTTAAGCCTCATAGAGTGATCGTTTTTTGTTGCAGAGGTTAGTGCTCCCGTTTTAAAGACCAGGAAGAGGCTGAAATAGAAGAGAAATCATTTAAAAACTACAAAAATGAAGACCCAATTGAAAAGTTGTTAAAAATAAGATCATCGTAGAAAGTACTAAAACTTGACTCAGAGGTGAATCAATTCTTTAAGACGTGTACGTGTAATTATTTACAGTGGTATCTGTATAGCTCTTTATATTCTGATACAGTGCAGCAGAAGCCATCTAGAGGAGAATGGTCTTCTGCTTCATAGTTTCAGCAATCAAAACCAGAGAATAGAAAGGGATACTGTATATGGCTTTCGGTAGCAATGACATTGGTAATGTTCACATTTCACCCAAGCTCTTAGAATGAGCTATGAATGTATATTGAGGACAAAGGAGCCCGTCTGCTGTGCAACCTTAGGGTGGCAAATACTTACTGTGTATATAGGATCTCTGAAATGCAGGAAGCAATGTTTTCTTGTTCAGATGTTAGTTTCGCTAGAGCACCATAGAAGAGAAGAGGATCACAATACAACAATAATCAAACACACACACACACACACACACACTGTGTAATTATAGTATAAGCCCCATCTCCTTTAACTGTCGTATAACACATTAGCCTGTTATATTAAAAGGTCATCTTATTCCGATCTCCAGGGACATAACTGGGACATCCCAGGCCCTCCCCACCCACCAATACTGTTGTAATTAATCTCTCTGGGTCCTTCTCTCCCTATATTTAAGTTACTGATGATCTCTCAGCTCAGAAAAGAAAAAATGATCTATTTAAAGCAATAATAATAATATTGTATAATATTTCTATCTACCCTTGTTGTAAACTAGTAGGACAACAGAGACCACCAAGGCAGCAGCCCCGGACCTCCCAGTCCGACCCTGGCCTTACACAAGCCAATATAAGATGCAGACAGATTAAGTCGCCGGTTTATTGGGCAGTGTATGGGGCCCTCCAACAGGTACCCCCCGATTGATATCTAGCCAAAATTCAGGCAGATGTCAATCGACCAGGTTAAAAAATCCTGTTGGCCCTACATGCGGAGTTTGATCTCTGCATGTAGGGCCACCTTTAGACTTATCCCCACCAGACACTGTATATCATGATCAGGGTGAATGAAAGCCTTCATAGACGTTAATACTAAAGCTTGCTTGCCCTATAGAATATTGGGAAAAGGAATGTATAGGCCACTTCTAATCTCATTATGTGACTATGGACCTAAAGTACTATCATTATCTTCCTCATGACCTGCAGTGTGTCGGCATCTCTATTGCACAGTTGCCTTTTTATAAGGGTGGAGAACAGAGGAAATTACTTTTACAGCCTGCCATAAAGCACCAAGTATTGAGAATCAAAGGAAGGAAGGAAGGAGGTCCCCGCCCCATAGAGCTTACAGTCACAATCTTAAGGGGGAAAAAAATGAACAATTAGACTTTATAGGGGTAATTTACAATGAGGAACAGAGTGTTACCAAGCCCAAAAAGGGCTGCAATCAGCCTTTTTTTGCACACTGTGCAAAGTGCAAAAATTGATTTCCTTCAAACCCCTGCACAGCCAGGGTCGGACTGGGACAACCAGTGGGCCTCGCCGACCCAGACGTGCTCCCCACATGATACCTTGTGCACTGCCCTCTTAACCTGCCCCCAGGGAAAGAAGGCACATGCCCCATTCTAAACTTACAAGGTCACTTTGTTGTATTCCTAGGGTCACCCCTCCAGCATTGTGCTGTGCCATAAACACATTTATAGCTAATGCTAAATTTGAGAAGCCGCTGCTAGGTTTACTAGACATATTGGGAATATTTCACTTGCATCCCCTCCAGTTGATACTGGACTACAGCTCCTAGCAGTTATGACTGTAAGTGAGAGTGATGGAAATTTTAATTCAATCAGAGGCGACAGCTGCAGGTCAGATTAAGGGCTCTTACACATGAGCGTTCTGACCTGCGCTCCCCTGCGTTCCGTTTTTTGGCGTTCAGCCGCAGGGGAGCGCAGGAATAGACGCAAGTCATTATTTCAAATGGGGCTGTATTCACTCAGGCGCGTGTAGGCGCCGAACGCAGGTTCAGACGCAACATGCTGCATTTTTCCTGCGTCCGGCGCCTAGACGCGCCTGAGTGAGTACAGCCCCATTTGAAATAATGACTTGCGTCTATTCCTGCGCTCCCCTGCGGCTGAACGCCAAAAAACGGAACGCAGGGGAGCGCAGGTCAGAACGCTCATGTGTAAGAGCCCTTAAGGTGTGGTTTACCTTCAGGTTAACTTCTAGTATGTTATAGAATGGTCAGTTCTAAGCAACATGATGTCAGCACTTCCCTTTTCCCGCCTCTGTGGGTTTAAATGTTTGGTTGTTAAGGTTTTTTCACTTTGAGAAAGGCAAGAGTGCTAGCCGAAACGTCAGCTTCTGTTTGCTAAATAAAAACACTTTTATTGGACTAAGACCTGAGAGTGCTCGCTTTGGTTCTGGATATATATATATATATTTGTTTTAAATAAACAGGTATAGGATCCGTTATCCGAAAATGTGTTATCCAGAAAGCTCAGAATTACGGAAGGGCAGTCTCTGTCATGGGGAAAAATTTTTTTTCCCAAAATGAATCAGTTAATAGTGCTGTTCCAGCAGAATTCTGCACTGAAATCCATTTCTCAAACGAGCAAACAGATTTTTTTTATATTCAATTTTGAAATCTGACATGGGGCTAGACATATTGTCAATTTCCCAGCTGCCCCAAGTCATGTGACTTGTCATGTGACAGTACCCCCTATGCCCCCCCTGATGGCGGCCCTGTTCAGAAGGATTGCAACAATGGAGGAAAGCAAATCATTCATGAGTCTCTTAAGTTATATGCCATGCATGCTGGCTGTAGGAAATGGGGCAGTGTTCCCCAAAATCTACCCATCCTTATTATGCCAGCAGAGCTCTCTGCAGTGAGGTCACTGAGAGAGGAGACTATGGTGCTGCCAGTGCCCTGATGATAAGGAGAGGTGGCTAATAGATACTAACAGGGCAATGGATTTTTTGGGGGCAGGACTGGGCCACGCTGGCCGGGCGCCCCAGGCAACACAGCCAGCAGTGACGCCCCCTCCGCCGCACATATAGGAATTGTGCGCATGCGCACTGGCCGCACGCATAGGAAACGCTCGCATGTGCACAAACAGTGCATGGACTGAGCGGCATTCACTCAGCCGGACTAGGGGTAGGTAGCAGTGAAAGGTACGTGCCTGGCGCCCCTCAAGCTTTGCGCCCTAGGTACATGCCTATTCTGCCTATCCTTGATTCCGGCCCTGTTTGGGGGGACTTACTTTCTGTTATAGTGGATTTAAACATTTTACTGCACCACACAAATACACACATACATATCAGATACACATACAATCTGTGTTGCTGTTAGCCAGTGTGCTACTGCTGACCAGCATAATGCAGGGTATAAGCCCACCCAAAACACTTCTCATCATGCCCTTCTACTCCTGTCACTCCTTTCACTTCGCCCTCCTTGTATGAAACCACAGGCTTTCCGTAGCTGAGTAGGGCTGCCACCTGGCCGGGATTTTACCGGCCTGGCCGGTAAAAATTATGCTTGATGCCAATGTTATTAATAGGAAAAAAAACGCAATAATATAGAAAAGCCGGTATTTTTTCTCAGACAAGGTGGCCTATACCTGAGCCAAGCGCTTCATGCTGCACTTTCACTGACAGGTTTGGTGCCAAACAGGGCCAGTCTGGAGCCTTGGGGGCCCACCGGGGCTGCAAACGAAAGGCCCTCCTGGCAGTCCCTGGGAGAC
Source organism: Xenopus laevis (assembly GCF_017654675.1). NCBI lineage: Eukaryota > Metazoa > Chordata > Amphibia > Anura > Pipidae > Xenopus > Xenopus laevis. The sequence goes on along the minus strand of NC_054386.1, from coordinate 36,857,164 downwards.
CCCTTCTGAGCTCCAACTTCCTGGCCTGCCGCGCGCTGTTCGCGCATGCGCAGACACGTCCTGCTGTTTGCACACACAGACACGTTGCACTGCTCACGCATGTGCGAAAACGGCACATACGTTTATTTCGGGGAGACAGGTCTGGGCCGACGGGGCCCACGAGGGCCGGGGCCCACCGGGTATTTTCCCGGGGTTCTGCGGGCCTAGTCAGACATTGGTGCCAAAAGCGGAACTGCAGCATTCCACAGCCCTGGCCTACTGATCTCAGGCTCTTCCTACGTATCAAGGGCTTTCATTCTTTATATTATTGACCATAGGCATCATTTAGGGGTAAATGCAAAAATAAAAGGTGTTTACATTGACTCCAGAGAAGTAACCCATAGCAACAAGTGGGAATTCTGCAAATCAGGCTATACTGCCAGTGGATACTGTGCGTAACATGACATAGACTTTATGGACTGCCCTGAGCTGCCTCCCAGATATATATTGGGGAAGGGGGTCCAATAAAGGACATTTCTTCCATGTCACTCCTGTATCTGTGACTCTGGTCTCACAGGAATGTCAGGACAGTCACCGGTGGGTACAGGTGGGGGCGCTGTCATATTTACTACTCTGTCCCAGAGGCTCCAAATCTTTGTATTGGGCCCTACAGGGCCACCATCAGGAATCACAAGGCCCCACACTACAAAGTTAGTCCTGCCCTCCCCCCAAGGGGCCCCCAAATAACCAACTGATTACCTGTGCCCCAGGGAGGAGGAGGGCCCTGCCAACAAGTAGAATGAGAAAAAAATGGCTGACAATTATGACAACTCCCATGAACCACCCCTGATATGCCCCATTACAGTCCATACCTCCCAACTGTCTCGTTTTTCGCAAGACAGTCCCGATTTTGACAGCTCAACCCGCAGTCTTGGGTTTGTTACAACATTCTCTTTGCTCTCCTGCACCTAACAGCCACAAAAAGATACAAACTAACTTAATTTTGACAGACAGCCCAGAATACGTGGCAGGTGCATTTAGATACAACAATTGTAACTATTTAAGATAAGCAGGTCTCTTTGGGGAAACAGTGACTTGCAGCTTAAAGGGCAATTCACCTTCATTAGCAAAACTGTGATAACATAAAAACCATAGAAATGTGTTCAAACTTTCACAGCCTGCCACATTTTGGAAAATGAACATGGTAATTAGTGGGTGGAGCCACAAAAAATGTGCTTGGTCAAAATTGCTGCACTCTGCATGGCAAGTCTTTTTGTCCTTCTTTCTATTTCCAAAATGTTGGGAGGTACCCAATTATGACTACTCCCCTGATATGACACATTACACCAAAACACCACCTGAAATCTACCCATGTCCCACTTACTCTCCCACAAGCCCTTCACAGTCTCAACCCATGAATCACACTTTTAAATTGCTTGGGGCCCCCTCTTCCACAGGGCCCCTGACTGCAGTACCCCCTGATGACCCAAGAGAAATAAATGGGCCCTGCAAGACTTCTCCTACTTTGGCACTCACATTATTGCTGGGGGGCTTCACCTACAGAATATCACTTAGACTTACTGTAACTACCGGGGAGCAGGTGGGGCCTTTCACTGACCCCTGACCACTGCAATGAGGAATTGAGGATACATGGTGCAAACGTGGGCCCTCTAGTTATGCAACAGGTTCCACTATCTACATGTGCAGAGCCACAGACACCTGAGAAGGGTCAGTCAGACCAGTGATGCCCATTAAATCGATATACTTCACAGCTAAATAGCAAATATATTAGATGTATGCTGCAGACTGCACTGGTTTCAATGCAGCTACATTGTACTCATCGTACTAACTGGTCATCATGTCTATGTTTCCAATTCTAGAGCTGAGGTGGCAAATCTAATAATATTATACATTATTTATATCTTATATCTTGTTATAGAAATTGTCAGTCGTTCTGTCCCTGCCCTTTAACTGCACAGGACAACTGTACATGTCAATATCATACAACAGCCCTTTGCTCTGACATAAGCATCGCGGCTTAATGTTTTGTTTAGTTAAATGGCATATTCACCTTTAACCCTTTCCCTGCCAGCCGTTTTGTCCTAGATGCGAACATCTACTGCCAAGCAGTTTTTAGATATTTTGCACTCTTTCACTTTAAGGGCCTTTCCTGGGGTGGTCTTTTAGTTAACCCAGGAAAACAATATATTGTTTTTTTCAGGACAACCTGAACTTTCACAATATGCAAGAATTTTGGTGTAATTCTACTTCTGTAAAAAAAATATTGGATTCTAAGTGTCAAATAAAATGAAAAAAATCATGTTTCACGAAGAACAATCACATATATCAGAAACATCATTCATTTTATGTACGAGAACACAGCCGATTTAGAAAGGTCTATGTCTCCTGAACGCGACAATACCAAATATATATAGTTTTATGGAGATTTCTCACTTGTATAGCTCAAAATCTACAAGCAGTACACAACCAAATTTCCAAAGCAACGCTCCCCAAACGGCATACTTTTGATTTCAAGGCCAAACATTCCGCTAACAGTAGGTTTACCCTAGAAAACTACCCATTACTAGAAAGAACAGATTCTGGTGAATCAAAAATGGGTAGAAATATCTTTGTACTCCAAACTACCAAGTTGCAATTGTTTCCTAAAGTTATAATGTTTTATAGAAATTGGTGAATTTTTTGAAAAATGACCTCAAAGCTTCCACTCTACAGCAACATATCTCCCACACATCATTAGGTATCAATGTAAAACACCCCAAATATAAAATCCTGGGTCCACTGAACAGTTTGATGCCCAATATGAATAGATGTACCCAAGCACGTGGCATAGGGGGCCCCAAAAGGAAGACCCCCCGTTTGTTCTGTCATTTCAGATACTGCAAAATCAACACATTTACATAGTTTTGGGGGGCGGCAAAGGTAGAAAAAAGTACGTTCACCCCAGAAAACCATATATTTTCGGAAAGTACACATTCCCCTGAATCCAAATTGGGTATGCATGTCTTTCTACACCAAAGTACCAAGCGGCAAACCATTCCTAAATTTGGTGATTTTGGCGACATTTCCAAAAATCACCTAAAAATTTCTACCCTGCAGCATCGTATTACCCACATACTTTTAGGTATCAAGAGAAATCACCCCAAATATGAAAGCCTAGGGTCCTCTGAACAGTTTGATACCCAATATGTATAGGTGTACCCAAGCACGTGGCGTATAGGGGCCCCAAAACGAAGACCCCCATATGGTCTGTCATTTCAGGTACTGCAAAATCAACACATTTACATTGTTTTGAGGGGGGCAAATGTAGAAAAAAATAAGTTCACCCCAGAAAACCATATATTTTCCGAAAGTAAACATTCCCACGGATCTAAATTGGGTATGCATGTCTTTGTACTCCAAAGTACCAAGCCGCAAACCATTCCTAAATTTGGTGATTTTGGGGACATTTCCAAAAATGACTTCAAAATATCTATCCTGCAGCATCGTATTACCCACATACTTTTAGGTATCAAGAGAAATCACCCCAAATATGAAAGCCTAGGGTCCTCTGAACAGTTTGATACCCAATATGTATAGGTGTACCCAAGCACGTGGCATATAGGGGCCCCAAAAGGAAGACCCCCATATGGTCTGTCATTTCAGGTACTGCAAAATCAACACATTTACATTGTTTTTGGGGGGGCAAAGGTAGAAAAAAGTAAGTTCACCCCAGAAAACCATATATTTTCGGAAAGTACACATTCCCACGAATCTAAATTGGGTATGCATGTCTTTGTACTACAAAGTACCAAGCCGCAAATCATTCCTAAATTTGGTGATTTTGGGGACATTTCCAAAAATGACTTCAAAATTTCTTCCCTGCAGCATCGTATTACCCACATACTTTTAGGTATCAAGAGAAATCACCCCAAATATGAAAGCCTAGGGTCCTCTGAACAGTTTGATGCCCAATATGTATAGGTGTACCCAAGCACGTGGCATATAGGGGCCCCAAAAGGAAGACCCCCATATGGTCTGTCATTTCAGGTACTGCAAAATCAACACATATACATAGTTTTGGGGGGAGCAAAGGTAGAAAAAAGTACATTCACCCCAGAAAACCATATATTTTCGGAAAGTACACATTCCCGAGAATCCAAATTGGGTACCAAAGTACCAAGCCGCAAGCCTTTCCTAAATTTGGCGATAAAAGCAACAGTTTTTACATTTTTGAAAATTGCCTAAAAATATTGCAATTGGCCGCATTTATCTCACCCAATTTCTTACATACAATTCTAAAACACCATAAATACTGATGCCAAGGGTCAACTGAACCGTTTGATGCCCAATATGCATTGATATACCAAGGCAGCTGGCATGTGCGGACCCCAAATGAAAATAGTGCATATGATTTTTCTCCGCTGCCGATTCGCCTTCTGTGAACATAGACCCTTGACTTCATATTATGTGCCTCAAGACCCTCCTTACAGCAAAGACCCCCCAAAACCATATATTTTTGGAAAGTACACATTCTGACGAATCCAAAAAAGATAAAGACGTCTTTCTACACCAAACTGCAAAGCTTTTCTAAACGCAGAGGTTTTTACATTTCTGAAAATCGCCTAAAATTGTTGCAGTTTGCCGCATTTATCGCACACAATGTTTTACGTATAAAGAAAAATCACCCTAAATATGGACGTCAGAGGTCTACTAAATAGTTTGATGCCCAATATGCATAGATAGTATGTGGCGTGTACGGACCCCAAATGAAAAATATGCCTATGAATTTTCACGCTAGCCAACTAAGCTGCAGAAAAGAGAGCCCCAACTGTGCATTATGTGCCATAAGACCCCAAAACTGTAAAAAGACCCCCAAAAACCCATATATTTTTGGAAAGCATATATTCTGGCGAATCAAACTAAGCAAAATAAATCTTTCTATACCAAAGCACCAAACAGCAAAACTATACTAAAGATACATAAGGAACAATAATGCATGGATAAAATTGCAATAAAACCACAAAAATAGCGTAAATCAATGAAATAACAAAATAATTGATCCGACAGCGTAATTAGTGGCCGAAATCGATTATCCAATAGTCACGCTGTCAAAATAACATGCTTTTAGGCAAAACAAACAGTACAATGAATAAGTAAAAAAAAAAAACACCTGTTTGTGAGTTTTTGTGTATACATATTTGTGCACTAATAAAAGTTGTCTGAGTGTGCAAATACATGTAATTAAGTGTAAATAAGTGTACAAAATCGACCAAGTGTGCTAAAATAAAAAAATACAAATTTTTACTAAAATGTTTATGTAAGTGTATAAATGTACTGTAGGTATGTGTAAGTGCAGGTAAGTGTGTAAAAAAACGTGCACTTACCGTTTTTGTAGCAGGAGGATCGCTGGAACCGAAGGAGGACTCCTGGCAGCGTGTCTGCAGAGTTACTGCGCAGCAGGAAGTGAGTGGGCGGGTGGTGCGACGAGGAGGAGGTAAGCCAGCAGCAGCAGCGCTTACATTGCGCTTCTGCTACTTTGAAGTCGGATCTGCGACAATCGCGTCGCAGATCCGACTTGACAGCCCCCCAGCCACGTTGCCCAGGGGGCTGTCTACCCTCCTGACTCTCTGCAGAGGCGGCAAAAGCCGCCGATGCAGAGAGAAGGGCTCAGCTGCAATAGAACGTACGAGGTACGTTCTTGGCAGCCTGAGCCCTGAACCGCCAGCACGTACGCCGTACGTGCTTGGCGGTTAAAGGGTTAAATGAATGTTTAGTGTGATGTAGAGAGTGATATTCTGGAACAGAATTATTTTTGGTTTATTTAGCTTTTTATTCAGCAGTTCTCCAGTTTGCAGCTGTCTGGTTGCTATGGTCCAAATCCCCCTAGTAACCATGCATTAATATGAATCAGAGACTGGAATATGAATAGGAGAGGCCTGAATACAAAGAAGAGCAATAACAATAAATTTGTAGCCTTACAGAGAATTTATTTTTTAGATGGCATCAGTAACCCCCATTTGAAAGGTGAAAAGAGTCAGAAGCTATAACTATAAAAAAGGAAAATGAAGGCCAATTGAAAAGTAACTTAGAATTAGCCATTCTATAACATACTAAAGGTGAACGGCCCCTTTATGAAATTGGAGCAAGATGATGGACCTCCTCACACTAGCAGGGAACTGGGTGCAGCCCTCTCCTCCCTTATCACTCACATCCATGTCCCCCATGAAAACCAGTTTATAAATGGCACTTTGTCTGTTCACCATGTTTGGCTCATCCTCTGCATGCAGTCGTAAGCATAGAGGCACCTACCCCAGGGGCAATGGGGCAAGTGTAATAAGAGGCAAAACCATTAGCAAGAGAATGTTGGGCAGAGAGTATAAGGGTGTGAGCAGGAAACAGGAAGTCTGTATGGACCAATCACAGTGAGAGGAGGGGGAAGTCTTCCTGTGTTGCCCTTGTAGGTTTCAGGGCCCAGGTACAACCTCCCCCCCCACACACACACACCTCTTACTGTACACACATTACATTTTTCCAGTGTGCGCAGGTATGGGACCTCTTATCCGGAATGGTTTCTCCAGTGTGCGCAGGTATGGGACCTGTTATCCAGAATGGTTTCTCCAATAAATGTAGGTATGGGACCTGTTATCCAAAATTGTTTCTCCAATAAATGCAGGTATGGGACCTGTTATCCAGAATGGTTTCTACAGTGCACACAAGTATGGAACCTGTTATCCAGAATGGTTGCTCCAAAGCATGCAGGTATGGGACCTGTTATCCAGAATGGTTGCTCGAAAGCATGCAGGTATGGGACCTGTTATCCAGAATGGTTGCTCCAAAGCATGCAGGCGTGGGATCTGTTATCCAGAATGGTTTCTCCAATAAATGTAGGTATGGGACCTGTTATCCAAAATTGTTTCTCCAATAAATGCAGGTATGGGACCTGTTATCCAGAATGGTTTCTCCAATAAATGTAGGTATGGGACCTGTTATCCAAAATTGTTTCTCCAATAAATGCAGGTATGGGACCTGTTATCCAGAATGGTTTCTCCAATAAATGTAGGTATGGGACCTGTTATCCAAAATTGTTTCTCCAATAAATGCAGGTATGGGACCTGTTATCCAGAATGGTTTCTACAGTGCACACAAGTATGGAACCTGTTATCCAGAATGGTTGCTCCAAAGCATGCAGGTATGGGACCTGTTATCCAGAATGGTTGCTCCAAAGCATGCAGGTATGGGACCTGTTATCCAGAATGGTTGCTCCAAAGCATGCAGGTATGGGACCTGTTATCCAGAATGGTTGCTCCAAAGCATGCAGGTGTGGGATCTGTTATCCAGAATGGTTTCTCCAGTGTGCGCAGGTATAGGACCTGTTATCCAGAATGGTTTCGCCAATGCATGCAGGTATGGGATCTGTTATCCAAAATGGTTTCTCTAGTGTGCGCAGGTATGGGACCTGTTATCCGGAATGGTTTCTCCAATAAATGCAGGTATGGGACCTGTTATCCAGAATGGTTTCTACAGTGCACACAAGTATGGAACCTGTTATCCAGAATGGTTACTCCAAAGCATGCAGGTATGGGACCTGTTATCCAGAATTGTTTCTCCAATAAATGCAGGTATGGGACCTGTTATCCAGAATGGTGTCTACAGTGCACACAAGTATGGAACCTGTTATCCAGAATGGTTTCTCCAGTACACGCAAGTATGGGACCTGTTATCCAGAAAGTTATCCAAAATGGTTTCTCCAATGCATGCAGGTATGGGACCTGTTATCCAGATTGGTTGCTCCAAAGCATGCAGGTATGGGACCTGTTATCCAGAATGGTTTCTCCAGTGTGCGCAGGTATAGGACCTGTTATCCAGAATGGTTTCTCCAATGCATGCAGGTATGGGATCTGTTATCCAGAATGGTTTCTCCAGTGTGCGCAGGTATAGGACCTGTTATCCAGAATGGTTTCTCCAATGCATGCAGGTATGGGATCTGTTATGCAGGATGGTTTCTCCACAGTGCGCAGGTATGGGACTAATTACCCGGAATAGTTTCTCCAATAAATGCAGGTATGGGACCTGATATCCAGAATTGTTTCTCCAATAAATGCAGGTATGGGACCTGTTATCCAGAATGGTTTCTCCAATAAATGCAGGTATGGGACCTGTTAGCCAGAATTGTTTCTCAATAAATGCAGGTATGGGACTGTTAGGATATGCACAGTGGTTTATTTTGTCTGCCTGTATGTGTGATATAAATGCTTTTCCTCTCTCTCTATTGCTGGCCAGCAAATCTCTTTTTCTTCCCATTTTTCTTGCTATGCAGACAAAGTAATAAACTATGCTCTCCACATTTTACCCAGCATTACAAGAATTAAAAATATTACTTACCAAGTGTGTCTGTTCCCATTTGGCATAATGGGAGCAAAACCTAAGCACTGGGTGTTTGCAGGATGCAAGCACTGAGCTTAATTACCAATTGGTAAAAACTGCAGCAGGTCACATGTAAGCAAAATGTGTTTTTCTTATATGCTGATAATGGGGTTTTGCCTGTGTTTGTTTTGTGAATAATAAGATTGTAAGCTCCTATTATGGGGAGATAGGAAGCAAAATGTATATGAAGGTATTATTTTGTTAATAATTTCAACTTTGTTGTAGCTGAATGTGTCTTTAAGAGCATGGGCTGCTGGGAAAGGCAGACTTACCTACTTAAAGAACATACAAAATGCTGTTTAGTAGAACTCCTGATCTCAGAGCAAGCAGTCTGAGTGCAGAGGGTAGCTGCCTGGAAAGGGGTAGTTGCAAAGTACCCTGTTTATTTTTGTTATATGGAGTTATCACAGTGCTTTCTGTGAAAAAATACTTTTCTTCTGTTTTTTTTTTGTATAATTTTCCTCTGGAAATAAAAGAACTTTCCAACAACTGCTGACTCCTGATACTTGATGAATGCAGGAAGAACTTACATTCCAACAGGGACCTGTTATCCGGAATGGTTTCTCCAATAAATGCAGGTATGGCACCTGTTATCCAGAATTGTTTCTCCAATAAGTGCAGGTATGGGACCTGTCATCCAGAATGGTTTCTACAGTGCACACAAGTATGGAACCTGTTATACAGAGTGGTTTCTCCAGTACACACAAGTATGGCACCTGTTATCCAGAATGATTTCTCCAATGATTGCAGGTAAGGGACCTGTTATCCAGAATGGTTTCTCCAGTGCATACAAGTATGACACCTGTTATCCTGCATGGTTTCTCCAGTACACACAAGTATGGGACCTGTTATCCAGAATAGTTTCTATAGTCTACAGTTATAGAAACTATTATCCAGAATAGTTTCTCCAGTACACACAAGTATGGCACCTGTTATCCAGAATGATTTCTCCAATGATTGCAGGTATGGGACCTGTTATCCAGAATGGTTTCTGCAGTGCACACAAGTATGGGACCTGTTATCCAGAATGGTTTCTCCAGTATACGCAAGTATGGGACCTGTTATCCAAAATGGTTGCTCCAGTGCACGCGAATATGGGACCTGTTATCCAGAATATTTTCTGCAGTGCACACAAGTATGGGACCTGTTATTCAGAATGGTTTCTCGAGTACACGCAAGTATTGGACCTGTTATCCAGAAAGTAATACAAAATGGTTGCTCCAATGCATGCAGGTATGGGACCTGTTAGCCAGAATGGTTTCTCCCGTGTGCGCAGGTATGGGACGTGTTATCCAAAATGGTTTCTCCAATAAATGCAGGTATGGGACCTGTTATCCAGAATTGTTTCTCCAATAAATGCAGGTATGGGACCTGTTATCCAGAATGGTTTCTCCAGTCCACGCAAATATGGGACCTGTTATGCATAATGGTTTCTACAGTGCACACAAGTATGGAACCTGTTATCCAGAATGGTTTATACAGTGCGCACACGTATGGAACCTGTTAACCAGAATGGTTTCTCCAGTGCACACAAGTATGTTATCCAGAATGGTTTCTCCAGTACATGCAAGTATGGGACCTGTTATACAGAATGGTTTCTCCAATGCATGCAGGTATGGGACCTGTTAGCCAGAATAGTTTCTTTGGTGGATGCAGGTATGGGACCTGCTATCCAGAATGGTTTCTCCAGTGTGTGCTGGTATGGGACCTGTTATCCAGAATGTTTTCTCTAGTGCATGCAGGTATTGGACCTGTTATCCAGAATGGTTTCTCCAATGCATGCAGGTATGGGATCTGTAAGTCAGAATGGTTTCTCCAGTGAGCGCAGGTATGGGACCTGTTATCCGGAATGGTTTCTTTGGTGGATGCAGGTGTTGGACCTGTTATCCAGAATGGTTTCTCCAGTGCACACAAGTATGGCACCTGTTATCCAGAATGGTTTCTCCAGTACACACAAGTATGGCACCTGTTATCCAGAATTTACAGAATATACCTGTTATACAGAATATACATGTATGGGGCCTGTTATCCAGAACAGTTTCTCTAGTGCATGCAGGTATGGCACCTGCTATCCAGAATGGTTTCTCCAGTACACGCAAGTATGGGACCTGTTATCCAGAATGGTTTCTCCAGTACACGCAAGATGGGACCTGTTAGCCAGAATGGTTTCTCCAGCGCACACAAGTATGGAACCTGTTATCCAAAATGGTTTATCCAATGCATGCAGGTATGGGAGGTGTTATCCAGAATGGTTTCTCCAATGCATGCAGGTATGGGACCTTTTATCCAGAATGGTTTCTCCAATGCATGCAGGTATGGGACCTGTTAGCCAGAATGGTTTCTATAGTTCACACAATTATAGAAACTGTTATCCAGAATGGTTTCTTCAGTACACACAAGTATGTCACCTGTTATCCAGAATGATTTCTCCAATGCATGCAGGTATGGGACCTATTAGCAAGAATGGTTTCTCCAGTGTGCGCAGGTATGGGACCTGTTATCCAGAATGGTTTCTCCAGTGCACACAATTATGGAACCTGTTATCCAGAATGGTTTCTCCAGTACACACCAGTATGGAACCTGTTATACAGAATGGTTTCTCCAGTACATGCAAGTATCGAACCTGTTATCCAGAATGGTTTCTTCAGAGCATGCAGGTATGGGACCTGTTATCCAGAATGGTTTCTCCAGTGCACGCAAGAATGGGACCTCTTATCCAGCATGGTTTCTCCAGTGCACACAAGTATGGAACCTGTCATCCAGAATGGTTTCTCCAGTACACGCAGGTATGGGACCTGTTATCCAGAATGGTTTCTCCAGTACACGCAAGTATGGGACCTGTTATCCAAAAGTTATCCAAAATGGTTTCTCCAATGCATGCAGGTATGGGACCTGTTATCCAGAATGGTTTCTCCAGTGCACGCAAGTATGGTACCTCTTATCCAGCATGGTTTCTCCAGTGCACACAAGTATGGAACCTATCATCCAGAATGGTTTCTCCAGTACACGCAGGTATGGGACCTGTTATCCAGAATGGTTTCTCCAGTGTGCGCAGGTATTGGACCTGTTATCCAGAATGGTTTCTGTAGTGCATGCAGGCAGGGGACCTGTTATACAGAATGGTTTCTCCAGTACACGCAAGTATGGGACATGTTATCCAGAATACTTTCTATAGTGCACACATTTATAGAATCTGTTATCCAGAATGATTTCTCCAATGCATGCAGGTATGGGACCTGTCATCCAGAATGGATTCCCTCAATGCATGCAGGTAAGGGACCTGTTAGCCAGAATGGTTTCTCCAGTGTGCGCAGGTATGGGAACCTGTTATCCAGAATAGTTTCCTTGGTGGATGCAGGTATGGGACCTGTTATCCAGAATGGTTTCTCCAATGCATGCAGGTATAGGATCTGTTGGCCAGAATAGTTTCTCCAGTGTGCGCAGTTATGGGACCTGTTATCTAGAATGGCTTCTCCAGTGCACATAGTTATGGAACCTGTTATCCAGAATAGTTTCTCCAGCACACACGAGTAAGGAACCTGTTATCCAGAATGGTTTCTCCAGGGCACGCAGGTATGGGACCTCTTATCCAGCATGGTTTCTCCAGTACACGCAAGTATGGAACCTCTTATCCAGAATGGTTTCTCTAGTTCACACAAGTATGGAACCTGTTATCCAGAATGGTTTCTCCAGTGTGCGCAGGTATTGGCCATACTATCCTGAATACTTTTTCCAGTGCACGCAAGTATGGGAGCTGTTATCCAAAATGGTTTCTCCAATGCATGCAGGTATGGGACCTGTTATCCAGAATGGTTTCTCCAGTGCACACATGTATGGGACCTCTTATCCAGCATGGTTTCTCCAGTGCACACAAGTATGGAACCTGTCATCCAGAATGGTTTCTCCAGTACACGCAGGTATGGGACCTGTTATGCAGAATGGTTTCTCCAGTACACGCAAGTATGGGACCTATTATCCAGAATGATTTCTCCAATGCATGCAGGTATGGGACCTGTTAGCAAGAATGGTTTCTCCAGTGTGCGCAGGTATGGGACCTGTTATCCAGAATGGTTTCTCCAGTGCACACAATTATGGAACCTGTTATCCAGAATGGTTTCTCCAGTACACACCAGTATATAACCTGTTATCCAGAATGGTTTCTCCAGTGCACGCAAGTATGGGACCTCTTATCCAGCATGGTTTCTCCAGTGCACACAAGTATGGAACCTGTCATCCAGAATGGTTTCTCCAGTACACACAGGTATGGGACCTGTTATCCAGAATGGTTTCTCCAGTAAACGCAAGTATGGGACCTGTTATCCAGAAAGTTATCCAAAATGGTTTCTCCAATGCATGCAGGTATGGGACCTGTTATCCAGAATGGTTTCTCCAGTGCACGCAAGAATGGGACCTCTTATCCAGCATGGTTTCTCCAGTGGACACAAGTATGGAACCTGTCATCCAGAATGGTTTCTCCAGTACACGCAGGTATGGGACCTGTTATCCAGAATGGTTTCTCCAGTACACACAGGTATGGGACCTGTTATCCAGAATGGTTTCTCCAGTGTGCGCAGGTATGGGACCTGTTATCCAGAATGGTTTCTGTAGTGCATGCAGGCAGGGGACCTGTTATACAGAATGGTTTCTCCAGTACACACAGGTATGGGACCTGTTATCCAGAATGGTTTCTCCAGTGTGCGCAGGTATGGGACCTGTTATCCAGAATGGTTTCTGTAGTGCATGCAGGCAGGGGACCTGTTATACAGAATGGTTTCTCCAGTACACACAAGTATGGGACATGTTATCCAGAATACTTTCTATAGTGCACCCATTTATAGAACCTGTTATCCAGAATGATTTCTCCAATGCATGCAGGTATGGGACCTGTCATCCAGAATGGATTCTCCAATGGTTGCAGGTAAGGGACCTATTAGCCAGAATGGTTTCTCCAGTGTGCGCAGGTATGGGACCTGTTATCCAGAAATTTATCCAAAATGGTTTCTACAGTGCACACATGTATGGGACCTCTTATCCAGCATGGTTTCTCCAGTACACGCAGGTATGGGACCTGTTATGCAGAATCGTTTCTCCAGTACACGCAAGTATGGGACCTGTTATCCAGAAAGTTATCCAAAATGGTTTCTCCAATGCATGCAGGTATGGGACCTGTTATCCAGAATGGTTTCTCCAGTGTGCGCAGGTATTGGACCTGTTATCCAGAATGGCTTCTGTAGTGCATGCAGGCAGGGGACCTGTTATAGAGAATGGTTTCTTCAGTACACGCAAGTATGGGACATGTTATCCAGAATGATTTCTCCAATGCATGCAGGTATGGGACCTGTTAGCAAGAATGGTTTCTCCAGTGTGCGCAGGTATGGGACCTGTTATCCAGAATGGTTTCTCCAGTGCACACAATTATGGAACCTGTTATCCAGAATGGTTTCTCCAGTACACACCAGTATATAACCTGTTATCCAGAATGGTTTCTCCAGTGCACGCAAGTATGGGACCTCTTATCCAGCATGGTTTCTCCAGTGCACACAAGTATGGAACCTGTCATCCAGAATGGTTTCTCCAGTACACACAGGTATGGGACCTGTTATCCAGAATGGTTTCTCCAGTAAACGCAAGTATGGGACCTGTTATCCAGAAAGTTATCCAAAATGGTTTCTCCAATGCATGCAGGTATGGGACCTGTTATCCAGAATGGTTTCTCCAGTGCACGCAAGAATGGGACCTCTTATCCAGCATGGTTTCTCCAGTGGACACAAGTATGGAACCTGTCATCCAGAATGGTTTCTCCAGTACACGCAGGTATGGGACCTGTTATCCAGAATGGTTTCTCCAGTACACACAGGTATGGGACCTGTTATCCAGAATGGTTTCTCCAGTGTGCGCAGGTATGGGACCTGTTATCCAGAATGGTTTCTGTAGTGCATGCAGGCAGGGGACCTGTTATACAGAATGGTTTCTCCAGTACACACAGGTATGGGACCTGTTATCCAGAATGGTTTCTCCAGTGTGCGCAGGTATGGGACCTGTTATCCAGAATGGTTTCTGTAGTGCATGCAGGCAGGGGACCTGTTATACAGAATGGTTTCTCCAGTACACACAAGTATGGGACATGTTATCCAGAATACTTTCTATAGTGCACCCATTTATAGAACCTGTTATCCAGAATGATTTCTCCAATGCATGCAGGTATGGGACCTGTCATCCAGAATGGATTCTCCAATGGTTGCAGGTAAGGGACCTATTAGCCAGAATGGTTTCTCCAGTGTGCGCAGGTATGGGACCTGTTATCCAGAAATTTATCCAAAATGGTTTCTACAGTGCACACATGTATGGGACCTCTTATCCAGCATGGTTTCTCCAGTACACGCAGGTATGGGACCTGTTATGCAGAATCGTTTCTCCAGTACACGCAAGTATGGGACCTGTTATCCAGAAAGTTATCCAAAATGGTTTCTCCAATGCATGCAGGTATGGGACCTGTTATCCAGAATGGTTTCTCCAGTGTGCGCAGGTATTGGACCTGTTATCCAGAATGGCTTCTGTAGTGCATGCAGGCAGGGGACCTGTTATAGAGAATGGTTTCTTCAGTACACGCAAGTATGGGACATGTTATCCAGAATAGTTTATATAGTGCACACATATATAGAACCTGTTATCCAGAATGATTTCTCCAAATGCATGCAGGTATGGGACCTGTCATCCAGAATGGATTCTCCAATGCATGCAGGTAAGGGACCTGTTAGCCAGAATGGTTTCTCCAGTGTGCGCAGGTATGGGAACCTGTTATCCAGAATAATTTCTTTGGTGGATGCAAGTATGGGACCTGTTATCCAGAATGGTTTCTCCAGTACACGCAAGTATGGGACCTGTTATTCAGAATGGTTTCTCCAGTGTGCACAGGTATGGGACCTGTTATCCAGAATGGTTTCTCCAATGCATGCTGGTATATGACCTGTTAGCCAGAATAGTTTCTCCAGTGTGTGCAGTTATGGGACCTGTTATCCAGAATGGTTTCTCCAGTGCACACAGTTATGGAACCTGTTATCCAGAATGGTTTCTCCAGTACACACCAGTATGGGACCTGTTATCCAGAATGGTTTCTCCAGTGTGCGCAGGTATGGGACCTGTTATCCAGAATGGTTTCTGTAGTGCATGCAGGCGGGGGACCTGTTATACAGAATGGTTTCTTCAGTGCACACAAGAATGGAACATGTTATCCAGAATGGTTTCTACAGTGCACACAAGTATGGAACCTGTTATCCAGAATGGTTTCTACAGTGCACACAAGTATAGAACCTGTTATCCAGAATGGTTTCTACAGTGCACACACATATGGAACCTGTTATCCAGAATGGTCTCTCCAGTGCACACAAGTATGTAACCTGTCATCCAGAATGGTTTATCCAGTACACGCAAGTATGGGACCTGTTATCCAGAATGGTTTCCCCAGTGAACGCAGGTATGGCACCTGTTATCCAGAAAGTAATCCAGAATGGTTTCCTCCAGTGCATCCAAGTATGGAACCTGTTATCCAGAATGTTTTCTCCAGTACACAAAAGTATGGGACCTGTTATCCAGAATGGTTTCTCCAGTGCATGCAGGTATGGCACCTGTTGTCCAGAAAGTATTCCAGAATGGTTTCTCCAGTGTACTTTCCACTTTTTTTCATTCAGGCATTTTATTGAGATTTTGAATACAATAGTAGTAAGACGGATAATACAGCAATCCTATATTTTGTACAATACAACCAAAATTGTGGACATTTAAAAGAGTATGGATCAATTGAATATATTTTAGAAACAGGTTCTTTAATATTTGCAGCAAAATCAAATGTACTACCAATGCATAAGCATTAAAGAACCTTATGTGGACCATAGCCATTTACCCCAAATGTTTTGGCATTTTTAGTGCTACATCCAGCTTTATAGTAGAACTAAACAGCTCAATAAGAAAATCCCCTACCTACTACCCTAGGTAGTCCCCCCTCCCCCCACGTAGTTAGTTACCCCTGAACATGCCATTAAGAGTCTGCTCACGTATCGGAGTAAGTGCAGCGGATCTCATGGGAGCCACCTTCCGGATCTCCAGTCTTGTTCTATAAGTGAGTGCCGTATTGGCGCATGTGCAGTCTTCCGATTTGTAGCAACTGTGCATGCGCAAAATGTCCTGGAAATTGCCAAAAGGAAGGAAGAGGACCCAAAGTAGACCAGAGATCTGTAAGATGGTGCCCATGACTCTGCTTAACTTACTCTGCACCAATACGTGAGCAAACTCTTAGGGGCAATTTCAGGGGTAACTGTGGGCGGAGCAGGGAGGGGGACTACCTAGGGCAGGGATCCACAACCTTTTTTTACCCGTGAGCCACATTCAAATGTAAAAAGAGTTGGAGAGCAACACAAACATAAAATAGTCCCTTGGGGTGCCAAATAAGGGCTGTGACTGGCTATTTGGTTGCCCCTATGTGGACTGGCAGCCTACAAGAGGCTCTACTTGGTACTATACTTAGTTTTTATGCAATTAAAACTTGCTTCCAAGCCTGGAATTCAAAAATAAGCATCTTCTCTGAGGACACAGAGAGCAACATCCAATGGGTTGGAGAGCAACATGTTGCTCGTGAGCTACTGGTTGGGGATCACTGACCTAGGGTTATAGTTAGAGGATTTAACTATTGGGAGGCTTTAGCTTTCCTAGTTAAGGTTCCCCAGCACATACAAGTAGTGAATCTTTTGATTTTTGTTTAATATGTTTTTGTAGCCATAAATAAACATTATCTATGAACATGCACTGGTACTGTGTGATTAGTTCCTAAGAAACAAACTTGTAGTATCTGGACAGTTATGTTTTTTGGATTGCATCCAGGTGATCAAGGACTTGTGACCATAATGTTGCCAAGACCATACTGTCCCATGCCATATGGATAAGAGAGACTTGCTATGTGTGACACCTGGGACACTCTGGAAATAGTTTATGTAGTTTGGCCGGAGTGTAGTATGCTCCATGCACAAAGTAACGTTTAATCACTCACATCGTATAGTTAACAGAGATTGAAAATGAGGGCTCTACTAATTCATCCCATTTATCCTCATCTAAAGAGCCTAGGTCCTGTTGCTGCCATTTTACAGTAATTTCTTTGAATGCATAAACCAAGGCAAGATGTAAGGAACTCTTACTTAAAGGATAATTAAACTCAACAGCAAACTATGCTGTGATGTATCGTGGCAGCTGCTCGGCTTTGTGACAGCTTGTAACTTTAATTCCAGTAGCATCAAGGTGTTCAGTATACAAATAAAAACTGGGTAAATAGATAGGCCCTACAAAATAAAGATGTTTTCAGTATAGTTAGTTAAATGCAAAATGTAATCTATAAAGGTTTGTATGGCTGAATTTCAACATATTAGCCAGAACCCAACTTTCTGCTTTGCAGCTCTCTTGGTTTCCTTTGATTGGTTACGGGGTAGTAACCAATCATTGACTTTGAGGGGGAGGCACATGGATCATAACTATTTGCTTTTGAATCTGACTTTCATTCTAAGCATCAATTTCAAACTCACTGAACAGTTATGTCCCATGTGCCCCCCCTTAAATTCGCTGACTAACTCAGAGTTAGAGAGCTGCAAAGCAGGAAGTAGTATTATGTCCTGTTATAGTAGACATTCCTTTACACCAGCCACTATAGATTACATTTTTGGCTAACTAACTATATTAGAAACATTTTTCATTTTGAACAGCCTATCTATTTACCCAGTCTTTATTTTTACACTGAACTGTTCCTTTAAATCTCCTCTCCCCTATACATAGGGGCACATTTACTAAGCTCAATTGAAGGATTAGAATAAAAAATACTTTGAATTTCGAAGTTTTTTTTTGGCTACCTCGACCATTGAATTGGCTACTTCGACTACGAATCAAACTAAAAATCTTTTGACTATGCGATAGTCGAAGTACTGTCTCTTTAAAAAAAACTTCGACCACCTACTTTGCCACCTAAAACCTAGTGAGCACCAATGTTAGCAATTCTAGCCAATTTCTGATCGAAGGAAAATCGTTCGATCGATGGATTAAAATCCTTCGAATCGTTCGAGTCGAACGATTTAATCGTTTTTCCTTCGTTCAAACAAATTGCGGTAAATCCTTCGACTTCGATATTCGAAGGATTTAACTTCTACAGTCAAATATCGAGTATCAATATCAAATAGTAAATGTGCCCCTTAGTATCAATGTCTTCTCAGTGCTTCTGATAGCACTAAGAGCATGGGGTCAGTAGATTTACTTCCAGCCACCAGATTTGCTTATGTATAAACTAAGCACTATCTGTGGGGATTGCTGCTCAACCTATTTGTTCTGCATGACTGTCCATGCCCAGCATATCTAGAACTTGTTTCACATATTTTATTTCTTAGGTGGAGTGAAGTAACCTGTTGAATAGAAATATGGATTTCTACCAGCTGAGGCAGGTAAGCCACGGTTTTCATAAACTGACAATGTTATTCCTGCATTTTCTCTTTTGCTAAACGCTTTTGTTGTTGGTTAGGGCCATTCTCAAAGAATTCAAGTGACTTTGAAGCCCATGCAGAATTGTGGAACTTTACCTCTTATGGTTGAAGCAATCCTTTCAGTGTCTGTGGGCTGCATCACTGCTAGATCAACAAAGCTTCAGAGGGGATTGGACAGTGATCAGGTAATGACTGGACATGACATGGAGTTTCAGAGCTGCAGTGTAGAAATCGGAATGCTTGGTTTATAATGAAAGAACTGACTAACTTAATTTCCCTCTGACCAGACTTCTGCTAATAGAATGAAAAGCTACTACAGGAAATATGTTGCTGACAAGACACACATACATGTGGGACTAAAAGAGTAAAAGATGAGAGTAGGAAAGTAAAGCTTAGACAATCTGTAAAAGCAGTGAGAAATAACGTTCCTTGTTCCTTTATATAAATGTTGCCAAAAACTGAATATAATATAGAAATAAATCAGAACAAAGGATGATGCTGTAGATCTGTGCAAATTTTGGCCTTTACTCTGTAATTGTTTATAGTTCACAACTAGTCATGTGTCTGATATATTCATGAAATCTGTTCATTTAGTTTGTGCATCATGGCTTATTCGCTAGAGATATATTGTGCGAATAATACAGCAATTAATAAAACATTTATTGTGTTGTAGGAGCAATTTTTTAAAAAATATCTTTAAAAATGGTACTGTGCTTATCATTACTCATATTCCCCTAATACATGTTTGTTTATTTCTGTTCATTCTGTTTTTTTTATTCTGGCTATGTGTGTCCTGTAACTTTTTATCTTGCGCCTGATTTGTTACCCCTGTCCTGTGCTTAATGAAAGATGAATGCATGTCCTATTTACAAAGTTGATTTTTTCCAACTGAAAAATGATGATGTTGGTGGTGATATGGATAGTTACCAGGTATTATGGCTGCTGCTGCTGTAACTGTCAATCCTGTGGCATGGAACCAAATTCTGCTCTATGCCAGAATGGGCAAGAGAAGGGTGGAAAATAAAGGGAAACTTAGACAAAGGACTGGGAGGGTGGCCAAAGATAACAAAATTTCATTTGAGAATCATGTCAGATGGTACTGTCCTCGCACAACTGTCACTGAGCACAGCACATCATAATAATATGTTTTGGTGCAAAGCCAGGTGAAACAACATAACCTAAATCAGTACTGTCCAACTTCTGTGGTACTGAGGGCCGGAATTTTTCTAGCCTATGTGGTGGAGGGCCGATAATGAAAGCCAGTGATGTTTTCTCCCCATTTAAACTACACCCATTTATCTCAAGAACTTTCAAGACCCTGTCCAAATTAATGTTGGTAACACACCAAATAAACTAAATGGTTGGCACTCACTGCACGGATATTACTCAGCAATCATATGTGAAAAATATAAGTCATACTCTTAAATATACCATAAACATTTAAATCCATATGCCGTCTCCTCCCCTGTGGATAACGCAGCACCCCCACACCACATGGTTAAACACCTTAGAGGCCCCCGACAACAATTTCCAAATGCTAAGAAACCCCCAGAACAAATCCTACCAGCCTTACGTCCCACAGGGTACAGAGTAGACAGGCAGAGTATGACATACACAGGGAGCATAGGGCAGGCGAAATATGTCACACACAGAGCATAGGGAAGGCAAAGTATGGCACACACACACACAGGGAGCACAGGGCAGGCAGAGTATGACTCACACAGGGAGCATAGGACAGGCAGAGTATGACACACACAGGGAGCATAGGGCACACAGAGTATGACACACACGGAGCATAGGGCAGGCAGAGTATGGCACACACAGGGTGCATAGGGCAGGCAAAGTATGACTCACACAGGGAGCATAAGACAGGCAGAGTATGGCTCATACAGGGAGCATAGGGCAGACAGAGTATGACACACACGGAGCATAGGGCAGGCAGAGTATGGCGCACACAGGGAGCATAGGTCAGGCAGAGTATGGCACACACAGAGCATAGGGCAGGCAGAGTATGGCACATACAGGGAGCATAGGGCAGGCAGAGTATGGCACATAGGGAGCATAGGGCAGGCAGAGTATGGCACACACAAGGAGCATAGGACAGGCAGAGTATGGCACATAGGGAGCATAGGGCAGGCAGAGTATGGCACACACAGAGCATAGGGCACACAGAGTATGACACACACGGAGCATAGGGCAGGCAGAGTATGGCACACACAGGGTGCATAGGGCAGGCAGAGTATGGCACACACAGGGAGCATAGGACAGGCAGAGTATGGCACATAGGGAGCATAGGGCAGGCAGAGTATGGCACACACAGGGAGCATAGCACAGGCAGATTATGGCACACACAGGGAGCATAGCACAGGCAGATTATGGCACACACAGGGAGCATAGAGAAGGCAGAATAGAGCAGGAGACAAGGAAAGCTATAGCTAATTTCAGTACTGATACATTGAAAGCTTACACAAGCTAAGGAAAGCACGCAGGAGGAGGAGGTCCGGCCCGACAACACCACAGTGCCTCTAGTGATCTTTATGGCGCCCTTCACAACTGAAGGAACACTGCCACCACTACATCCGCTCCGGCAAGCTGGATACTATTTGCCTTACTCGGGCCGGGCGTATGATATTTTTAATCACCTCACACGATATACCACTCTGCCCAGGAACTCGAAGGCTATAATTTTTTGTTGCTACTCACTTTTGTTACTGGCCCATGCAGAATGATTTCTACACATTCCAATGCTCTACGCGACTCTTTGCTGTTATTGTTTAATTTTCTACTGCCTTAGTAACCACATGTTTTTGGTCCACCCTATCTGAAGATGGGTTCTGCTTGTTGTTACTCACAACATTACAACCCCATATGGATCTATACCTGAAGGACAGACTATATACATTATGGTTTTGGTGCGCTTAGTTTTTGATCACAGGACTCTGCGACATAACTTTTTTGGACCCTTTCACCCTCTAGATTGGAAGCATTGTTTTTTGGACAACCACCTGGAACACCACCCGCCATCTTCATCCAGTAGATACAGATGAATATTAGTGGTTATTGATAAATATAATTGTACTGGACTTTTATTACTATTTTAGGCAGCTTTCATATCCAGAGTTTTTGTTTATAATCTTCCTAAGAGGGCCTCATCTGTTTCACTTCTTTACCCCTGTTTTCTCCTGTTCTGTTTTTTTTTTCTATTTATTTTCTTTTCTCTATATATGCTCTCTCACATTCTAGGCTATTTAGCCCTGCTTATTTTGTAAAAGAGGGACCGAATTGCTAATGCAATCTCTTGCCATTATCTCCTATCATACCTCAGTACCATTTATTTGGAGACCTCTACTCACTACTGGTAGTGTATTACTTACCTTATTTACGTTACGCAGCTCACAGTTAAATGGTCTATAACCGTTTTCTTTTACATCAATATCAAACATACTATATGGTGTTAATGATAGCACATATGTTAGATTCCTAACAAATGTACCTCAGCTGAATGTTATGTTAAATACAAACCATATTGTTTTTATGTGGCTACCTGCTATTCTCTCTCTTCCCCCCCGCCCCTCCCCCCTTTTTTTTCCTTTTCCTTTCTTCTCCTTTTGATTCTGACTCTTCCTTCCTTCCTCTTATCCCCTCTCTCTAATTGTATGTCTATATTGGATAACCAAAACTCCGGTTTAAACATGTCTTACTAATGTTTCTATGCCATAATTATATTATCATTATTTAGTCTGTATTGGTTACCTGCCTCTTCCTCCTTCGCTTATTATGAGGATATTTGTATGTGTTTCCCTGGGCTCTAAATTTTAGCGGTTGGCCCTGGGGTGGAGGAGCGGGAGCCACCTCCTTTAGTCCCTTGCAAAACTCTAGGCCCACAGCCCGACTTCCTCAGCTATTAAGTCTCAAGACACCCTGCGGGAGTAGTGCCCTGAGCCTACCCCTTGTAGTGACGTACTTTGATTCCCTGTTCCCCATTCTGTTGTTTTCCCTCTTTTCCCCATTCTTGTACAACCCACCTACATATACTATCACTCTCATTTGAGAGGTAATAAATGCCTGCCCTACACACCACATCTTGAGATAAAGCAAGCTCTTTTAATTCCCCCCAAAAAAGGATTTTACTTTCTTCTGACCTTCAGAAGAAAGCCAACATAATTTTCATACAGGAAACCCACTTTAAAGAAGGTGCAGTACCTAAATGGAATAACGAACATTTTCCGGAACTATTCACTAGTAGACCTCAACCTACTAAAACACGTGGGGTTGCAATTACTTTTTACAGTAACTTCGGATTTTCTGTAACTGATAGAAAGAGTGATACGCTAGGAAGGTATGTTTTTGTGAAAGGTCTTTTAATGGGCCGCAGTTACACATTCGCCAATGTATACCTGCCCAATAGCAAACAAAACCAAGAACTTCTACGCTGTCAGTAGAATATTGGAGCTAGCCAGGGAGGACAAATCGAGCACTGCAGGAAGGATGGTCGCCTTTTCGCCGTTTCTGAAGAGGACAGGAAGTGGAGTTTCTGTAAGTTATTTCTTAATAAAGGCTTTGCTATTTTAAATTTTAATTTGTGTTGGTGTTATTTTTTCATTATGTACTAACAAATTTTTGAAAAAAAAATTTGATGTTACTGGTCCTAACTCTATTGAATAGAGTCAAGCTGACATTAATTCACTAGTATCCCCCCTCACCCCACAGAAATTCAGAGGCAGTGATCCCTTCAATCCCTACAAACATCCAGCAACACAACGAACTGCCCCAAAACCTGAGGTAGAGGTTACAACCTGTACTAAACCTACAATACAAGTTGGCAACCCTGGGAATTTAGTTGCAGGTCCTGTCAAGAGTCCGCAGCCGCCACTAGTACCCATTACTACTTTCCCATGTTTGAATTTGCCGCTCAGGAATAGGTAAGCCGCGGCGGAGCGGTCACATGTAGGATCACATGACTGTGACGCCAGGTCCTTTCCTAGAATAGGAACTAGCCGCTACCATACTGAAAATAACTCCTTTTTAGTGCGCATGCCTGTCTTCATTAATACGCTCCGCGCGGCGGCTTTCTGAATCGATGCGCTTGGCATTCCGCAACCTTCACCTCGCACTGGTCACACGGTTGCTAGGATCAAGAGAGCGAGAGCTGTCATGGCGGTACGCTGTACGTATTCACGTGGTCTGTTCAGCGAGGCAATAAAGGCTGTTCTGGGCAGCTGGCCGGTGTTGCAGGTAATACTGGCGTTCAAATAATAAAACATTTTTTTATTCGTACAAGGGTGTCCGGAAACAATGACGAGTTTGTGGCGTAACTATTTTCTAGATTGCGGTGGAGAATGGATTCGGTGGCTCTCACAGCCAGGAGAAGGCAGAGTGGATGGCTGATGCGATTGATCAGTATTTTAACTCTAATGGTGAGTAAAAAGGGACTATACATGGGCTTTTATCCAATAGAATAGTGAAGGGACGCCTTGCCAATAGGAATGGCTGTTGGGTGCCCAGGAACCCCGCAGTGACAGAAGGTTTTCATGTGATTGGAGAGTGTGTGTGATTCCCTCTTTTTATGTCTGTGCTGAGTAAAGCAATTATTTCAGATTGATTGAAAGGCAATATGTATATTTACCCTTTAACTGAGTTATTCTTAAAGCGATACTGACACGTTCCTATAAAAATGCTAGGAACGTGTCAGTATCAAAGTATGTGCTGCACCTGCAATAGTTCCCCTTCAAAGCCGCCCCACGACCCTGTGTTAACCCGATCCTCCGACACTGATAAAAGATCATCTGTGCTGTTTTAGTGATGCTGGGCTGGCCAACCTATGGACGGACAGCTCTGCCCCCAGCCCAGCGACACTGGAGCAATACAGAAGATCTGTGAGTAGTGTCAGAGGATCGGCTTCACAGAGGTACGGGGGCCAGGGGTGGCTTTGAGGGGGGCTATTACGGGTGCAGCACATGCTTGATACCGACACGTTCCTTTGATTTTTATAGGAACATGTCAATATTGCTTTAACCCCCCCACCCCAACCCTGTGTTTTTTGGTATTTGTGAATGAAGTCATTCTGCCTGCTTGTGCTTTGTATGATCAACTCTTTGCCAGTTGCCCATGTGTTTGCGTTTAATGGAAAACTATACCCCCAAACAATATAAAACATATATAATATATACTATTAAGTATATTATGTATTCATAGTATACTTTTTTAGTAGTATGTGCTATTGGGTAATCATAAATAAAAATTGCCTTTTTAAAAAACCGCCGCCCCCTGGGATCATATGATTTACGGTGCACACAAACAAACTATACGTTGGGTCACATGAGCCAATTAACAGACAAAGTTCCGTCTTTTGCTTCCATACTTCTTCCTGTTAGAGTTGTAGTATTCCTGGTCAGGTGATCTCTGAGACAGCACACAGAACATCACGAAATGGTGGTTCAAGGGAAGAGATGTAAAAGGGCAATATTTACCTAAAAATATACCAGTTTGGTAAGATTCTTTAATATGCCACTTAATTTGATATAAAATATATGTTGCTTAAATATTTATTTTGGGGATATAGTTTTCCTTTAAAGGACAACTGAAATCGAATTTGGAAATACTGTATTTTATATACTGAGCTAGAGATTTAGTAGCGCTGTAATAGTCATGACCCAAATTTTTCAAGCTGTACTATGGCGCTCTGCATCTTCTGATCTTGTTAGCCCATCTTTTGTGTGTCAGTATCACTGCACATGCTGGGTGTTCCCAGAGCGTGTGCGCTGTATACACAGATAAGTGACAGCAGCCCAGAACTTGTGCAGAAATAGAAGATGAGGAGCTACTGAGGGGCATTTTTGAGACAATTTTGTTGAATATGTTCATTCTCTTGCAGCGGATCTGGAGCAGTTTGAAGTGGAGGACACTATCATGGGGATGATGAATGATGAATTTGACACAATTGTTGAGGATGGGAGCCAGGCTCTGGTAAATTCAGTTTATTTACAGTGTAGATACATATTTTGTATATGTCCCTCTCGCATGGCTACGGTAGCCAGTGATGTGCAGGCAAAACTCCCTGAGTGGCATAGTAGTGAGGAAGGGGTTAAGTGCACAGGCTCAAAATCAGAGCTCATCTGGTGTTGATAATCCAAAAGGAAATCTTGTTATATGCTGATCCGTTCTCGGGAAACCCGTTATCCAGAAAGCTCCGAATTACGGAAAGGTTGTCTCCCATAGACTCCATTATAATCAAATTTTCCAAATGTTTTAAAATGATTTCCTTTTTCTGTGTAATTATAATTGATCCCAACAAAGATATAATTCAACATTATTTGAGGCAAAACCAGCCTTTTGGCTTTATTTAATTTTTACATTTTCTAGTGCACTCAAGGTATGAAGATCCCAATTACAGAAAGATCTATTATCTGGAATCCCCAGGTCTCGAGCATTCTGGATAACAGATCCCATCTGAATCAAATGTTGGACCACAAACTTGAGGGCTAAGCCCATAATATCTAGACTACTGCCATGGAGCCCAGAGAAGTGAAATGTCCCACTTACGATAAGTGCAGGATGAGCCACCTGATATGTTTCTTTTTTGTCACATTGCAGGTGGCCCAGCAGCTCTGTGTGTTGTACTCTCAGTGCCGACAGGGAGACACTGCAGTGGTGCAAGAGAAAATTGCACAGCTGTCTCAAAAAAAGTACGACGTCCGACGAGCCAGGGTGCAAGAGGTGACACCCAATGATGACGAGCAGGAGGAAAGCAGTGATGACGATGAAGAGGTAAATCCATGTCTGCGGTACTAATAGGCAATAATACCCGAACCGCAAGGATAGCCTTGTATATGCAAAAGATATGCCAGCAGATCCTAATACTATAAAGCTCTCCTGTGTGTCTGTTATTGACTGCTCACATCCGATAGGCCATAGTGCCTTTAAAAGAGAACTAAAGCCTAACTAAAGAATTAGGCTAGCAATATTGTACATTATGGTAGTAAGACAAAACAGAGGCGCCAAAAAGGATAAAAATAGCTAAAAGCACTTAAAAACCCAATGGGTAATTCAGACGAGGTAGTAATGAACTTACCTCCTCCAAGCAGACACCAACGAAAGTGGTAATTTTCAATAATAGTTTATTCACAAAACAGTTTTGTGAATAAATTATTATTGAAAATTACCACTTTCGTTGGTGTCTGCTTGGAGGAGGTAAATTCATTACTACCTCCTCTGAATTACCCATTGGGTTTTTAAGTGCTTTTAGTTATTTTTATCCTTTTTGGCGCCTCTGTTTTGTCTTACTACCATATAGAGTCCACCCCGAGTGGAGGGGTATCATCCCCCTTTTCTTCTTCTACAGAGAGCGACGTTTTATTCCTGAGTGGGGTCAGGATAATCTCCCCACCTGCCTATACAGTGGTTGCCTATCGGTAACCCTGGTTTGTGAGTATTAACTTGTTTACTCTACCATTACTCCTTGTAAAAACATATTACACTATTGGGGCTCTTGGTGTTCCTTTTTGTCTCCATATTGTACATTATGTTTTGGGCTTTCCTACCAGACTACGACAACCACAGCCCTTTAGCAGGAAAGATCTGCGTCTCCAAAGATGCCCCAGACGTTCCCCATCTTCTTTTCCGCTGCATAATTTGTGACGACCCCTAAGCTTAGCTTCTCAACAGCTGCTTAGAGCCCACAGCTGCTTAGAGCCCACTGAGCATGAGTATCACAGACACTTTCCAAGATGGGGACCCCCTGTGACAAGTTTGAAGTCCTTGATCATTACTGCTATTGAGATGCTGAAACCTTAGGCTGGCGCAATAAGTTCAGTATATAAAATATGGCATTTTTAGCCACATTCATTTTTAGGTTTTAGTTCTCCTTTAAGCCTTACTCTTTGCTGTAACACTACAAGCTTAGGCAAATAAAGTGTTCCCTTATTATTTATAATATACAAACCCACAGATAAAATTAAATCTGAAGGTTTGGGGGCCTGATAAAATTAAATCTGAAGGTTTGGGGGCCTGAACGGACACTATACTAACCACATACAGACTAATTATTTTCAACCTCAGCGAAAAGTCAGCACTTTTGCAATTATTTATTTGATTTGATTTATTTCCTGTCACTGAGGTTGAAAATAATTTGTACGGTGTACGTCTGATTGGGATGTGGAAGGATGTGCCTGATTTTTTTTTTTTTTTTTAACCTTATATTTGTATGTAGAAATTTGGAATAGTGATAACTTACAGGCTAAATTGGGTATTTTTTTCTATTAAAGGCAAAGGTACTCTCTTGTCTGACATTCTTTCATCAATATGGTCACTAGAGGGTGCCAAACTTAAGCGCAATCATTGCTGCAGTTGATATGAATTAGCACTAACCTGCAGTGAAGCAGAAGAGTAGAATACTCGATGGCAGAGAAACACTAACATGCAAAAAGACCCTGGGTGCCAAATAAGGACTGTGATTGGCTATTGGTAGCTCCTTTGTGAACTGGCAGCCTACAAGAAGCTCTGTTTGGCATTACTCCTGTTTTTATGCAACTAAAACTTGCCTCCAAGCCTGGAATTTTAAAAATAGGCACCTGTTTTGAGGCCACTGGGAGCAACACCCAAGGGGTTGGTGAGTAACATGTTGCTCCTGAGCCACTGGTTGGGGACCACGCTCTATGGTGTAATGCTTGCTGAATTTCACACCTGCCCCATGTGTCTTGGCCAATGGATAAAGCTGCAAGGGTCAGGACACCAAAGTAACCACTGCTTTGCTTCCCCTTTAATGCAGGCCATGGACTGTGAAAACACTCCAAGTTCCTCTTCAACTGCAAGCACGTCAGGGGCTCTTGGTCCCAGCTCAGCCTCAAAGAAGAAGGAAGAATCGGAGGATGATGGATGGACAGTGGTGCGCAGAAAAAATAAATAATCTAATTGATGTTTTATGGAAACATAGACACAGAGGTGCTCTGCTACCTAGTGAACAACTTGAGAACAAAGGTGCCGTCACCTTAACGGAGGCTGGATTTGCAGCACAGTGGCTGTTCCCTGCGACAATCAAGGGATTGTTTGAGACAATTGCAAGTTGCCAGGGGGTACCTATTTAGTACTCATCTGCCAATGGAAATATATTATTTAATTGATATACATCAAGGGTGGCTTCCAGTCTCTGGGACTATACAGAGGGAACAGCGTACAAAGAGATTTTTTTTATGCTTCAGGGACTTGTGTTCCCATATAAATTGCCATCAGTGCTAAATTTAAGCCATTTACATGTGACTTCTGCTTGTGAGTGTCTAGGAGAGTATTTGTATTATTTCTGTTAAAAAAAATCAGTCAAATACCTTTCTAGGATCTATTTAGCATTTTCCTGTACCCCAACTCCTACCACGAGAATCAGCTCTGCTTCAAGCACTTACCTGTATCCAGAAGTTTAGTCAGCCCTTTGGGCATCTGATGGATCAGCAGCTCCCTCTCCTGGTCAGGGTTGCTAAACACACTTTAATAGTGCATCAATGATAGTGGGAGAATGCAAGCACCACATTTGCTTTTAGGATATTTCAAGGCCAGTTGGTGTCTTAACTAGGAGTTACTAGGCACAACAGCAAATATGAGTCTTAAGTGAGCAGTGAAGGGGTCTGCACTTCTGCCCCTGCTAAATGGCCCCCTTATATATCTCATTACCTTACAGTGTTATGCTTATCGAGAAGCCACATGGGATAAGCCCAGAAGTAGGAGCTGGGGGCAGAGGAATTATATCAGGGCTTCTTGGCACCCTATAACCCCTTTTGCAGCACAGAGCTGGAGGGCAGTTGTCACAGCAAAAACACATGAAAGGTACTATGCAAGAGTCATGTGTGGGTTGACCCTAAACCTGCAAGTTCAGGCTTATCAATTGCCCCAGAGGTGAGTCACTAGTGGGTGGCAGGCAGTGTTTGCCACCAGCCCAGCCAATCCCAGGCCCACTTGTGATTGGAGAGCACTTATATACTCACCCTGCCCCTTTGACATCTAAGATGGGGCAGATTGGGCACCAGTCAAAAAAAGAAAAAAAAAATCTGCACATCACTACTATGCATTGATATGAGAACACTCATATATTTTTCTAAACTGACCCTACCAACCAAAAAGACTTATGTTTGGACTGAAATTAGGATCCCAGTGGACTTCTATCACAAACCCTTCATACCTGGGAGTGCAATCCTAGCATTCACTACACCCCTCTAAATGGATTATTCCATTCTTTAAGAAGATTCCATGCAAGCTGCCCATCTGAGCTGCTGGAACAGAGCATCCCACTCTTGCCTGTGTTGTTCAGATATGTCCTACACTGCGCTCTGTTCCAGCCTTCCTTTTTACCAACACTTTCTGCTCCTTTCCCTTCTCACCAGCTTTCAATATAACACTATTAATAAGTCCTTTGTGGCCATTATCTATGATAGACAAGTTGTTATTCAAGGAAACCCCACACTGATATGTTACTATTGATCTGTGGTTAGTAGACGATTACATACCGGTATATTGAATATTTTGTCTCCCAGTGAAATGGTATTCTGTTCTATGCAATACAGAAATCAAAAGTTCAGCTACCACTTGTGTAAGCTATAAAGTCTAAGTAAAATGAATTTATCAGATATTAAACTAGATATGGGCAGGAAGAGTAAAGAACAAGAAAACAGGATATCATTACTATAGCCTGTATCAAAGGGGTAGTTCAAATTCATAGTTTAATTATGTATGGCCTATTCTTAGCAACTTTTTATATTGGTCTTATTTTTTTTTTAATATAGTTTTTGCCTTTGTTTTCTGCCTCTACTGCCTTCACATGGGAGGTAACTGATCTCGGCAGCCAAACAATTCTTACTCTGTGAGGCCACAATTATTTTTTTATTCCCTGTCTTTCCTGTTCTGTCTATTCAATTCCAGGTGTGTTAGCTGGTTGCTAGGGTAAATGGATCCCTAGCTACCAGATAGCTGTTGGTTAAAAGGCTAAGAAAAAATGACCAATTGCAAATTGTTCAAAATATGACTACATCATTTTCTTTCTGCTTTGTGGCTTTTCAGAAAGCAGGACTTCCGCTGTTGCGCGGTGGTCTGTGCTGCTAAATGGCATTGATTATCCTCTTCTGGTCAAGTCGCCCAGTCGACGCTGATTGAACACACCATTAAAAGAACAGTAAAACCAAAAAAATTAAAGTAATGAGAATATGTACTGGTACAGCAGGTGTGTTTGCTTCAGCAGCTTGTTTATATCAACTATAGTTGTGTTAATGAAGCAAACACCAGTTCTACCAGTGCAAGGCAACAGTACATTGTATTTTCTTGACAAAGCCACTCTAGTGGCGAAACAGCTGTTGAGGTGCAGCGCTGCACGTGCCAAGTTGGGATTCCCTTTCAGAGGTCTGCGATGCGATAAGCAAAGGACGCTTTATATAGGATTACAAAAGACTCTTCATTGCTACCTTCACTGAGTTGGGGGTCACATCATTCTGCTTATATGTAACTAGTCCTAAATTATTTTTTATAAGCCCATCGGTCATTTTACACTCGCCTAATCCGCTAATTAGCGTATGAGGTGTAGCAATTAAAACGGGGGATCCCTCTTTATACGTGCAGTGCTGCTTGTTTTTAAGTTGTTTTAATCATATTTGTATGGCATGGTGGTGAATAAATATTGTCTTTTACAGATGCTTATCTTTATGCAATTTTCATTGTCTTATTTGTGTGGGGCAGATGGGTTGGGGGGGTTTAGTCCCTATTTTTGTATATATTATTACATTGTTTTTTCATTACTTTAAACCACTTTAATTTTTTGGTGTTACTGTCCCTTTAAAGGAGAAGGAAAGTCAAAAATCAAGTCCAGCTCTAAGGGGCAGATTTATCAAAGGTCGAGGTGAATTTAGAATGAAAAAAAAAATCAAATTTCAAGCTATTTTTTTTTTTGTGTTCTTCGACTAGGGAATAGTCCAAATTTGATTAGAATTTGAAAAAAATTAGAATTTCGAAATTTATCATGTACTGTCTCTTTAAAAATTCGACTTCAACCATTCGCCATCTAAAACCTGCCGAGTTGCTTTTGGGGGACCTCCTAGAACCTATTTGGGGTCAATTGGTGGACTTGAAAAATCTGTTTTTTTTTGGGGAAAAACTTTGAATCGAATTAGATCGATTGCGCTATTAATTCGATTCGAATTCGGCCGAATACGGACCTATTCGACCCAAAAAAAGTCAACATCATTTCGGTTGGTCTTTTTGAATTTGAATTTCTACGTTTTTTCAATTTGAAATTCGACCCTTGATAAATATGCCCCTAAGAGTTGCCAATAAAGAGACTATATCTGTAACACCAAACATTCCCTCATTAGTTTCTTCCTCAATATTAGTGCTGCAAAAAAAAAGTTTAAATTATATACTATCATAACCTGGTTGCAGTCCGAAAATCGCCCTGAATAGGGCAAATGGATGCGCAATAGTTAGCAGCTGTGCCCTGCGCATGCGCACTAGAATCCGGTGGGTTCCCTGTGTATTGATGACGAGGCGCGTAAGATGACGCCATGGGGCCACAAATGATGCACCTATTTGAATATGGCGGCGCCAAACTGCGGGAAAACTTTGAGACACTGGTATGCAAAAACAGTTTTTAATCCTGCGTTTCAGGAGGGGGCCTGATGTCACATATAAGGGGGGTAGGTTGTATTTTCTTAGTTTCCTTCTCATTTAAAGGGCATGTAAAGGCAAAAAAATAAAATCCCATTTTTACTTTAATTAAAAAGTAATCTATCTCCAATATACTTTAATTTAAAAAATGTGTATCGTTTTTATAAGAAACCTGACTGTATGCAGTGAAATTCTCCCTTCATTTACTGCTGTGGATAGGAATTGTCAGATGGTCCCTAACTGCTGAGCAGGGAAACAATCATATTTATGAACAGCAGGGGGAGCCCCTGCTGTACTTCCAGCCATGCAGAACTCAAGCAGCTTTGTTTATGACAATCCCTAAGCAGCCCAGACCACACTGAGCATGTGCACAGTCTTGGTCTTGCAAAGATGTTTAACAAAGTTACAAGATGGTGACCCCCTGTAGCCAACTTTCAAAATATAAATTATTTGTTTTATTAGGCTTGTGGTGCAGTAAGTTCGTGTTTATGTCTAGTATATAAAATACAGAATTTCTAGCCTTATTCTGTTTTAGACTTTACATGCCTTTTAAGTGCTGTTATACCATCAGTTTCATATTTGAGATTCTAACAAATAACACAAAGGACCACGAACAGGTGAAGTAAACAGACTATATTGAAGAGCACATAGCAGGGGCAGGCATATCACATGAACATCCCCAGTGGCCTGCCACTTTCATGCCTACACCCACACACACTGGAAGCAACAAGAGAAGAGCTGAATTGCAGGGGGCGGTCTGGGAAAAAAAACCAAGTCTGACCGCTGTGTAGCCACCTGTAAGATATGGGAAGGGTGTGAGAGTGCAATGGTTTCTTATTGCACTTCCAGGTCTGGTTTATTGCTCGCTTGGTCCACTATTGGCAGTATATTCCCCACCCCCATGCGCCACTTAACTGGGTCGGGTACACAAGGCATACAAAATGCGGGCAGAGTATTTGTGAGCAAAGAATAGGCTAAACACACAATACACTTGCACAGGGACAGGAAAAACATTGGGCAACCAAGAAGGTTTGCAGTGCCACCTAGAGGACAGTGGTGATGCCCAAGAATACTTTTTTTTTTTTTTTCATTTTAATCATGGTTGTTTGACTGTAAAAAAAAACCAACATATTAAATATCACAGACACTATGGCACATTTCTTTTCCAGGACTGGCACTCGTTTTTCCGCCTTTAATGTGGGCAAATTTACCCTGTACAAAGGAACGGGTATCCTCAGTCCCTGTTGAACTATAACTCCCACGTCCCAGTAGTTGGGGCAGTTGAGAAGGCTGAAGGCCTATACCCAGGACCTCACATGCACACACTTACAGGCAGGCAGAAGAGGAAGGCAAGCTCAGATTTGGCAATGGCCCTAGAGGTCAACATGGAACAATGCAGAGTGAGAAAAGGGGAACACAAAGCAACAGAAAACGAAACTCAAAATAAAAAA
The DNA here is from genome assembly GCF_017654675.1 of Xenopus laevis. Lineage (NCBI taxonomy): Eukaryota > Metazoa > Chordata > Amphibia > Anura > Pipidae > Xenopus > Xenopus laevis. Next base: position 36,823,170 of record NC_054386.1, on the reverse strand, counting down.
AATGTTTGCTAAATATTATTAAAATAATTATAATACATACAATATAAAAAAGAGAAAGTGCCGGTGTTGGTGTCATGTAAAAGGAGAATGAAGGAGGCTGTCGGAAAGAGGTGACAATGATTCCAGCCCACGAGTTCCTCCCTACGGAACCAGCGTGAACAGTCCAGCCCACAGGCTCCTCTTTATGGAACCACAATGGGACAGTTCAACCTCTTGCCATTCTTTGTATCCTGATGCTAAATAGTGGGCTAACACTCAGGTTCCAATGGATGAATCCAGTCCTCCTAGCAGGTGTGTCTAAGAACATTGAAGTACTATGGGTGAGTCCAGCCCTCCCCAAGTGGAGTCATGATGATGAAAGTCCAGCCCCCACATTTGTTACAGTCCCCCATGGAAGAGAAATGGATTAGTCCCAAAGGCAAGCTCCTTATATTACTTGCTAAGGAGTCACTCATGGATGAGTCAAGTGTTTCCTAAAGGGCTTTCAAATACCTCTGACTCCTCCTCAGTCTCCAATAAAAGTGTTTTGGTGCGGCAGTCTTCCCCCCGTCCCGCGCGGGACAAAGAGATCATCCAACGGTTTTGCAGCTCTTCTGTCTCAGGGCTGAAGTAGAAACTGAGCTGACTCTGGCTGATCTTGAAGACATGTCTACGGTCAGAGCGGTCGCCTGGTTCTGTAGGACTCACCTCAAACCCAATGAGAGGAATACTGCGCTGAGCTTTTACATCCTAGGACAAAAGAATGGCACTTCATTTACTTACAAAATAAAGCCAGTGATCAAGTGCTGTTAACAGCGTATGACTTAAAGGAGAAGTAAAGCTTAACTAAAGAAGTAGCTAGAAATGTACATTATGTTTTGGGCTTTTGTACCAGCCCAAGGCAACCACAGCCCTTTAGCAGGGACGATCTGTGTCTCTAAAGATGCCCAAAACCTCCCCATCTTTTTTTTCTGCTGATTCACGGCACATGCTCTGTGCTACTGTCACTTACTGAACTTAGGGACCGACCCAAAATAAACAGTATGCATAGAATATAAATGTCACAATATAAGGCTGATTAGAAATTAATAAAGATAATTACTACCTGGCAGCACAGAAACCAGTGCAACTAGCATCTGAATTTAATAATCAGCCCTAAAGCATTAGTTTATATTACAGGCCAATCTCATTTTCTGCTTGATAATTTGTGACAACCCCTAAGCTTAGCTTCTCAACAGCTGCTCAGAGCCCACTGAGCATGTGATTGTCGCAGACACTTTCCAAGATGGCAACCCCCTGTGACAAGTTTGAAGTCCTGGATCATTGCTGCTATTGACAAGCTGAAACTTTAGGCTGGTTCAAGAAGTTCAGTATGTGAAATATGGCATTTTTAACCATATAAATGTTTAGGGTTTAGTTCTTCTTAAAGCTAGTGCCACATAGGAACATAAATCAGTCTGCTGAAATACGCATTTAGAAAAACCAGCCCATAGGTGAGCATTAGCCTCCTCTTCTGCCCGCACGCCGCATTGTTGTGTTGTGCTGTGCGAGAATGCAAAGTTTTGTGTTTCTTTACATAAATCAGCCACATGCGTCTGCACCCAAGCCGACACAGCTGTTCTGGGTGCAGCCAGGAGAGGAGGCTAATGCCCGTGTAGGGGCTAACTTTGGCCTACGTATTTCAGCAGACTGATTTCAGCCCCCGTTCAGAGTACAAAATTTCAGTGAGGAATCTAATTTGTGCTAGGGTTTAAAAAGATATTATGATTTCAGGAAGAGTATGGTGGTTCTTATTATTAGTTGGCACCCCACATGTCAGCAGACAAGCTAACCTGAATCCCTTTCGAGCTGAGTGTGTCTTGGCCAAGCTTGCTCTGCCTCAGCCATCTCCCCGTACCCTCCCTACAGTGCTTGTGACTGCTTCTAAAGGATTTGGGTGACACTTTTATGCATCCCAATGGTGGGGGTAAATTGATATTCTGGTGCAAATTACATACAGAAGATGCGGGGCTGCTACTGTGGGCATGGTTTAATTCCTAAAAAATGCATGTGAGTTGGCATGACTTTCCCTTGTCTCACAATCAGGGCAGTATCTACTATATAGACACCCATGGGCTCATGCCTAGGGCAGCTTAAGAGGGGTATGCCCACAGTTGCCTATATCGCAAATAGATTTACCACAGCCTGCAGCCAGATATTTTGTGCTAAGTGTGATGGCAGAGCTGAGGAGGAGGGGGTAACTAGTTTCCCAGTGATTGGTGCATGCTCAGGACAGATGGACAGATGTCACAAACACAGCACAAAGGGGCAGGCTGAGACCAGGTCCTTGACTTCAATACAGTCCTGCTCACAAAAGACTTCCAACGGAATTCTCTACTGCCTGTACTGCTCTAATATGCCCTAAATGCACCGTATGTGGATAAACATAACCCTATTGTACATGTGATACAGATATATTGTTTCAGGGACACTGAGGTACTGGGTACTCACCTGTGGAGCGCCATAGATGTATAGTACTAAGGGCTCATTTTGAGGGATGACAAACCAAGCTTTGTGCCAGCTCTTGGCTCCTTTCTCCATATAATGCATGTAACTACACATAACACTGTGCTCTGCCACCACCGAGGCCTGTTTCTGAGGGGGGGAGAGATTGATTAAATGCATTTAGTCTGATGTGTCTGTGCATGAGGTTCAGTTTAGATACAGTCTAGATGAGGCCATATCTGCCTTAAAATGATTTAGCTATAGGCAGTGGATAGATGCCTGACATACCTCTAGTATAGATTTTCTGCGCTGTGGCGTGTGAACGTTGTATACTGGGCTGGCCAAAGACCCACGCAGAGCACCGTAACAGTCCACGCATACTCGGTTTGTACGGTTATTGTCGTAAACAAGCCTGGCGCGAAACTCAGAGCATTTTCCACATACAACCTGGAATTGAGAAATGAGCACTTCAGCATACAGTAGAAATGACTAGTTCAGCCTAAACAAGAGACTTAATGCAACCGCCCCACCCAAAATGACAACATATTTATACACACTATTGTGAAGGACCACATGGAAGTTGCCATGGAGAGCAAGCAAGCATCCGATGGTAAAGGTGAATTTGTGCTAGTAAAGGAGCGATGCCAGAATGTTGGATTGGATTGTGATAGGGGATGATGAGAGAAGATGCAAGAAAACTGGGCACTCACATGGCCGCAAGCTTTGCAGTGGTGTCTCCTTTTGGTTATGGAGTTAAATGGTTCCTGGCATTTCATGCACATGGTCACTTCCTTTTCTCGGATCGGTGTTGGAGCTCGTTTGCCCAGATCTGTGTTCTGTGGGACACAAGTTACATGAGGAAAGGTTTTATGAAAGGCTAATGTGAGCCCAAACCATTAGTAAAGGCACACTGTCTTATTCCCAAACCCCTCTGCTGTCCCCTTCCTGCTGCCCTTCTATACCAAAAACCAAATCCCCTTACACTACCTACAAGAGCAGGATACAAATTTACTTGGCAATATACCCCAGCCAAGTGTCTGTTTACATTCTCTATACCCCTTGGCTCTGACTCCTGAAACAATATTGCAAGCCACCTGATTAATAGACCTGACCCTGACTCCTGTAACCTGCTCTCTTACCGGAGAGTTTGGTGGCGTCTCTTCATCTTCGCGAATGGAGGTGCAGAGCAGTTTGCACGATTCCATTGCCTGTTCATGTCGATTTATTGTAGCCTCAATAGCCTGAAAAGGCAAAATTAAACAGTTTTGTTCACAGATTTTTCATTTCCTGTTTTAACAGGCTTCGAATAGGAATGTTAGTTTTATTAGGGCCTATATACAGCATGCTGTTAGGCACTTCACCTTCACTAACATTAGAATTTAGAGCATGTAAATTAAATCACTAGTGGTGATTTGGCTTAAGCGCAGTAAAAAAGCAAAAGCATTTCTCCCCGCATCATTGTCCTATAGCAGAGATCCACAACCTTTTTTTCCAGTGAGCCACATTCAGATGTAAAAAGAGTTGAAAAGCAAAAGAAGTATGTTCCTGGGTGGTGCAAAATAAGGGCTTTGATTGGCTGGTAGCCCTTATGTGGACTGGCAACCTACAGGGTGAGCAATAAAAGGCCTTGGGGAAAAACTAAATGGCCCCTACAGACACCCGAGAATAAAAGTTATTTATACATAGATTTTATATATTTATATTTCATGCGTGGGATAATCACAATCTTGAAAAAGGCATTTGATATGGTGAGACCAACCTGGATCCAGTCTTTCTTCTCTTCCTCAGTTCTGCAAGACAATAGAACACACACAATCAACACTAACATAATCCAATGGGCTTTCAATACGGAGCCAATTATAGACAGACTTAATAGTGATCCTAAGATCACGCTACACACTTACAGTATATCGGCGAAGAGGTGGAAACAGAAGTAGGAGTGGTTTGAGATTATTTTGAGCATCGGGGTAAATTAGGCTGTCACAAGTAATTGCCACCTTAATCCCACTTCCAGAAGCATGTGCTTCTTTCTTCTAATTCATTTTTACATGTATCAGGCAGTAGTGATTAGGGGTATTATTAGGCAAGACAAAGGGTGAACGTTTGTCAGGGCTGGATTTAAATAGCAGGCGCCCCGCCCCCAGGCCCATTGCTGTTCATAGCCCCAGTTCTCTCCCCTTCCTATGTGCTAGGATTGCCACCTCACCCCTTTAAAACCAAATACATATGAAATCCACAACCTGCATGGCTAATTAGCAATTAATTTATCTGCATGTTGCAGACTGAACTGTTTATGTGCAGCCATGCATCATACATCTAAATGAATTGCTAATTAACCATGCAGGCTGCGGATTCCATGTGTGTTCGGTTTTAAAGGGCTGAGGTGGCAACCCTACTCTGTGCACATGTGCAAATTTTCAGGATTGGGTCTGGAGTGCTGTGGATGGTGCACAGTGGTTCCGAACCAATGCGGGTGTGGTTGGGCAGCATGCCGCCCCCCCTAAAATTTCTTAGACATATCCTTTGCCGATGTACCCTGTGTATTATAGTGCAGAAAAGAGCATTAAATGGAAAGTCTGACTGCATGCACAATGCTGAACAGTACAATGTATTCTTCCTGGAAATAAGTGCACAAAATGAGCTTGCCTTGACCTTCAGTGTGGTGTCTGTGCCAGCAGGTTTGTGATTGGTTGGCAAATTATTGGAATATTACCGAAGTGCCACTAACCATTCAGCATGTACAAGCCATGGCACACAATGGCACATTCATGAACCAGGGAAGAGTTACAGATTTGCATTCATGTCACTGGCTTATAAGAGAAACACATGTTCTCCATCCACAGTCTGAATTCCTGCCTGGGCCAAAACATCCAACCTTTGCCTTGTCTGTTGCTGAAGCCATATACAAAAGTGTAAACACTCAAAGAGAAATATCTGCCCCATTCAGCCACTGCTGGGGTGAATAGCTTGGTCAGCGTTGGATTGTACCCCCTATGTCCTTCAGAGATGCTGTTGCAACTGTATCTGCCTGCAAATGCTTTAATTCAGATACCCTTCCCTGTATTTCTCATGATAAGTACCTGGCTTGTAGCTCCAGAGATCTTTGTTTCCCAGACACCCGGAATGTCCGTGTCAGGTTAGGGCTGCTGCTGTGCTTCAGCTGCAGTGAGACAGAAGATTCTAAACAAACAATACATAGTTTCTTGTTGGGGAAGGGTCTTTAATAAGTATGAGTAGTGTGGGCCCCACAGACTGGGCCTTCAGACACACTAGACCCTCACAGTTATATGTTTGGAAATAAAGATCAAGCTAATATTTGTGCTAACACCAAACATAGCCATTTTACACTTACCTCCATCCCTTCCACATCTATTCTAGCCCGCACGCTGTATTTCTGCCCAATAAGACGCAGTTTGGGAACACAGTACAGCAGCCGGTCATTAAACTGGGAAACACAATAAGCAGTGCAGAGTTACACAATTAATCTTGTGGAATAAGAAGGGCCCAGTCTGAAGGCCAGTGAGGGTGATTGTTGGGGTGAGTGCATATTTGCTGCCTTTGTGTTTACCCATGGAATTATATCAGGGTGATTGCTACACCAATGTTTTTATATATCTGTAACCTTGTTATGAGTTAAGGAGGCCCAGCCTGAAGGCCAGTTGGGGGGGGGGATTTGGGATGAGTGCTTATCTGTGCCCTGGGTACCCCTGGAACTGTATCAGGGTGACTGTTACCCCAATGTTTCTATATATCTGTAACCTTGTTTTGAACTAAGAGGGACCAACCTGAAGGCCAGTTAAGGGGAGATTTGGGGTGAGTGCTTATCTGTGCCCTGGGTACTCCTGGAACTATAGCAGGGTGACTGTTACCCCAATGTTTCTATATATCTGTAATCTTGTTATGAGCTAAGGGTGCCCAGCCTGAAGGCCAGTTAGGGGGAGATTTGGGGTGAGTGTTTATTCGTGCTCTGGGTAACCCGGGAACTATAGCAGGGTGACTGTTACCCCAATGTTTCTATATATCTGTAACCTTGTTATGTTATGGGTGACCAGTCTGAAGGCCAGTTAGGGGGAGATTTGGGGTGTTTTTTTTGTGCCCTGAGTAAAGTCAGACTGGGTAAATTATTAAAGGGGCATCTAATCCTGCTTACCAATATGAGGTATCTGTCCTGGGTTGTGCCGTTCTTGGCTGAAAGCTTTAATATGTGCCCTTCTTTGATGAGCTCATTGGTGGGACTGACAATGTCCTCCTCTCCACCTAGAAGTTCATACACTTTGAGGAGTTTGTGCATCCGCTCCTGGGACATGGCAAGACAACATAAGGAATGAAAGAGTGAATGGTGTTGCTAAGACTGAGAATGGGGGGAATTATCTATTGATGGAGCAGTGGGTTTCTCTCTGGCACTCACCATTTTCCTGATGGCTGCATTGGAATGCTCAGCAGCTGTGGCTATTAATTCCAAGGACTCTGCAAGGAAGAGAGTGATTAATCTAGTCACTATAATGAACACGCACATCATCACAAGGGGCTGATACAGAGGCTATTATACCCATGGGAAGTATATGCATTAAGACTTGTAGCTGATTAATTGGAACTTTACTTCAAACCATATTAGTGTGTGTATGGTAAGCTTAAGGGTTAATGAGCAGAATAAGGCTATACGGTCAATGAATTATAAAATGTGTAGGGAGAAGAGTTAGAGAAGGGGTGTTATCAGCTGCGAGTGGAGGCACAGAGAAGATGGGTGAATATACTCACTGGCGAGGGAGAGGACATATAAGTGAGAGGGGAGGGTCGTTGAATTGTAGGTTAATATATGCTGAGATGAGAGGGAGAGAATGAGGTGGCTGAATATATTCAGAGAAAAGGTTACATTTACTCTACAGGGTGTTAAGATTCTCTCTGCAAGGATGCGTTAATTACAGTAATGCACTTAATGCAACGGCACTGGGGCTGTTTTAGACCTACAGTGTACTACCTAGAATGGGCGGTACAGCTAAAGTGGGATTTTATTGTAATTTATTGTATTTGTAGTACGGAACATACCAATGCATAGCATACAGAATTATATACATAACAAATCTCCTTTACTGTCTATTGAGGTCTCTATGAAGGCATCAGGGGTGTAACTACAGAGGAAGCAGACCCCGCAGCTGCAGGGGGCCCAGGAGGTATAGGGGTCCCCATGAGGTCCAAATAAAGAGCAATTTCAACATATACTGGTAAAACAGGACAGCCTCTGGATGTGTTTGGGGCCCTAAAATTAATTCACTGTGGGGACCAGTAAAATCAAGTTTGCCACTGGCAGCAGAGATGTAAACAACGATAGCTAGCTTCTACACCATAAAATAGGACAGAACTGCTGCTTTTAAGAGAAAAGGTAAGACTTAAAAATGAATCTAACACCCTCCCCCTACCTTTCTGCTTTTTATACTGCTGGATCTAAAGTTGGCTATACATGTAAAGTGTTTTTCCCAAATGGGTGGATATTTCACAAATATGCAGGGTCGGACAGGGCCAGTGGGTTATGACCCTTGTGGGCTCCACCAGCCCAGACCCAATCCCTGCTGATGCTCCCCGAGGCCTACCCAGGCTCCTGTAGGGGGGTGTGGGGCCACAGTGGGGGAGGCCCTGGGGTGGCAGCCCCAGTGGGCCCTGCACCCACCAGTTGAACCCTACAAATATGCCCACGACTTCGGACTGATCTTATCATTTGGCTTTTCAGCCAGATATCAGTCAGGCAGACCAGTGGCTGGCCCCATTCATGGTCCAATAAGGAAGGGCCAAGATGGAACTTTTTTTTACCAGCCCGTTTTTAATCGCCTCTACTCTTGAAACAAACTAGCAGGTCAGCTCTTCTCTAGCCAAGACTCAATGTCCCACATGCCTGTTAAGCAAGCAGCTACAATGTTTCAATAGCCAGAACCACCTGTGCAGAGAACAGAAAGGGACAGACAGATGCAGCTTTCAGTAGTAATGACAATTACATGTAACTCTCTCTATTAAAAATATGTAATGAATATGATATTGGAAAGTCATGGAATCATATTTTCTTTCATTAGGCAAAATGTTATTTTTGGTTTAAAGGGGTTATTCACCTTTCAATACTTTTTTCAGTTCAGTTGTTCACCTAAAACAAATACTTTCTTTTCATTTTCTATTTGTGACCGTTTTTAAAACATTGAAGTTTATTGTTTAACTCTCGTATGTCTATCTTTGCCAGGAGAGGGCAGAATTTTTTCCTTACTTATCCAGATGCCAGTACACCAGCTAAAGCAAGAGGTGGGAACCCTTTCTGAGAAAGAGCCAATGTACTTACTCTCTGCATCACATCGGTCTTTGGAATCCTCTGGCAATTTCAGGAGATAGTCCTTAAGCAGCAGCTCATACCGTGGGATCCTTTGTACAGGCTCTAGCATGTGGTGCTGTAATGTCAGATTCCCGCAGGCCTCTTCCCTCTAAACAAAGAGACAGACTAGTTAGAACTTTGTCGGACACCACCTATACCAATTTTGTTGGTGAACACATAGACTTATTCTGGACAGGGGTTCTATATTAGGAAGGCCACAAACCATGTTCCAGACAGATCTAGAGTAATGGTACAGATATGGTTTTGGATCATCGCCCAGCGCTACTCAGTATGTGACTCTGAAGGCAACAGAGACATGGAGGATGGAAGTAGTGACGAGGGTGAATTGACACCTGAAAGGCTGGACCCATGTGAGGTAAAGCTTCCATTTTCCTTTCCTTTTCCTTCCATTTTCCATCATTCTCTTCACCCTTTTATATTTGCCTGGTTTCCTTGCTTCAGTTTGGGGCTGGTGGGTTGATTTGTCCTTTAAACCAAGGGCCTAAAATGTCTGCTGTACACTAATTCCCCCTCTGTGGCTATTTTAGGGAGTCAGTGACCTGCTTGTGCTAGCCATGAGCCATGAGCCATACCCGACCACAAATATTTTTGCAGGGGGCACGGTGTGTTGGTACACCACTGGCCTCAATCAAGGAAAACAACAAGGCAATTCCGTCTCCAAACATAACATATATGATTACAGTTTTTGTGGCTTCTAAATTTTGTTAGATTATAGCGGCCTTCTGGTTTAATGGGCATCAGCAGACATTGGGTCGGTTTTGAGGGTAAGGCAGTTGCCAGTCAGTGGGTAAAAATATGAGTTGCAGGTCCAGGTCAGATCTGGGTTTTCAAACACTGGACTTGCAGAGGACTACATGCTATGGAGCCAGATGAGTCACTTCTAGCTGGTTTCTCATGTGAGTTTACCGCGGCTGATTTAAGAGGCTGCGTTTCAACTGACAGTCATTGGCATGCCTGCTTCCATAATGAGCTCAGTGTGTGCAGGATTCCTACACAGCGAAGCAGGCACCCATCTGGTTATAAGCAAATATTATAGGCATGGTCCCTTTAAATCAGCCTCTGGGCTATGTCTGAATCCAGATCAGGGGACATGAAAACAAAATACAATCTGGTAATTCTTGGTCATAAAACTGCTGTACAATTTGTGCAAACATGTATAAGTGGCCTCCTGTGACCAACAAACTGTATATAATTAATGCTGGAATGTTTACATTGCCCTTGGCCTACTCGGGACACATCTTGCAAGCTCACTTTAAACTGCCACTCACCCCTCTTTTTATTGGTTATTTTTAGGTTTCTTTCCTCTAGACTCCAGCATTTCCCAGCATCGCTACAAACATAGACAGGCCTGATTGGGCTTTAAAATAAATGGCAAAATATCCACATTCACTCTTTTTATGGCACCCCAAATCTCCAAAAAGGCCCAAACTCACACTGCTTGCATTCTATTTGACTTCTAGTGAAATAGATTTAATAGTGAAGTTGGTTGGTAAAGTAAATTAATACAATATTTTGCCACTAGCATTTTTTATAATTTTAGGGGGGAAAAAAGTAGAAAGTAGTAGTTGGACACGCCTACTAATGCAGGGGAAGCCTGGTGTTACCTCCACCTTACAAATCATGCATTTCCCTATAGCTGCGCATACCAGCAGTGTGTCCATCCCTTCTCCCCACTCTGACAAACTAATACGAAATAAAGTGTAGGAATGTGGATGCCAGATCTCACCTGAACCTCCTGGATTACACTTTTGAATTGGGATGATCTCTCAGTCCAGACATTTAGCAATTCCATAGCCCGGTCAAAATTTTTTACATATTCTCCGTACATTTTAAGAAATGGTGCTAATTTCTGCAGGATGTCACCGATGCGAGGGTTGCTGTCCCTGCAGGAAAGAACTAGGGGTCATTCATGATTCTAGCAAGCACTTCCATCAATATTATTGATGTAACCCATCCTTCATAGAGCACAGCTCTCCATCATCATAAGATCTCAATTAGTTAGGCTAAATGCAGTTCCTACCAAGGGCCACCCACCCCTTACACCTGCAGCACATAGTTACAAACATACCTCCTTCTCTTCGGAGAACCCAGAAATGAAAGTTGTTACATACCACTCTTGCATGCGTTTCTCAAGCTCGGGTAGCAAGAATTGCTGGTGGAAACAGTAGATGGAGCATATGTTGGAAAAGATTCCCATAACCACCTCCATGGGAAACGAGGCCCTTGTGCGTGCTTCATCCATTAGCTGAGCACAGAACACCTGTAAAGCAAACACCAAGAAGTGAGTGTAAGTTAAGAGAGTGGGGTAGCAATAGAGAGCAGAATGGAGAAAGGTAAGTTTGTAGGAATGGAAAGAAGGACAGAATTAAGTTGATGCTTAAAGGAGAAGGAAAGTCTTTTTTACTTGGGGTGCCAGCAGTTAGGCACCCCCAAGTGATCGCATTTATTTACCTGACACCCCTGGCTGGTGCACCAATAAGGAGAAAACTGCACCGACCTGGAATTCTTCCAGCGAGAGATCATTTTCCTTTTTCTTGATTCTTTACCTTTTCCAAGGCAGACGCATGCAGAGTAGAATGAAATAGCATTTTTCATTAACGTTCGGCTTTTCGCACAATTGCGGATGCGACTTTTTCATGAAAGTTTGGCTTTTTACGCAAATACGTATGCGCACCCACATGAAAAAAGAAGAAGAAAGTAGACAATCCCTCTGTGGTGCTCACTGGAAGAATACCGGGCCGGTGCAGTTTTCTGCTGATAGGAGCACCGGCCCTGGGTGTCAGGTAAGTATATGCGATCACTTGGGGGTGCCTAACTTTTGGCACCTCCAAGTATAACATGTCTTTCCTTCTCCTTTAAAGAACTAAGAGCAGGATATAGGGGTAGAGAGAATGCAGCAGTGGAAAAAGAACAAGGTCTTGCAAGTATGTAAGCCTGGGGAGTGGAGGACAGAATAAGGAAGTTATTTAAGAATAGAGAGAAGGACAGCAACAAGTATAAAGGACTTGGGAGGAAGAGGCAGGGAAGGGTGTAGGAATGGATCAATTGATCAAGGAGGGCAAGAATGTAGAAATGGGAAGAAGCATAGGGAGCCATGTATGCATGTTGGGGAGGAGAACAATGGAAGTCGTGTGTAGAAATAGAGACATTATGATGCTAGTACTGAGCTAGAGAAAAGCAGAAAAGTCAGGTAAGTAACATCACAGGAAAATGAGAAATAAAAGGGACAAAAGCGGAAGAAAGATAGCAGGGGTTAAAAGAAGAACAATGAAATATAAGTGTATGGAGTTGATGGGAAGGGAATAAATGGAGGGGGAAACAAAGAAGGCAGGGAGAAAAATAAGAAAGGTTAGAGAGAGAAACCAGTGAAGCCAAATATACAGGAAAGAATAGAATGATGGACAGGGGCAAATATATATCAATATAAAGTAATGAGAGGGAAGCAAAGATGAACAAAGGAAAGTAGCAGAAATAGTGGAAAACATAAATAAAAGGTTGAAAAATGGATGTCTGGGCTCTGCCTCCCATAAAGAAGTATTTATTGGCTACCAATCATACCATAAGCATTATGTGCTCCTGGCAGCTGGCTTTTTCTTGGGGCACACAGACTGTCTGAATGATTGGTTGCAATTGGTATTGAGGCCTAAAGGTGGCCATACACTGGCAGATTAAAACTGCCGATATTGGTCCTTTAGACCGATTCGGCAGCTTATATGCCCATGTGTGGGGGCTCCAGACAGGTCCTCCCGATCAATTGGTCAAGTTTGATTTTTTGAACGATCCAAGACCGCATCGGCTAGTTGACTCGTCGGAGCCCATTCATAGTATTGTAATCCGATCATTCAGCCCCAGGGCCAAATGTTCGGATTCATCCGATATTGCCCAGCTGTTAGTGGGCATATCGGGTTAAGATCTGCTCATTTGGCGACCTTGCCAAACGAGCGGATCTTATAGTGTATGGCCACCTTTAGGCACCTTACAGGGACTATAATGTCTTTATCTGTGTAAGGAATGGATTGACTTTGGGAGAGTCCTATCAAGATTTGCTATGTGGGGTGCTACAGAAGGAATGCAGAGAAAATATAAAAGAGGAATGGATACACACAGAGAACAAGGGAAGGACAGAGAATGTGAGATTAGACTGCAGGCACAATGTCTCCAATTGTGGTTTATCACCTGGTCCAGCAGATGTAAGCGTGACACGTAGGCTTTCTCTGTCTGCAGCAGCTCATTAGCAATTTTGTACACCTTCTGCCGAGCTGTGAACTGTGGGGGAGAGAACGACAAAGTGAAATTAGTGCAAGGAGGTGGCAGGGATCATCCAGAAATAACATAGGGAAGAAAGAGATTAAAGGGCAAGTCAACCCACCAATCCCAAACAGAAGCAAGGGAAGCAGGTAAATATAAAGGGGGGTTAGACAATGGTGGAAAATGGAAGGAAATAGAATTACCTCACATGGGTCCAGCCTTTCGGGTGGCAATTCACCCTCGTCACCACTTCCATCCTCCATGTCGCTGTCACCTTCAGAGTCACGTGCTGAGCAGCGGTGGGCTGCAATATGATGGGGCTCCCTCTCCTCACGGGCACCCTCATCCACTTCCCCGAGGAAGCACATCTCCTCACTGGTGGACGGGGAGCTAATGCTGTCAATGCCACTGTCTCTGTTGGCCAGTTTCCCTCCAGAGTCCTGTTCTCCCATTTCGCTAGCATCTCTACCCTCCACACCTAGCCGTCGTCTCCTTTCCAGGCTGCCTTGGGATACCTCAGGTTCCAACAAGTCAAGAAGCTTGTGCCCCAGTTCGCCCATGCTGTACCCCGAATTCTGGAGAGAGGGAGACGTGTCCATCCCAAGGCTTATGTCGGTGACATGACCCAGAGTTGTTCTCTCTACGGGGAGGATGATAGGCTCCCTATGGAATATACAGTAGAAAGTGAGAGTGGATGATTTATAAGCCATCTGGTTCAGGAGGGAAAGTTGTGCAGGACATTAATAAATAACCCCTTCCTAAACACTGCCCGGTGGAATATTGCAGAATTTCTGTGCAGCTGCCTTCCTGCAGCAGTTAACCCTTTCCAGAACGGAGTCGGTGATACATAATAGCCTGCTCCTTTTGTATCAGATAAAAGCACAGTAGCTCTGGAGTTCCAAAAAGGGACCTGCACAGTGTCGGACTGGCCCCCCGGGTTACCAGGAAAAGTCTCGGTGGGCCCAGGTGTCAGTGGGCCCTCATGCTGCTAAACATTTGGCCTATTTCTTGGCCATTCCCTATTTCTATGAGAACAAAGAGACTAAATAGATGCAATAATAGATTATAGTATGTACAGAAAAGAGACTAGGAAAATAGAGGTTGAGTGAGGAGAGGAAGAATAATAGTACTAAGAGTGGGCCCCTTGTCTAAGATTAATTGGTGGGCCCCTGTCAAAAGTTTTTGGGTGGGCCCCTGGTGTCCCAGTCTGACACTGGACCTGCAGCATCTCACTGTGTTCTCTGCCTCTTGAAACAATGTAGCAGAAGTCAGCTTGCCTTCAGGTGTGTTTATCATCTGGTTTCAGCTGCTACAGTTTCAGGAGTCAGACAGACAGATACTACAGTGAGTGAGCCTTAAGGGCAATGACACATGGCGATGTTTGTCTCCAAGGTTTTTATCTCGGCAGCAAAACAACTGAAAATACCCTGTCGTAGACAATAGTTGTCTCAGCTTAAATACTCAAATCACTTAATCGTGGGTCAATGCCCTTAAAGGTGGTGGTTCACCTTTAAGTTCACTTTTAGTATGTTATAGAATGTCTCATTCTAAGCAACTTTTCAATTGGCCTTCATTTTATGGTTTTTTATAGTTGTTGAATTATTTGCCTTCTTCTTCTGACCCTCTCCAGCTTTCAAATGGGGGTCATTAACCCAATCAAAAAAAACAAATGCTCTGTAAGGCTACAAATGTATTGTTATTGCTACTTTTTATTACTCATCTTTCTATTCAGGCCTCTCCTATTCATATTCCAGTCCCTTATTCATAACAGTGCATGGTCGCTAGGGTTAATTAAACACTAGCAACCAGATTGCTGAAATTGCAAACTGAAAAGCTGCTAAATAAAAAAAACTCAAAAACCACCATTAATAAAAAATAAAAACCAAATGCAAATTGTCTCAGAATATCACTCTCTACATCGTACTAAAAATTAAATCAAAGGTGAACAACTCCTTTAAGAGAGCTGCTGTTCATACCTTACCTCCCAGAGTAAAATAGTTAATACTTCACCCCTTTTGATTCTAAACCTTTCCTACATACCTCTCAAATTTTTCAATCAGAGATGTGACTGCTGAAGGGGTCCCATCTTTATTGTCGGGCCGTGACAAAGATATCCTTGCAAGCCGGGGGTCTGCTGGCAATGGCCGGGAGGGAGGTGGTGGGATATGCCCAGGAGGTCGTGGCCGTCTTATGCTCTGTAAATGTGCAGGCTTGGGGGGTACTGTGGGAGGAAAACAGATCAAACTAATATGAAATGAAGAGGTTCAAAAAAAAGACAACAACCAGATTTATCATAAAAAAATCATAAATACAGTAAAAGGTACTTTTATATCAAATGTGCTACTTATAAGGCAGATTACTGTATACCCCTCATTCTAGACAGAACTGACAGATCATGTCAATACCAAACACAGCATTTCTTTTAAAGGAGAACTAAATCCTAAAAATTAATATGGCTAAAAATGCCATATTTTATATAATGTCCTTATTGTACCAGCTCAGTTTTAGCTTCTCAATAGCAGCAATGATCTAGGATTTCAAACTTGTCACAGAGGGTCACCATCTTGGAAAGTATCTGCGACACTCACATGCTCAGTGGGCTCTGAGCAGCTGTTGAGAAGCTAAGCTTAGGGGTCATCGAAAATTATCAAAGAGAAAGTGAGGTTGGCCTGTAATATAAGATGATGTTACAGGTATGATTATACTCTGATGCTAATTGCACTGGTTTCACTGCTGCCATGTAGTAATTATCTGTATAATTATTGTGATATTTATATTCTATGTGTACTGTATATTGTGAGTGGGTCTCTAAAGCTCAGTAAATTACACCAGCACAGAGCATGGGGTGTTATTGGGGCATCTTTGGAGACACAGATCTTCCCTGCTAAAGGACTGTGGTTGCATTGGGCTGGTACAGAAGCACAAAACATAATGTACAATATTTCTAGTCTACTTTTTTAGTTAGGCTTTAGTTCTCCTTTAAGTAGAGTTTTTTTGCTTGTTAATGCTCAGAGAATGGATTTTTCTATGTCACACTGTATATGTGTGTGTGTTTCTCTCTCTCCATCCTGAGCTTTTATTACCATTTAAACCACCATGGCTAAGTTGTTTCTCGAGAGATTGTTCTTTATGGTTTCATGGTGCTGTCAGAATTTGCTAAAGGGTATGGCTGCAATAGAGGAGCATGAAAGAGCTGGGAGGGGAGTCCACACTTATTAGCCTAAAAAATCTCCAATTGTACAAAGAGCTAAACACAATGGGCCTGTTTACTTTGTGCTCCCTGGAAGCAATAAGGAAAAAGAGTGTTGAAAACACAAACTACCACTTTAGAAGACTATTTTAAATTAACTAAATTATGTTGTCTGTACATTATCTACCTTTGGGCGTTTAACCTGAAGCCAGGGGCCATTTATTTTAAATGCATTTTAAAGTAGATAAAAACTTGGTTTAGCATCTAAGTGTATTTATTTTATGCATGTCTATTACAGATCCCATGATACTTGGGCCTGAATGTTAGTTAGGCTGTAAGTCAGCTGTCACTGATAGCAACATTCCTTCAACAAATCAAATGGCTTAACCCTAAGTGCTGACTGCTAACAGTATTCCCCATGTACTCTGTATGGCCAAAAGTATCCAGATACATGAATGTCCAACATCTCATTCTGAGACCAAGGGCATCTATATTAAATAACTCTTTTTTTTACTGCTGTAAGAGCTTCTGCTCTTTTGGGAAGGTTTCCATTAAAATTTAGATACTGGAACATCGTTAATGGGATTTGCAGCCACAAGTGCATCAGTGACGTTAGACATTGATTTTGGAAATCAGGCCTGGCTTGCAGTTGGTGTTCCAATTCATATAACACAGGTTCAGTTGGGTTGAGATCAGGACAATTTTCTCCACTCCCATCTCAGCAAGTCCATTCTGTACAGACTTTCTATGTGCATGGGAGGCATAATTGTGCTGAAACAGGAAAAAGCCTTCCCCAAAGTGTTGCCACATAGTAGAAAGCACTGAACTGCCATGAATGTCACTGTACTATTATGGTTTGCTTTCAATGGAACCACTATTGAAAACTATGAAGCTCAGTCCCAGACAGGGTTCCCATCTTTTCTGGAAAAAAATACCGGCCTTCCTATATATTTATCTTTTTTCCCTATTAATAACATTGAGATCAACCATAATTTTTACCAGCTAGGCTGGTAAAACACCAGCTAGGTGGCAACCCTAGCCCCAGACCATTATTCCTCCTGGGCCATCAGCATTTTGCATTCAAGCAGGTAGTGTTCTCCTGGCACCTCCCAAACTGCACCAGGGCCCGCACCTCCTCGGGCCCATTGATGGTTTGTGCCCACGCAAATCTACTGCAATGTCGGCTGTATGGCCTGCATCAAACTGGCAGATGGCAAACTGTAATTTATCACTCCAGCGGATGCACTCCCACCACCCAAGAGTCCAATAGGTGACCCACATGGTTTGGTTTGCCTCTGATCACCCATAAAAACCTCATGCTCCTTGTACTGACAATGGACTCCAACTGAGGACGTGTCTGAATAATTTTGACTTTACAGGGTATGTCTCCCTGGTAGGTTTACTGAAACTGACAGGGTTAAGTAAGTTGTTGCATCAGTGACAGTTCATGAGGAATGGATTGCAAAATCAAACCCAGTACCTGCATCCAACACACAAACATTTTGCGTGCGACATTGTACCTGCAATCCATTAGACCATTGTGGATGCACAGAAGTGTTAGTTAAACAGAGGGAAAACCATTACCTTCCGGTTTAGGAGTCAGTGGACGCCTAGGAGCCAGTGGTTTAGGAGTGGATGGGTCCGGGAGCACCCCGTTGTAGTCAGAAGAGGTTGCAGGATCAGATCGCTGCCGCTGGGGCTTTTCAGGGTGTGCAGAGACATGAGCTGGCTCCAAGGAAAGGCTTTTTACAAGCGGCTGAGGCCTGTGCTGGGGACCTGAAATTCAAGAATGTGGGTAAGTACTTCAGAGGGCAGACAGACAGAGACAGAGGGACAGCCTAGCACTAATAAAGGTACGAATAATCTGGCATTCGGATCATTATGTTAGTAGGGGTAGCTTAGAAATTATATCTGCAAACCCAGATCTAAAATTGGTATAATGAAAGAAAATGTCATTCAAAACAACTTTACAACATACATTCATCAGAACAAACATTCATCAGAACAAACATTCATCGCAGGAAAGACAGACACTGCTTTCAGTTGCAATTACACTTACCAATAAAAAACAAACAAAAAAACACTGAATATTGGAACAGTGGGTCAACAACAACAACATTGTCAGCTGCAAGAGTTTTGTTTTTCTTCAATACAGGCTTTTAGCTAGAAAGGGGTTAAACAGATACATGTGCTGGAGACTGGAAACATCTGCGTGTGTGTAACGCATGCATACATCCGCTGCACATCTGCAAGGAAATATGCCCAGTCCTATTTAAATGTCTTATAGGTAAAGGGGAAATGTGCAATAAGGCAGATTACATTCACTATTTAATTTCAATAATAATAATGATAATAGTATTCTATTTCCAGTTACTGAGTGGGAACTGCCCTACTGTAACTTTTCCTTTAGCAGCCACATTAGAGCCATGTCAGGCACACAAGGCAGTGAACCCAAGTTTATGGGATTCAAAGATAACAAAAGTTTGACTGTAACCTCACCCACCAGCATCCAAAAGGGTTACGAGAGCTCTGGCAAAGTGTCTGAGGCTCTTTGAGGCATCAGCCTCTCATCAGCCACTTGCCCACGCTGTGTAATTAGCAGCCCCTGCAGTAATGTGTTTTTCTTGGCCTCCAGCTTTTCTGAACATCTGGCACAAGAGCACCTAATGTCCACAGACAGAGGGAGACATGACTGTCAGCAGGCAGAGTTACTCTTATACTGCTTGGTCCAAGTTATGTGGGGAAGATAGTGATGTTGGAAATTTAGACTTGCTCTGAACAGGAACATTGTAACCTGGGATAACCAAGAACTTTATAGGGAATTCTAGCCTGGGATAACCAAGAACATTATAAGGAATCCTAGCCTGGTATAGCCAAGAACGTTATAGGGAATCCTAGCCTGGGATAGCCAAGAACTTTATAGGGAATCCTAGTCTGGGATAGCCAAGAACATTATAGTGAATCCTAGCGTGGGATAGTCAAAAGTATTATTAGGAACTTTAGCCTGGTATAGGCAAAAGCACTGTGGGGAATCCTAGTAGGGAATAGCCTATAGCAATCCTAGTGTGACATACTCTAGAGCACTTTAGGGAATCTTAGTGTGATGACTGCAGGGAATGAAAAGCACTTGGAGAACTGAAGCCTGAGAGAGCCAAGAGCACTGTAGGGAATAATAGCCTGGGATAACCTAGAGCCCCCCTTGTGTGGCCCCCACATCAAAGTCTGCCTGCTGTGTCTGCTTACCATGTGTAAACTTTAAAAGGTATCAGTACAGAGATTAACTGGCCCCTGCATTGTTCACACTTGTGCCACCTCTATTGTTCACATCCCTAAAGCCCTGTACTGTTCACACCTGAGATCCAGACTGAAACTGCCCACATTGTTCACCTGTTCACACTCATACAAACTGCTGAGAGGGCACCAGCACTGTGTCACTGTATGTAGTACATCTTAAAGTGGTCCTGATAGGTTTCCCTGTCTCCTGCTCTGTTCTGCCTGCACTATGCTCCCTGTGTGTGCCATAATATTTGCCTGTCCTACTCTGCCTGTGTGTCCATACTCTGCCTTCCATGTGCTCCCTGTGTGTGCCCTGCTCTGCCTGTGGAACATAAGCCTGGTATTTGTTTTGGGGGGTTGTTAGCATTTGAAAATTATTGTAAGAGGGTTGTGATGGGCAAATGTCTCCTGTTTTGATTTGCCAAAAAAAATTGCAAATTTCCCGCGAAAAATTTGTGAAACTCGAAAATTGACAACCGCGTCAATTTTGACTCCAACGTTAAAGTCAATGGGCTTCTGAATAGTGTTAACACAAATCGATTTTGACGCGAGTGACTTTTCAGACGTGCGTTCTTTTCGCAGGAGTTTTGCAAATTTATTTGCCAGCTGCAAAATGCAGAGATTTGCCGCAAATTTGCGCCAGGCAAATTTTTTTGCCCATCACTATTAGTGGGCCCTAAGGTGTTTAATCATGTGCTGGGGGTGCTGTGTGATCCACAGGGGAGCAGGCATATGGATTTAAGGGTAGGTCTTAAAGGAACAGTTCAATGTAAAAATAAAAACAGGAAAAATAGGCTGTGCAGAATAAAAAATATTTCTAATATAGTTAGTTAGCCAAAATGTCATGTATAAAGGCTGGAGTGACTGGATGTCGAACAGAACACTACTTCCTGCTTTTCAGATCTCTAAATCTGAGTCAGTGACTAGTAGTGTTCTGGCTATTATGTTACCCATCCAGTCACTCCAGCCTTTATACATTACATTTTTGGCTAACTAACTATATTAGAATCATTTTTTTATTTTGTACAGCCTATATATTTGCCCAGTTTTTATTTTTACACTGAACAATTACTTTAATATGACAACTTTTTTCACATATGACCAATAATTTGGTCTTTTGGTGTGCTACCACCATTAATGTGGACATGGTCTTGTGGTAACATGGGTGTGGTTTAAAGTGGGTGTGGTTTAAAAACAGGAAGTGGCTAACACTTCAATTATGAGACATCCACCATGTAGGCCAGAAAAATTCAGGCCCTCGTACCACAGAAGTTGGACAGGATTGGCCTAGTGCAATATTAGGAAACACTAAACCGAGATAGCCAAGATCATTCTAGAAAATTACTGCACAGTAAAAAATACTATAGAGAATTATACCACAAGCACCAAGGACAAAAACACACAGAGCAGTTTTGGGCAGTTTGGCACCCCTGATCTTTATTAGCTCAGAGGGAACTTCAGCCCCTGCCCATTGCATATTGTTCTTGTGTAAGAGCTTGTCAGGCAAGAAACATGCACTGACAGTCGTCTGCACAAGCACCTTTATACAACTGTCAGCAATGGGGGGGGGGGGCTATTGGCGGTAAAAAAAAGTTCCCTTTGATGGCGCAAGGTGCAGAATGCAGCTTTCTCCTTCCCCAGGGAAGAGGTAAGTACTGGATCCATACTGCCCTGCTGTGATCACGTTATTATAAAGCAGCTATTTCCAGAATGAATACCTGGCATATCCTATATAGAATTCTGTGTGAGCGACGGGCACTCCTCCCTAGCTACCATTGTTATTGTTTTGTGAAAGTGAACACTGAAAGGCTTAGCTGGAATGCAAACACCTTTTTGTTATGAACCTTTCACACAAGCATTTCGCTTTCATTGCTGCTGCTCCCAATAACTTAACTGCAAAAACATACTGCAGGGGTTACATTTTAAGCATTGCATTCCTGAGCCTTGATCCTGTCCTGCAGCAAGTACCTGCAAGTCATAAGTGCAACAGTGGTAGGACCAGCCACCGGCGCAAGGCTCTCACCACCTAGAAAAGCTTAATTCCAACTATGCCAACACAAGATGCAGCCAATCCGCCCATGTTATCCAATGCAGCGGGCAGATTGTCTATTCACAGAAAAATCATCCACATACAAGCATCCCCCCTCAAATCAACTCCAGGGCTTTTATCTGCTTCACTGATAATGACATACGGAAGGAATTGCCCACACCTGCCCATGAGTCATTGTGCTTTTGAGCTCCTGAAATGAAGTGATTGTGTTTTAAAAAAAAGGCTTTAGTTCCTTACATTTTTATGCAATCTTTTTGTCAACCCACTGAATTAAAGCTGAAAGTCTGCAGTTCAACTGCATCTGCATTGTTTCATTTATAAATTCATTGTAGTAATGTAGAGAACCAAAATTATAAAAAAGTTGTCTCTGTCTAAATATTTATGGACCTAACTGTAGATGAGCCAAAGAAGCCTTTTCCTGCTCAACCACTTTTAAAGGGTTTTAGGCATCTGTTGAGCGTTACACAGGCGTGACAAGTAAAATAAACCAGGTACAAGAAGCACAGAAGTGAAAGAATACTGTAAGGAATAAAATGAAATGATGCTTATGGCACACATATGCCAGGGGAAATCACCCAAGTGGCACAGCAGTAGGGGCAGCAGGAAGGTGGTTGAGAGACGGTAGCAGCAGCCGTGGCAGAGGTTTGCAGTTAAACCCTGTGCCTGTGGTTCAATAGGAGAGATTAGAAAGCACTTACCGAGCAGGGTGCTTTCCTATGACTCGGACTCTGTACAAGGCTGCCATGCACACCTGGAGTCTTCCCGGGGAGGTTCCTGTCTCAGCAGCTGTTCCTGGCAGGTAGGGGAGGTGGGAGGGGCACAAGGACACAACATACTGAGACTTTCAAAACTTCTGTTTGTAAATAGTTAGGGGGGGGGGGGGGGCGTGTCCAAGCCAAACTGCAATCCCTTCTGTGATGTGTGAGCCGACAGGGTGAGGCACCCAAGAGAACAAAGGCCCAGCTGTGCCACCCTGAATGGGATGGGACAAATACAGAGCATCACTGGGTAACCCCTTCCTTGCCATGGAAACCTTCTGTACTTTTCATCTCGGTACAGAGCAATCAATTTGTATGCAAAGCCGTAACTCTTTCCCTGCCTCCGGTGAGCAGAGCATCACCATGTAACCCTTCCCCTGCCTCAGAGAATCACTGTGTAACCCTTTCCCTGCCTCAGGCCAGCAGAGCATCACCGTGTAACCCTTTCCCTGCCTCAGGCCTACAGAGCATCACGTGTAACCCTTTCCCTGCCCCAGGCCAGGAGAGCATCACCATATAACCCTTTCCCTGCTTCAGGCCAGCAGAGCATCACAGTGTAACCCTTCCGTTG
Source organism: Xenopus laevis (assembly GCF_017654675.1). Taxonomy (NCBI): domain Eukaryota; kingdom Metazoa; phylum Chordata; class Amphibia; order Anura; family Pipidae; genus Xenopus; species Xenopus laevis. Next base: position 36,800,244 of record NC_054386.1, on the reverse strand, counting down.
CCCCAGGCCAGCAGAGCATCACCATATAACCCTTTCCCTGCCCCAGGCCAGCAGAGTATCGCCATGTAACCCTTTCCCTGCCTCAGGTCAGCAGAGCATCACCATGTAACCCTTTCCCTGTCCCAGGCCAGCAGAGCATCACCATATAACCCTTTTCCTGCTTGAGGCCAGCAGAGCAGGGGCATACCTATAGAGTAAGCAGACCTTGCGGGGGGAGACAGCAATGTAAAAATACATTGAGATACAGGTATTCTGGTATGTTCGAGACCTGTATTTTCTGGATAAGGGTTCTTTCTGTAATTTGGATCTCCATAACTTAAGTCTTCTAAAAATCATTAAATAAATGATTAATATATAAAATAGAATTGTTTTGTCTCCAATAAGGATTAATTACATCTTAACTGTCATCAAGTACAGGCTACAACTTTAAGTTTACAAAGAAAAAATATGGGAAATGGCCTTTCTGTAATACAGAGCATTTTGGCTAACAGGTTTTCGGATAACGGATCCCATACCAGTACGAGTTAATCAATTTGAATATTGGTAACACAGGCCAATGTCTGCAGGTTTCATAAATCCTGAAATTAATCTGCTGAGGGGCCCGGGAAAAATGTAGATACAGCTCTGCTGCAGAGCATGCCTGTCACCCACTGAGTAAAGATAGAAGGCGCACACCCTAAAGTTAAACTACAGTGTGCTAAATCCATAGGCGACTCCCCATAAGGGTCTCCATATGAATTGCAAATATTAAAGATAATGGATAGCACACCCGATTTGAAAAAGCAATGAAAAAGAAAAAAAGAAAAATATACAAAAACAATGTACAAAAAATTAAATAATAAAGTGAGCCCAACGCGTTTTGACCTTAAGGGTCTTCACAAAATAAACAAAAAATCAAAAAGGCAGTCTTTTTGTAATAAATTCATTGCTTTTTCAAATCGGGTGTGCTATCCATTATCTTTATATTTGTCACCCACTGAGCGCTGATACCTTCCATGAGAGCAGCAAAGTAACAACATAGAAGCCCAGTCCCTACAAGAGTCCAACCTGCAGAACATCATAGAACGCCCTGCCTGAAACAGCCTGGCACAATCCCAGAGAATCCTTTGCCATTGGGGTATGCCCTGTACCCACAAAGCTTCACAATCTAAGCTTGTACCAAACATGGACTCTATAGTATCTCTGCTCTGTGGCACAGCAGCTCTGGCACCCACAAAATCAGGGATAATCTTGACACAGGGGGTGACAAGCAGTTCTAGCAGGGAGGTGCTATTGCAGCACAACTATTGGAATCTGGTGTTGCTTATTTGCACAACTGCAATTAGCCACCTCCTTGTCATGACATCAATACACTAGGACTTCCCAACAAATCAGATCTACCCACTAAGCTAAGAGATAAGCACGAGGGGTGCCATAGTGGTAGGAAGCTGATGGTTCCCAAAAATCAAAAAATGGCAGAAATCCATGCATCTCACACAGGCTTTGAACATTAACCCAGAGGTCGATTTGCTTGTGCTCATGGGGGAAAATGATGAAAAACAACAGAAAGAGGATGGGCGGTGTCAGGACAGCCAGGAATGGAAGGGGATGGCTACACATTCTTAGTCACTTACCTGTCATCTCATTCCAGTCATCGGTAGGCATGATGTGCCCCCCCCACACCTTGAGCTCTCAGCCCATGCATCACATCCTGTAACCTTTCACCAGCAAACACCCACCATTCACTCCTCCTGGCTTTCGTTAGAGGTGGGGAATTGTAAAATTTATAAGTAAGCAGGGAGGCAAAGCCAGAGTCCCCTGAGGAATCATTTCTTATCTTCCCATTTACTGCACACGGTCCAAGTCCAGCACAGGGAGGCGCCAAAGGAAAAGAATCACTGGGGGGGGGTGGAAAGTTGTTAGGGAACCATTCCTTGACGTTAAGCTGGCCATAGATTCAAAGATCCAATCGTACGAATCGAGGATTATTGTGATTTTCGGTGTGTGGAGAGTCCCGCGGAGATTGGTCGTTTGGTCGATCAGACAGGTTAAAAGATTTCTGTCGGCTGCCGATAATATCTCTGCATGTATTGCCGATCATACAGTTTTCAGTGGGAGACTGTAACTAGCTTTATCAGACATAACTATCGTACGATTGCTGTCAGGGGCAGAACATCGGCTGATCTGTTCTTTTACTACTTTATTTGATCTGAATGGTCAGTGGCAGGTCGGGAGATGCATCCAAGGACCTACCCTGGGCCAACACACCTATTCTTCAAAAAATGCACTAGCCCAGGGCAAAAAATCTGAGATGTTCTGTACTGTGCTTGGCCTTGTCCTGGGTGGCACTGGGTGTACCTGGGATACATGAATAATGCAGCAGTGTGATACTGATAGAAAAAGTATCCCCAGGATGATGCATTATTTGAAGATGAGGAGTCTCTTGCCTGGGGTAGACAATAAGCGACTAGAATCACTGGGGACTACCCCCCAGGCTATTATCCGCATTGCTACTATAGGCACCATCTCTCCCTACTATACCTGCTATCCCACAGTCACAGTCCCTTCCCAGAGACTATTATCCTGACTACTACTATAGGCACCATCTCTCCCTACTATACCTGCTATCCCACAGTCACACTCCCTTCCCAGAGACTATTATCCCACTGTTACTATAGGCACCATCTCTCCCTACTATACCTGCTATCCCACAGTCACACTCCCTTCCCAGAGACTATTATCCCACTGTTACTATAGGCACCATCTCTCCCTACTATACCTGCTATCCCACAGTCACACTCCCTTCCCAGAGACTATTATCCCACTGTTACTATAGGCACCATCTCTCCCTACTATACCTGCTATCCCACAGCCACACTCCCTTCCCAGAGACTATTATACCTACTGTTACTATAGGCACCATCTCTTCCTACTATACCTGCTATACCACAGCCACAGTCCCTTTCCAGAGACTATTATCCCACTGTTACTATAGGCACCATCTCTCCCTACTACACCTGCTATCCCACAGTCACACTCCCTTCCCAGAGACTATTATCCCACTGCTTCTGTAGGCACCATCTCTCCCTACTATATCTGCTATCCCACAGCCACAGAGGCTCACTGCTATTATAGGTGATAATCAGTTCATAATCAAGCAGTGACTTTGTGATGCATTGAGCTTTCTGGTGTTGTACAATTGCTACAATTGGTGCTGTCCAACCAGAAAGAAAACACAATGGACTTCACTATATACAGGGCGGCTGAAGCTCTGATTGTGTTAGCAATATTATTATAATATCCTTTTAAATGCAATATCTCTGGCTGCAAGTAACACAGTACACCAGTGAAATGATGAGGTTACGATTTCCAGTCACCTATGTATTTTTAGGGGGGAAGGAGACTAGCATCTGTATGGAAGATTTATGGGGTAGTTAATATAACCAGCTTTCAGAGATCTGGATTTACATGTGTGCAATGGAAACTCCTTTAATGGATTCCACACGGAGTTAGTAGCATTTCAGGCCAGATATAACGACAGGCACAGAGTCAAGATTATAATGGACCATGGAGCTGTTAGCCCTGTTGTTGCCTGTGTGTACTTTTCTATAATACACACAATCCCTAAATATCTTGTAAATTATATCCTTATAAACAGTGACTAGTGATGTCATCAGTTATAAAAGTGAGTAGTGATGCCATTTCTGTCACATGACTTACAGAACCGTGTGTAATAAATAAAGTACCCCCTGTTGCAAAATATGAGGATATTAGTAGTCACCTCAGAGTTCCTTGACCTGTATAAAAACACTCGGCCTTTGGACTTGTGTTTTTATATGGCCATGGAACTCTGAGGTGACTTCTTATATCCTTATATATTACAATAGGGGGTACTTTATTCACTATATATTGTACAGTTGTACAGTGCTGCGTATCCAAGTAGTGAATTAGCCATACATACAATCCTACAGCTTCTGATGTACAGTTTCAATATACATTTGGAAATAAGTCAACGTTTTGGGAGCCCTAAAAAATTTGCTATGATATGATTTTGTTTTTTTTAGAATTTCATGTACACTGAGGCCCATTTGGTCCCCCCACCAGCCAAAAAATAGTGACTGTCTATGGCAACTTACAGCAGCCCCTCTGGCATTTGCCAGGATCCACAGATTGCCAGTCCGGGAACAGCGGACACAAGGCTTTGGGTATCAGTGCTATTTGGCGTGGGACTGCAAGTCGCTACTTTTAAAAAGATTGCAGCTTCCCATGGAAAAGCAGGCAATACACAAGCAGCTACAGAATGACCCTGAGATAGAGGAGAAGGGTGTCACTTTGTGTGTCCAGTGGTGAAGGTGTTAAAGAGAAGGGTTAGCAACAGCTGGAAATGTGAGTGCTGGGAAGCAATTGGCTGCATGTTCCAACCAGCAAAAGCTGTGGGTTCTGCATTCTCTCCACTGTACAGTGTGACTCTGTGACTCCCATGATCTTCCTCACTCACGCAAAGCCTTTAGTAACAGCCCTCTGTCTTATTCACAAGTGGGGCTCCTATTGTTTCTGCTTCCCTTGTCTATTGAGTGCACAGGCAGCACAGCGTCAGAGCTTCTCTAGGCCATGAGGGGGAAGACCCTTCTCTCATACACACAATGGAGTTATATCCAAGTTCATATCATACTTCCATATACACGTTTTTGGCAAATTCCAGAAAGATATGAATTACATAAAGGCCATCTCCCATAGACTCCATTTTATAGAAATAATACACATTTTTAAAAATGATTGTTTTTTTCTCTGTAATCATAAAACAGTACCTTGTACTTGATCCAAACTAAGAAATAATTAATCCTTATTGGAAGCAAAACCAGCCTGTTGGGTTTATTTAATGTTTACATGATTTTCTAGTCGACTTAAGCTATGAAGATCCACATTCCAGAATGATCCATTATCCAGAAATCCCCAAGAGGTTGGTCTGTTTTTAACAAATTTCTATTGAAATTGTATATGAATTAGGTCTCATGGGGCCCTTATACCTCCTGGGCCCCCCTGGAGCCACAGGGTCTGCTTCCTCAGTAGTTACGCCCCTGAGGCTAAACTGGAACTAGGGGAAGGCAGAAGTGATGTGCGGGCTGAGGCAATAGCCCCAGTGGGCCCTGGGCCCCCAATCTGATGTGGAGTGTACCTTGACCTTTAATATGTATCCAACACAAAAATATTGCATATGTCAGCACATTTACAGAGCTGTTTATCTAATCCTCAATGATTCTAGTGTCGTTAGTTCTTTTCTAGGCTGGCCTCTGCTACATTCTTTCAGGAGTCACAACCAGGAGTGAGATTAGAGGGATAAACAAATCATGATTTCAGCAGTAATTACAAACCACTGAAATGTTTAACAGATGTATATCGGAAAGCTGCTTTGAAGAAGTTTTCAGGTTAAACGGTGCAGGGGAGGCAACAAGCACAAGTGTTACTAGCTTGCAGCACTGCAGGACACACAGCAGGAAGCTATAGCAAATAACAGCACTGACAACCTTCAAGGCCTTTTGAAATCCCTTTGGTCTTTAGCTTCACTGTGGGGCTCAGGCTGTGGCCCTAATGTTTGTGGATATTTCAGAGATTTAAATCATTTATTTGCTCAACCCCAGTGGTACCCATCGGGACAGCAACAGAAAGAGAATGGGGTGCATTTCAAGTGGGTTGAGGAGCAGCAGCGCAACTTGTTACACTTAAAATGAACTTTTAGTAGAGAGTGATATAATACAATTCAAAAATACAATTGTTGTTTCTTAGCTATTTGTTCAGCAACTCTCCAGTTCAGGAATTTCCGCAGTTATCTGGTTGCTAGGGTTCAAATTACCCTGGCAACCAAGGAAGCAACGTGTCAGAAGAAGGCAAATCGTTCAAAAAATGAAAACCAATTGAAAAGATGCTCAGAACAGGTCATTCAATAGCATACTAAAAGTTACATTTAGGGTCAGGCCACACTGGGCGTTTTGGGGAGATATGGCCGCCTGGCGTCTTCAGAAAACGAATCGCCGCTTGTAATTAGCGCCGGCTTTTTTTTTTTTATTTTAGCCGGCGCAGTGTGAGGGAAGGCATTTGGGGAGAATGGTCGCCGCAAAAATCTCCCCAAAACGCCCAGTGTTGCCTGACCCTTAAGGTGAAGTACAGGTGCGGGATCCATTATCCGAAAACCCATTATGCAGAAAGCTCTGAGTTACGGGAAAGACTTAATTTTAAACAAATAATCACAATTTTAATTATATAATTAATCCTTATTGGAGGCAAAACCAGTCTGTTGGGTATATTTAATGTTTAAATGATTTTCTAGTAGACTTAAACTATAAAAATCCAAATTACGGAAAGATTGATTATCAGATAACCCCAGGTCCCGAACATTCTGGATAACAGGTTCCATACCTCATTTAACTTCACAGGCCTCCCTGCAAAATACAATTCCCAGCCCCCCCTTGTTCCATTATAATGCCCCAACTCTGCGATCACAAGTGCATTGATCAGTGAGCGTCTGGTGGTCCTTAAGGGCTCTTACACATGAGCGTTTTTACCTGCGCTCCCCTGCGTTCCGTTTTTCGGCGTTCAGCCGCAGGGGAGCGCAGGAATAGACGCATTTCATTATTTCAAATGGGGCTGTACTCACACAGGCGCATGTAGGCGCCGAACGCAGGTTGAGACGCAACATGCTGCATTTTTCCTGCGTTCGGCGCCTACATGCGCCTGTGTGAGTACAGCCCCATTTGAAATAATGAAATGCGTCTATTCCTGCGCTCCCCTGCGGCTGAACGCCGAAAAACGGAACGCAGGGGAGCGCAGGTAAAAACGCTCATGTGTAAGAGCCCTTACACACCTAATGATATGGGGTTTTCCCCTATTTCAGCTTTCTGAGAATGGAAAAAATGTGATGGGTATAATGTCCACAGCTGCTATGTGTGCTATGGATCCATAAATCCAGTTGACAACCCACCCCCTGGCTTGTACTTAGGGGAGCTGCTCCAAATGGGTTAACAGGGGAGGCAAAAAAGCCACTCCTGGTACATTTAAGAGCCGAATTTTCGGTTTTTAAACCAGAAATTTAGCTTTACTAGTTAGAGAGTGCGCAATTCTGCTCTCCGCACTAGTGTTACAGACTCCTCCGGACCCCTGCGCAGGAAAGGTAAACGGACTAGAGAGGCGGCATTGCCCTACATCAGAAACAGCCCTGCTTGTACCAACCACCTGAATTAAAATTGGCAGAAATGAAAAGGCCCCTCTTGCTATTAATATCAAGGCTTTAAAAAGTGCCCTGATGCCTATTGCACCCAAAGTGGTAGGGGTCCACAACAGAGACGAGTGCCTGGCCACTGACGTCCCATCATGCTCAGCCACCCAGTATTAATAGTAGTGACCTGGCATTGTGTATTCCAAAGACATTGCAGATGCGCAGGCAAACGCTGATGTCCCAGCAGCACCTATTATGCCTGTTTCCATAGCCCAGGGGAAAGTGTCTGTATAATTATATTAAATTAGTTAACAAACATATTCATTGTGGCTCAGGAGTAATAAAGTCTGACACTCTCCCAAAAAGGTGTTGCTTAATTATACATGAGTCTGAAGACTATTTAACTGTTTAGCGGCCAGAGGGAGCAGCTGTTTTGCACATGGCGTCCCCACTCCTGCCAACACACACAGGCTTTACCCTGTACTTTTTACTGCGGCTGACTAATCTCCCCGAAATGCCTTCCCACCAACAAGAACGTGAATTGCCGGGAGGATGGCATAAGCGTTCTTGCCTCACAATGAAACTTCAAGCGACTTCCAAAAACCAAAGCAATAAGTATGCCATTCCTCCAGTGATTCACATTCTTGTCAGTGGGAAGGCGTTTCGGGGAGATTAAGTCACCTGCAGTAGAAAAGATTTATCTCAGGCGACTGATATTCACAAAACACCTTCCAACCGACAAGAATGTGAATCGCTAGTGGGGTGGCATAAGTGTTGCCTCACAAGGAAACTTCGGATGACTTCAGGAAAACCGAAGCCATAAGTATGTCACCCCGTCGGCGATTCAAATTCTTACCGGTTGGAAGGGTTTCGGGGAGATTATTTGCCCGCAGTAGCAGAGATTTATCGCAGGTGACTAAATCTCCCACCCCAAGCCAATTTGAAGTGGACATTCACCTTTAAATGAACATTTGCTGGATTATAGATTGAGTTATTCTAAGCAACTTTTCAGTGAATCTCCATTATTAATTTTCTATAATTCCCTCCCTAATATTAGCATCACTATTTCGTATGTAACTACCACGAGGGCATGGGTAGGGTTGCCACCTTTTCTTTTTTCTCCATTAATAATATTAGGATCAATCTGCATTTTTACTGGCCAAGCCAGTCAAATACCAGCCAGGTGGCAACCCTAGGCATGGGGTGTGGCTTGTTGGCCCTACAGCCCCATATGGCCTGATAGTGGCATTCAGCATTGGTAAGGGGGTAGTGATTGCCATGTAGTAGGGCCTGTGGGTGTTTAGTCACTGTTGTTCTCAACTTACAGATGAAAACGCTATCAGGGTCAGGGTCAATGACCCCATCAATTAAAAAAAAAAAGATCAATATAAAGGGTCCTGCTTTAGGGCAATGTTAAATGTATTGCTTTGTCAAAGGCAACAAAGCATCCGAACTTGCCCTTTTCCACTTTTTACCATGATCGCTGCATGTTAGAGGATGGGAAATAGAAGAAGGGTATGGGCCATCTTATTGATGATTCTACATTGAAGGGATGGTTCACCTTTTAGTAAGCTATACAATGGCTAATTCTAGGCAGCAGGGAAGGTACGTGTCTGGCTCCCCCCCAAGCTTTATGCCCTAATTCATATTCCAGTCTCTTATTCAAATCAATGCATGGTTCCTAGTGTAATTTGGACCAGATTGCTGAAATTGAAAACTGGAGAGCTGCTGGATTAAAAGCTAAATAACTCAAAAACCACAAATAATAAAACATGAAAACCAATTGCAAATTGTCTGACAATTTCCCTCTCTATAGCATACTAAAAGTTAATTAAAAGGTGAACAATCCCTTCAAAGGAACAGTAACACCAAAAAATTAAAGTGTTTTAAAGGAATTACAATATAATGTAGTGCTGCTCCACACTGGTAAAACTGGTGTGTACTTCAGAAACACAACTATAGTTTCTATAAAGAAGCTGCTGTGTAGCCATGAGGGCAGCCATTCAAGCACAGGATACACAGTAGATAACAGATAAGTACTACTATAGTTTATATAAACAAGCTGCTGTGTAGCCATGGGGGCAGACATTCAAGCACAGGATACACAGTAGATAACAGATAAGTACTACTATAGTTTATATAAACAAGCTGCTGTGTAGCCATAGGGCAAACTTTCAAGCACAAGATACACAGTAGCTAACAGATAAGTACTACTATAGTTTATATAAACAATCTGCTGTGTAGCCATGGGGCAGCCATTCAAGCACAAGATACACAGTAGATAACAGAAAAGTTCTGAAGAATCCCATTGTAAACTACAGATCTTATCTGTTATCTGCTGAGTATCCTGTGCCTTTTCTCCTTTTTTCCAGCTTGAATGGCTGCCCCCATGGCTACACAGCAGCTTGTTTATAGAAACAATAGCAGAGTTCAAATACACCAGTTTTAACCAGTGCAATGCAACACTACATTACATTTTCATTATTTAAAACACTTTTTTGGTGGTGTTACTATTCCTTTAAATGTTTACCCAGCATGTACATATCCATAGGGCGCTTTTTATTGTGTGTAGAAATGGTAACCTTAGCTCTCTGTCCATAAAACCAGTCAGAGTCTGGCATTCCTTTATTTAAGGAAGCTTGTTCCTTGTTCTCACCCTAAGGTCTACTTTACTACTCCCCTTATAGTGCAGCTGCAGGGCAGTCCCCTCCCAGTATAAGACAAAATGTAAAGAAAGCATTAGCATTGCAGAGACTTCCCTGGCTGGAATCGAACCTGGGGCACCAGGCAGCCACTTAGTGTCTGCAGTTGTTGTAAGCTACAGCTAACTGCCAGTGTCTTTTGGGAGGGGAGGGGGTGCAGGAAATGCAATTTATAGGTTTTGGGCACCAGGTTTACAACACCACCAGAAGGGGCACAACGGCTCTGTACGTATAACTTTTTTGTGCACGGTTAGGACATAAAGCAGCTGGGACCAGCTGGCAAAACAAACAGAAGTATCACTAGCCTGCAGGACACATGTCAGGATACATTAGCAAATAAAGGCAGCAATTTGTATTGACAGCCTTATGAAGGGTAGGTAGTTTACTCACTGTTTACAGGGAATATTAACCCACACTTTTTATAAGGGATAATGTACCCCCTAAAGTAAATGATAAGTATATTAGAAGTCACTATGGGGTTCTGTGACCATATATAAGGCACAAGGCTGCAGGTTTAGTTATACAGGGAACTGAGTATCACTCAGTAAAAGTCAAAATAAAGTGCCACACTCACACTGATCTGCTGTTTGGAGGCTTGATAAAGGGCTGGTATATATGAGTACCACTCATGTATTAGAAGGGATAATGTACCCCCTACTGTAAATGATAAGGATATTAGAAGTCACTGAGGGGTTCTGTGACTATATAAAGGCACAAAGTTGCAGACTGAGTTATACAGGAAACTATGTATATCACTTGTGTATTATAAGGGATAATGTACCCCCTACTGTAAATGAACTTTGCAATACACAGTCATTTCAATGTTTCTATGTTTTAAGTTATTTGTATATGTATTGCTATTGATAGCTGCGTTGGTCCCTTTCTATTCTCTGCCCTATTGATACAATATAAGACAAGGTAGCTAATTAACAGACCCGTCTTTGCTGCTAGGGAACGAGGTACGCACCTTCCCTACTGCCTACCCCTAGTCCAGCAGCTCTCCAATTTGCAATTTCCGCCAATCTGGTTGCTAGGGTTCAATTACCCAGGCAACCAACCCATAGATTGGTTTGAATACAAGAAGGGAATTTGAATAGGAGTGAGACTGAATAGAAAGATGAATAATAAAAAGCAACAACAATACATTTGTAGCCATACAGAGAGTTTGTTTTTTAGATGGGGTCACTGACCCCCAATTTGTAAGCTGGAAAGAGTCAGAAGGCAGAGGCAAATATTTAAAAATGTATTAAAATAAGAAGAAATGAAGACCAATTAAGAATTTGCTTAGAATTGGCCAATCTATAACATACTAAAAGTTACCCCTTTAAGCAAATGCTGCTTTCAGTGGCAATTGTCTTTACAAAGCACTGACAATTTTTAATAAATGTAAATAGAAAAGTTGCTTATGTGAACCATATAAAAAAGAAAAGGCATCAACTGTATTGCCATTTTAACACACTTATAATGGCAGCAAAGAGACTGGGAGGGCTGGAATAGAAGCGGCTGCCATGTGCTAGAAGTAGCAGCCTGGCGGCACAGTATCTATATTGCAATCCTCATTTCCTGCTCAGTGTAACAAATAAAAACCAGTGACATGGGCCTAGAAATCCAGTTTATAATCCACAACTGGTGACATTACCTGCCTCCTAAGTGTCTATAGCACTGTACACAGAAGGCTCCTGAGCAGGAAGTCAAAAGTGCAGCATAAAAGACGTTCCCCCAGGCTGTGGCTTTTTGCTCATGACAATTTCTTATAATTCACACTCTTTTAACACATGAGAGTAACAAATACAGATGTAATTATCGTGAGGTGTGTCGCCATAGCCCAGTACAAAGGACGGCACTTCCTTATGGAGATGCTAGTAACGTCTGCAAATTAAGTTATCTTTTGTAGCCAATTATCTGTTTAGTACTGAAGAACACACTGTTACAGTCAGTTTGTATCATTTGATGGCTCAGAGGATCTGTGCCAGTTTGTGTGTGTTGGGATGTAGCCACAGAAATTCCCAAAATCCTCAGCCAGCCAATGGAAAGGTTGGGCATCCCTGCTGAGCAAATACCGTATGGGCCAATGTGCTTGTTTGGCAATGTTGTCAAATGAACAATTCAGTAGCCAATACAGTCCAAACTGGACTGATACATTTTATTGGTCCCAGGGCCAACAATCAAATCACATGTGGGCCCCATGCAGGAAAAGACCACATCTTTTGCCCAATGTGATTCTTGCATAATGAAGTTTTCTTGTCTGATGACCTCTGATGAGCACTATAAAGATGGCCACGCTCCCGAAGATGCAATCATTTAGCATGGTTGCCAAATAATCGTATCATTGCTCGATTGGCCCACCTATATACTGGGACTTATCGAGCTGATCTGAGTGTTCACTTGGGTCAATGATCAGATCACAATGGAGGTCAATGCAGGCTGTTGGGAGAGGACTGCATACATGAGTCGATGTGTGTTCAGTCTGCCAGATATCTGTCAGGAAGGGTCCATGCATGGAAAGTTAAGGTGGCCATACACGGGCCGATAAAAGCTGCCGACAGACCAAGTCGGCAGCTTATTGGCCCGTGTATGGGGGCCCCCGACGGGCTTCCCCGATCGAGATCTGGCCGAAAGTCGGCCAGATCTCGATCGGATGGGGTTAAAAATCCCGTCGGATCGCGGCCGCATCTGTTCGTTGATGCGGTCCCGCGATCCGACCGCCCGTTTGGCGAACGCTAGGATCCGATCGTTGGGCCCTAGGGCCCACGATCGGATCAGCCCGATATTGCCCACCTCAAGGTGGGCATATCGGAGGGAGATCCGCTCGTTTGGCGACATCGCCAAACGAGCGGATCTATCCGTGTATGGCCACCTTTAAGCTGCAAATTTGGTCTGAAGGGACTAAATCAGCATCTTAAATCTGCCCTTGCATGGCTATCTTAACTTGAGACTGGGGCTACCTAAAACTGGCCATACATAGAGTGATCCGCTAGTTAGGTGGGGTCGCCAAATGAGCACTCTCCCCGATACACCCACATCGCCAAATGATCGGATCTCTCAGTGTATGGCCACCTTTAGACTTATTTGTTAGTTTATCTGAACATGTATGTGACATCCGGTGAGCCCACCCGACCAACATCTCGTCAAAAATTGGCCAGATGGTGATTGGGTAGGTTTGACTTTCCCACTGGATTGGGGTCCACGTCAGCTAGTCGGTGCAGTCTATGCTCTGACGGCTCATATACCTGCTGCTGTAATCCAATTGTTTGGCCCTAAGGCCAATGATCAAGTTGAAGCCTGATATCATCCAAAGTTTGCAATACCTGGCCAGATAAAAGCTGCCAACAGACTGAGTCGGCAGCTTATTGGCCCGTGTATAGGGTTGCCACCTTTTCTGGAAAAAAATACCGGCTTCCTATATATTTATCTTTTTTCCCAATTAATAACAATCAAGGGCCCACAATTGGATCAGCTCGATATCGCCCACCTCAAGGTGGGCATGTCAGTGAGAGATCCGCTCATTTGGCGACATTGCCAAATGAGCGGATCTCTCTGTGTATGGCCACCTTAAGGGCTCTTACTGACGAGCATTTGAAGCTGCGCTCCCCTGCGTTTCATTTTTCTGCATTCAGCCGCAGGGGAGCGCAGGAATAGACGCATTTAGCTTTTTTCAATGGGGCTGTACTTACACAGGCGCATGTAGGCGCAGAACGCAGGAAAAATCCAGCATGTTGCGTCTCAACCTGCGTTCGGCGCCTACACGCGCCTGTGTGAGTACAGCCCCATTGAAAAAAGCTAAATGCGCAGCGTCAACCGCTCGTCAGTAAGAGCCATTAGTTGGGCCTATTGGAAAAATCTGCTAGTTTAGAGACTTCTCCAAACCTGCTGGTGTATGGGGAACTTTACAAGCGTCTCCTAGATTTGTAATCCTTTGTTTATCTACCCACAATCCGTGGGATAATGTTGGCTGCACCCTCTGTATACACCTGTGTTGCGCTTCTCAGTGCTGTGCCTACAATAAGGGGCTACAAACTACCCCCTTGTACTCTCCATTCTGCCTACTGCAACTGGCTGTGGATAGGATCTCAAGTTGGCAATGATGCACTACAACTCCCAGGATGCTTCAGTTGGAAAAGGCTGCTGGGAGGGAAGCAGCCAGTGGTTCTTACAGATATCATCAAACACTCATGTCAGCAATTAGGAGTTTTCTCTGCAGTTTCTTTGGCAGAGAAAGGCACGAAGTCTGCAGCTGATCTGCACATTAATAATTAGCTCTTGTCTTAATAGTTAAACAAGAGATGAGTCATTTTTCATTAAACCATTTTTACCAAGGGATTTGTAAATTGAACCCCCCCCCCAAAAAAACCGCCATTGCTCCAAGTCACTTAGAGATTGTATAACAGTAGGAATTATATATGATAAAATCTCTGAGCAATGCCAGGGCACGGTGGCTCAATGACAAGAGAGAGACTTACCCAACTGCCACTATTTCTAAAAATTCCGGCTGCTAGTATGGAAAAGCAGACTCCAAATAATCTGTGGGGGTGGATGTCTGTTAGACTCCAGAATAAGGGGAAATAATTATAATAGCATACTAAACAGCTCTGGGCACGCTCCCCCATAGCAGTAAAAGGCACAGACACTCCATGCTGATTGCACAGACAGAGGTAGGTCTAAAAGGACACACCTGTTATATAGAAGGATGATGACCCTATAACCTTCTCTGCTCTCTAGAGCACATTTACAGCCTGAGCCATGACTGGTCTCCTAATTCTGCCCAGACAAAAAAGGAATTGTTAGTGTAATTACTGTCCAACCTGATGCTTCAGCTACTGCTGTACTACAACTCCCACTAACACAAAAATAGTATTACTGTTGTTATCTCTCTGTTCTACTCATGTTATTCCACCACTAATGTGCCTTCTCATAGACTTTCTCCACTGCTACTATAGGCATTATCTCTCCCTACTATACCTGGTATCCCACAGCCACGCTCCCTTCCCAGACTATTATCCCACTGTTACTATAAGCACCATCTCTCCCTACTATACCTGCTATCCCACAGTCACAGTCCCTTACCAGAGACTATTATCCCACTGCTACTTTGGGCACCATCTCTCCCTACTATACTTGCTATCCCACAGCCATACCTCCAATCCCACAGTCCCTTCACAGAATTTTCCCACTGCTGCTATAGGTACCATTTCTTCCCACTATACCTACTGTCCCACAGCCACATTCCCTTTCCAGAGTCTATTATCCCACTGTTACTATAGGCACCATCTCTCCCTACTATACCTGCTATCCCACAGTCACAGTCCCTTCCCAGAGACTATTATCCCACTGTTACTATAGGCACCATCTCTCCCTACTATACCTGCTATCCCACAGTCACAGTCCCTTCCCAGGCTATTATATACCACTGCTACTATAGGCACCATCTCTCAGTACTATACCTGGTCTCCTACAGGCAGAATCCCTGAATAACTTCTGGGAAGGTATTATTATAATCATGTATTAGTATAAGTGCCAATATATTCCACAGCACTGAACAATAAATGGGTACACTTAATACACAGAATTACATACAGACCAACCAATAAAAGAAGTGAAGCAAGGCCTGTCCAAAAGAGATTACAACCTAAATGGAGAAGGGGTTGTGGCACAAGGTGTGGGGTGAACCTCATTGCTACTACTATAAAAGGTGAATGTATGATGCATTCCTGCCTTCATATAACTGCCATTGTCGTCCCCACCCTAAGAAACCTCTGAATTCAGCTTACCTCGCAGGTTGCTCTTTTCCATATACATGAAGAAGATTGCACACAAGCAAATTCACTGTATCAAGACAGCAAGATATCCCTTGCCCTAACTATGGAGGAATGCCCCGTTGTCCAATTCACAAGGCCATCGGTTTTCAGCCTAGTTTTGAGCTCATTATTGGCGAGGGCATCTCTACAAGCAGGTCAGGCATGGGCAGGCTAGCAAGCACTCACTGCCTGGGTTGCCTCTGGTCTGCTTCTAACATTGCTCACCCACAAGAAAGCCTTTTTGACCCTCTAAGTGTGCGTTACACTGAACTATTGCCAGCAAAGATTAGCTTAATACAAAAAAACTGAGGCATCCTGGCATTTTCCAGTGCTGTATAAAATAGTATAGTTTTCCACTGAGAAGAAAGCTATATCCAGCAGCTGAGCATCCAGGCATCATGGTGCAACCATTGTTACAGAAAATGCCAAATATTTTTAGCTCCATAGATCCGTTATTTTTTTCTCCATTCCAACAGGCAACCTTCCAATTTCCCTGGATCCTGTGTGTGTGTTCACAATCCAATGGATCCAAAGAGAGTTTTCCACTTCTTGGCTGGGACGATGGCCCTTGCTGGAATGCAGGAAAATCCTAGGAGAGCAGTCAGTAGGTCTGAGACGATCACTGAGTGAGGTTGACCATCTAAGGATAAAGACCAGTAATAAATCTGGAGCCCAGCACTTATTCCCAGTGATCTTAACCCAGTCACATGTCTTTGCGGTTTGCTTCTGGCTTGCTAAGGTTGAGGTCCACGTTACACGGCCCAGGGAGATGTGCAATCAAAAAGCCCTTCCATCCAGATGGCAAGCTCCAGGAGGTTCCAAGTCTTGGGGTACCGTGTGTCACTTTTGGGAACACCAGGTTCAGTCCGTTGGTTGCAGTCTGCCAGGGACAGGATGTGTGTGTGTGTGTGTGTGGGGGGGATTTTTGGCTCCTCTCCCAAATCTTCCCAGGAATCCTCTGCAAATCTGGGAATCCAGGAACTGAGTCTGGGAGCTTCCCCTCCTCCCTTTCTGGCAAAGCACTGCCCCCTCACAGCTTTTCACTTATTTTTGCACCCACTGTAATTTTAGCTGCACGCTCCCCTCCCCAAACAAACCCCCCTCCCATTCAAAAAGCATTTCCATGGCAACTAATAGAGGCGCTAAGGAATGAAAAATACTGCAAAGCCTGGAAGGCGGAATCACATCAATATGAGAAGGGGGAAGAGAATAAGTGTAGTGGGAAGGAGAAGAGGAGGAGAAAAGGGAGGGGAATGTAAAAAAAAAAAAGAAAAAAGGAAGGAGTGGAAAGAAGGGAAGGGGGGGAAGAGAGGGAAGATGAGGAGAAGACAAATATAAATATAAGATGATTAATCTATTGAACAATCATCGAAAAAATGTTTGCGTGTTTCTTTTCCAGCGTTGTCCTTGTTAGAGGTGACCTAAGGGCAAAATCTGGCCAATGGAGAGTTATCTAGGGGTATCATGTAACTGAAGACAGGGTGCCCTGGCACTGACCCCTCTCTGCTATCAAAATGGGGCAGTGATTGCGCCTGTGCCTTCCAGGTCAGGGGTAATTACATGGCAAGCTATATTGCAATGTGGCCCCTTGAGAATAGAGCTACTATATATATACACAAGTCATATGAAGGCTCAGCTGATAGACTGCAGTGAGTGTGTGCATGTGTCTGGGTGCATCTGTGCCTGCCTATGTGTCTCTGTCTGTATGTCTTCCACAAGCAGACGCTGCTCACCACATTGCTCAACATGGAGACTAAAATCTCATGAATTCGATTTGCCATGACCACACACGCGCGGGGCTGTGCCAGGGCTGCTAGAATGATTTTATCTCCTCCAATCACATTTTCCAAGCCAGTATGTTCCCTAACGTATTTTGTGTCCCAGACCCTTAACCAAACGAATGTTCTTTGATTTCTGAGCGAATTTGACTGCTGGAACCCTGGGGACTGTATTATTCTGTGTGAATGGACCTCTTAAAGGTACAACGACACAAAATCTTGCTGCCATATGTTGAATTGTCGCAGATGCGAATTTGTAGAGCATATGGTAATTCAGCAGCATGTAGCACCTTTGATATTGTTGTTCTAGACGTGGTCTCTTAACAGTGGCGTAACTACAGACCGTCAAGCAGGGATAGAAACAGCATGTTGATGTGGTTCTCTCCTTCATATTCTCATATTATAATCCAATCACTGGCCTAGGGGCCAAACAACTTGATCAGCCAATTACAAACTGTAAAGAGCCACCAGTGCAACTAAAAATGTTTCCCCCAGCCTGGTCAGGAAGCACAGACTATGATAAAAATTAACACAGCAGACTGTGACATGGTGTTGGCTACACTGAGCAGAAAGCCATTGTGAAAAAGCAAAATTTTGCTTTTCCATGCTGAATTTTGCTCTTTGTACTGTAGCTTCGCACAGCCTGATGTCATGCCTATCAATGGGACTACATGACAGTGGACAGTAGGTGCTTTTCTCCTCTTGCATCCCCGGTAACAATGCAATTTCTGCAGGTCCCAATGGCAAAAAACTTTTGGCAGGTTTGTCACCTAGGACAGAGAAAAATTACTGCGGGCAACAAAAAGTTATACAATATATAACCCTTCCCATTACCTGTAACTTAGAGCAGTGGTTCCCAAACTGTGGGCCTAGATGAATGGCAGATGGTACTCAACCTGAAGACTGTGTGAAAACTTGTTTAATCCCATAAATATTCATTTAACTGTGGCTGAATGACCAATACATCAGTGGTTTCTTATATTTGGAACCTTATTATGGGCTAAAAATGGACCCAGCCAAATGTTGGACCTACAACAGAGGCTTCCAACAGCCACTGACTTAAGGTGTATACATGTAGGCATTTCTAAAACCTCCTTTGTGTATACAGAAAAAAAGTCCTGCATCAGGGTTGTGTATCCACAGGTTAGCCACAGAAAACAGACTTGTGGATGTGGGTATGGGTTTTGGAGTCAGGTTGAGGATGGCAATAGGATGATCATTTTGCAGCAAAAGAGCAACTTCTCTTTTTATGGTGGTTTGTCAGCAGTGGGTCAGGTTATGTGGGACGGGTAGTGGGTCCAAGCGGGTAACAATGTGGCTTGACGGTCTGGGTCGGGTCCGGGTTCCAGAAACTGGACTGAGCAGGACTCCTTCATAAAGATAAGCATTAATGAATAAGTGTGGCTTAAGGCAGCACCAATAAACCACAGGAAAGTATTTGCAAGGTACCCCTGAAACATAGGGAACATGACCTGTATTACAGATACCCAGTGAACCTGTACATTGGTAAAGACCCCCAAATTGACTTTCTACACTCCTCAGCAGCTGCTGGATCTACTGCTACTAGTAACAGGCCACTAGTAGCCTAGCCTCAAAGATCTGTTGTGAAAAGTTTTATTGATTGAAAACAAAATTCCGGCTGCAAGAATGTAGGTGATTAAAACATACAGACCTATAAAAAGATAATGTGTATTACCCAGACTGCTCAATAATTGTACAGGCAGACATAGCTCCTGTTCAAATGCAAGAGAAACAATTCCAGGTAAAGGCTTGTCAGATCTCTTCCGCCCCCTCATAATTCTACACCTTTCAAAGGTAGAGCATTAAGTAATCCTGCCCCATTCATATGCACATCTGCTTGTGTTCTAAACCAACGTACAGATGGTTTCTATTGCATTTACTGGAAAAAGGAGAGAAAAAAACATTTCCCTGGGCTGTCACAATGGTAACAAGGCCCAGGGGAAAAACACAGTTACTTCATAGAGTAGGACTGTAAAAACCTATAAAGGTCCTCTTACTAAATGTGAAAAAAGTGCATTTGCCTTTCTATTACAATAACTTTTAATGGAAGCATTACCCAGAAAAGTCCCAATGCTCATTTTAATCAGCTGAATCAATCTACATAGGAAGAGATGGTGCTACTATAGGTGCCTTCTCTCCCTACTATACCTGCTATTCCACAGTCATAGTCCCATCCCAGAGACTATTATCCCACTGTTACTATAGGTACCATCTCTCCCTACTATACCTGCTATCCCACAGCCACACTCCCTTCCCAGAGACTATTATCCCACTGTTACTATAGGCACCATCTCTCCCTCCCTACTATACCCAGGGGCGCGCCGCCAATGAGGCGAGCTGAGCCGCTCGCCTCAGGCGGCAGCGCCTGAAAGGATTTCAGGGGCGGCAAAAAGCCGGAAATTCGGCTGTACTATTGCGAGAGAGCGCAATTGCGCTCTCCGTAATAGTGTTTCTGGCTCCCCTCCCGACACGTAAGTTGGTGAGGGGGGGCAGCATTGCAGGAGCCACCTCAGGCGGCTCCTTAGTCAGAATCGGCGCTGACTATACCTGCTATCTCACAGTCCCCTCCCAGAGATATAAAGGTGCTGTCCGAAGGGAGCGCTCAAGCTTCTGATGAAGTGACTTATTAGTCACGAAACGCGTCAAGCTATATCTCCCTGCCCGCTTGTACATACTATTTTAGCATTGATTAATAAAGCATATTTTTACTTTATTCTTGGTTCCACCGCTGATGTTAATCAGGCTGCTATCCCCTGTACGAAGTGCCTTTGATGACCTTACCAGAGTTAAGCTGGCCACAGATGTTGAGATTTTTAAAAGATCAGATCCTGATCGTGAGACCACGATCTTCTCAGAACGATCGTACGATCGTACGAATTGACCATCAACTAAAAAGACCAATTTGCCAGGAAAACAAAGGGCAGCTGCCTGCTTGGCCCTGCAAACATAGATAGATTGCACTGGGACTGACAAAGATTTTTTGACCTGGCTGATCAGTTTCCTGACAGATGTCGGGCGAAAAATCGTAAGATGTACGATCGTTCAAATCCCACTAACCGCACGATAATTTCGAAGGATCGGTCGGGCTTCCCTAAAATTGGTCGTTCGGCAAGAAGAATCGCCGCATCTTTGGGGAGCTTAAGGGTTGCCACCTGGCCACTATTTTACCGGCCTGGCCAGTTGATCTGATAAATATATAAGAAGGCTGGTATTTTGTTTCCAGAAAAGGTGGCAACCCTACCCAGAGTTTATTATCCCACTACTACTATAGGCACCATCTCTCACTACTATACTTGCTATCCCACAGCCACAGTCCCTTCCCAGAGTCTATTATCCCACTGTTACTATAGGCACCATCTCTCTCTACTATACCTACTATCCCACAGCCACACTCCCTTCCCAGAGACTATTATCTCACTGCTACTTGCTGCTGCATTTTACCAGCCTGTTGTCAGACAGTATTAGTTCTGTGCTTTTATTGTGCCTTATCTCTAATGGATGGTTAGAGATAAGGGTATATACAAACCATGTTTAATTGCTTGGTTAAAAAGCACCTTACAAATGATTTTATGTCAGTCACATGAAAGGATCTCCCTTTATGGCCATACTAATCCATCAGCTAAGTAAGGTAATAGTGAATCTAGTTCATTTAAAGAAACCCTGGCCTTTTAAAACTGAGTAAGAATTGTTACACAAAGCCAGAGGGCACAAATTACCCTAGAACAGCTCCGCATATAAATGTGGCTCATCAGTACCACTGGATGTTATCAGACAGATAATTTATAGCTTACAGGAATTGAACTCATCTTGTGTAGACTCACTAAGTCATAGGACAGTACACCTTTCTATTTTTTATACTGCTGATCCAAAACGTGGCCACACGGACAGATTCACTCTTTTGGCAAGAGCACTAAACGAGCAGATCTGGCCCCAATTTAGCCACCCACATCTTGGGCCAAATCAAGCTGATTGTTGGTTGTATCTATTGAGGCCTACAGAGACATGTAGGATGAGGACCACAAAGGGTTGCCACCTAGCCGGTATTTTACCGGCCTGGCCGGTAAAAATTATGCTTGATGCCAATGTTATTAATAGGAAAAAATGGCAAGAATAAAGGAAGGCCGGTATTTTTTTCCTGAAATGGTGGCAACCCTAGGACCACATCAACACTCTCTTGCACTCCTCGTTGGATGGGGGTTTCAAACATAAAATCAGTAGTGCTATAAGGTGCCATATTGGTACTGTATTTATTTACCCTGTGGTGGGCTCTTTGGGCATCTGTGTATTTGAAAATACAGAGACTATTTTGAATCTCAGTCCAGACCTTTACCCGATTGCTATTTGGCTTATCTGTTCAACTGGCCATATGGGGACCATAAGGAAGAGGACATCACATCACTGTGCCAATGCTTTCCTGGTCAAAACTGCTTGATTGATTAATAGCTGCTTGATTTTCAGGGAGATATCCATTGGGCAGGCCCATCAGTGGTCCCCATACACAGCAAATATGTTTTTGGCTTGGTTGTATCTTAGGCTACAGTCACACAGGGCTGTTTCTTGGTCTGCATTGAGATCCACTTGCCTCAGCCAGCTCCAGTGTCTGCTGTAACAGGTTCTGACCCCTAGTCGCCCATCAATCTTAAGCATTCCTCTGATTTCTTGCAATGTTCCTTAATCTGAGGGCAAAAATCTGATGTGCGCATGTCTGAAACTTTCAGACTCACCAGCGGATCGATGTGTGCATGTACAGTGCAGAATCTACGGCTTCAGGAGGCATCACATCTGCTGACACCACCAATTTGGAAACATTTTGGCACACAGAGTCGGCTACTGCTTCGTGGCCCCCACCCCAGATGCAAAGTGCAATCTGGCCCCCTTGCCTACCTTCTTTTTCTTTCAGCCATGTCGGAGCCTGGGAGGGAGGTTGGAAGCTGCTTCCATGCAAAAACAGGTCTGGGCTGGTGCCCACTGGGGTTTTTCATGGTGTCCTGCCGGTCCGACACTGTTGGCACATCTCCCTACAACCTACTTCTGAAAGTCGACAGCTCTGCACAGGCCAACATGCTACCAGGAGGGGCTGAGTAGAGCAGCTTGGCCCCCTGTGACCACTGAAACTGTTCAACTTTTTTCCAGCCAAAACTCCAGTGGCCACAATGAGAGTCAGTACAATTACAAATAAAAACTAACATAAAACATAAAGGGAATGAGAGTTTTAGAACTTTTTTACTTCCTATACTAGGTCTGCTCAACTTGCATACCATCATCTGCCGTTAAAAGACAGTTCACAGGATGATCGAAGAGCATTTGGCCACAAGAGGTGGCTGGGAGACGCAGTTCAGCAACAACTGGGACACAATTTGGGGATGCACAACTTCCTTACAATGCGCAAGAATTCTGAAGCAAAAAGGGAGGAAGTGGAGCATGAATAATGGAGCTGTGCTTTCTAGCAGATTAACTGGCCCCACGGGGGTATTATACCTTGCTGGTGCGTGAGGGTTTCACACAGCTCTGCTCCTATCTTTTCAGGTTCACAAACCATGTAAGGGGATCATAAAGTCGGTTTTTTTAAAAAAAGGGGCACAATGTGACACGCATGCCTGGGCTGCCCAAAGAGAAAATGTTTTGCTGTGCCTTGTACCGAGCCCACGTGGACCCCTCCCACCCCGTTTCCTGTCCAGTCCCTCCTTAGATTCTCATAATGGGATCTCCTTGTCTTGCCATGTGCTGTGGCCTGTTACTATATATAACTCCCTTGCAGAGACTGCTGCTGCCCGGGATATCACAAGTATATAGTACATTAAGGTCTCTCCCAAGCAAAATGCATCACAGCTCAGAGACCTCTTGTCCCGTCTCTCTTGCCCTTTAGCAGCTGATCATCTCATGTCAAGGACCAAAACAAAATTCTTGTTCAGTTTTAGACGGTGTTATCTGATGGTTGGTCTAAAGGTGACCATACACTGGCCAACATGCTCCAGATTCAATTTAGCAAGAAAAAATGTCATGGACAAGATTGAAACTCATGGTTTATTATCATGTATAAACTCTATGGAAGTTTAGGGGAAAAACATTCTCCTCGAATTGTCCATGTGTTTTCACATGATAAAGTGTAAGATATGTTTTTCTAACTCAAATGGACAGATTCTTTTCAAGCAGCCATGCAAATATACAGTGTTGGACTGGGGGGTCCAGGGCCCAACAGGGCTGCCTCCTCAAGGGCTCACCCCTGAGGCCCCAGTCGCTGCCCCCCTCCACCTCTGGACCCCCAACAGCAACCCTCTCCCCCACACATACCTTATTTAGTATTGCTACGGCCATGATTGGAGCAGGAGGACCAACCAGTACCCAGGCCTGGAGAGTCGTTCTGGGTCTCTAGGGCTGACAAGGGTTGGGCCCACTGAGGGTTTTCCCAGTGTCCCAGTCTGACCCTGCAACCTGCATGTATAAGGCCATGCTCATGTTGTTCTTTTCATTTTAGGTCGTCAGTGTCAGACTGGGCATCATAGGGCCCAACAGAGAACCTAACTGAACCAAACAACAATTAGATGCTAAATGTAATACAGCTTATACAAACTCTCCTAAAGGAGAGTTACCCCAGACTGGGCCCACTGGGAAATCCTATGGTACTCTGGCAGGCCAGTTGGCACCTGCGACAGACAGATGGAGTTGGTGGAAGTAAAGAATAGCTGCAGCTCCACTTTGTTATCTGCTGATGGAGTGTGCATTTGTTGACATGGTGCAACAGCTGATCATCTGCTTTTGGATAGAATCACAAGATTATCGCCAGGTGCATTCTGCTCTATGCCCCCTCAACAGGACAGGGGTCCATATAGTGCCATTGTAGGCAAGTCTGACCCTGCCTACAAGTGAAGTCATGGAGGGGTGGCAAAAAAACCCCTTGCAGTACAAGTTTCTTATGAACCAAATGATATGGTCATACCTATTAAAGATCTTTACAAGAACAAAATAAAGGGCAACTGACTCAAATGCAGAAAGGTCATGTTCTACGCACGTGGCATTCCATGTAGTGTACACTGTTTGGCTGGGCAGCCACTTATTCCTTGCCTTTTGTATTTTTCTGATGGCTAGTTGTGTCAGTTGTGTGATCTGTAAAATTCACTTTTGTAGAGACAACAGAAAGACTGAGAAACAAACCCAAATCAATCGCGGCTGTGACCCCTTCCCTGCATCACATAATAAACAAGGGGAAATTGTTGCCTTATTGTATGGCCAGAATAATTAGTTTGCTGCACATTTGCATTTACACACACGAACGACAGCTGCCATATTGATTTTCCTCAGAAGAGGCATTCCCCACTGACTGCAACAGAATAGCACAATCATTAAATGCCCGTTCTGCAATTATACTGAATGTCTATGGAGAATGGCTCAGCTGAGGCACGCAATCAATCGACACCCATTCATGTGTATTGCTGCCAACATGAAATCTTCTGTTCACACTCGATATACACCTCATACCGTCTGATTAAGGGAGAAAGAGACAAATTAAATCAGCCCCCCCAGGTCCGGACTGAGAATTTAAATAGGCCCTGGCATTTCAGGTACACAGAGGCCCAATCAGCCCACATAGAGGCCCAAACAGCCCCACCAGCCCACTAAATACTGACTTTCTATGGGACCCTACAGCAGCCCCTCTACCAGAACCAGAACCTACGGATTGACAGTCCGGGCCTGAGCCTCCCCCACTTATAAAGTATATTTAGTGTTTAATGCAATGCAGTCTTACTTACAGGAAGTGACTGATGCCAGGGAACAATATTCCAATGAGCCATACATAATCACGCTAGAGAGGATAATCGAGAGATATTGTTTACGGATAAAGAGTCCGGTGGTGACTGGAGACGCATGATTGTTTGGAAGTGATAGTACTGTCTTGCATAAAAAAGGGCATTATCTCAAGGGATTATAGGTCCCTGGTAAGCAGGGTTGGACTGGGGAGCCAGGGGTCCATCTGGACTACTGTCCAGGGCCCCCCTCCGACCGACCATGATGCGCCCCCCCTACTGTGACGCTGAGCTTGCATGCATAAAGGCGCATGCGTGAGGCACCTTTCATTCAGGAGCGACATCACGCAGATGGCGCTGCGTGGCGCCTACAAAATTTTTTTTATAGATCGGGAGATGGGACTGGCCAACGGGGGCCCATTAAGGGTCCGGGCCCACCGCGTTTTTTCCCGGTACCCGCCGGGCCAGTCCGACACTGCTGGTAAGGCCTCACCTGGAGTATGCAGTGCAGTTCTGGCCTCCAGTCCTTAAAGAACTAAACCCCCCTACCAACCCCCCAAACTTTCAGGTATTGCCCCCCTCCCTTCTCCCTCCCTGTGATTTGCATTAGTTAAAAAAACCCTTTTAAAAAATCAAGTCAGGAATCGGCTTCAACTGCGCATGCACAAATTGGCGTTGAGATGGCAGACGGAAGCTCCGCTGTGCTTCTCTCCATTTAAAGCGATACTGGCGCGTTCCTATAAAAATCATAGGAACGTGTCAGTATCAAGTACATGCTGCACCCGTAATCGTTCCCCTTAAAGCCCCCAGCACAGCTGCCCCCAGCCCCTGCAAACCTGCATTCACCCGACCTCCAACACTGCTAAAAGACCTGCTAAACCGTTTCAGTGACGCTGGGCTGGGGGCGGCACAATCCTTTCATTGGCTGATTACGAATGAAAACAGGAATTCAGCCAATGGAAGGATTGCTCCGCCCCCTTGAAAAATCTGTTAGTAGTGTCAGTGGGTTGGCAGCACACAGGTTCGCAGGGCTGGGGGCAGCTTTGCAGGCAGGCCAAGCAGGGCCGGAACTAGGGGTAGGCAGAGTAGGCACGTGCCTAGGGCGCAAAGCTGGGAGGGCGCCAGGCCAGGCATGTACCTCCTCTGTCGCCTACCCCAAGTCCAGTTCCCTTCTCCGCCCATTTCTTCATGCATTTTTGCGCTTCTGCGCACTGTATTGTAAATGCGCGCACGCAATCGTAAATTTGCGCATGCTGTACACCAAACAGGTGCCGCGACTGCACAGCCTGCCTAGGGCACCTGCCCAGCGTGGCCCAGCACTAAGGCCCGGATTTGTGGAAAGGCCACCTAGGCCTGGGCGTAGGGCAACAGGATTTTATGGGGGCGGCATGCTGCCCAACCACACCCACATTGGTTCAGAAACACTAGGGATGCGCTGGAGATTCAATCATTTGCACGAATAAAGGGGAGGGGCCTAGGGGCGCCCACTATGTAAATCCGGACCTGTTTGCAGTGGGCTTGGGGGGGTCTTTTCAGGGAATGATTACGGGTGCAGCATTTACTTTATACTGACACGTTCTTATTTTTTTTTTTAAACTAATGCCATTTGCAGGGAGGAAGAGGGGAGGGGGGCAATGCCAGAAGGTTTAGGGGGCTATTGTGATACTAAAATCTACAGTTAGTATAGATATGGGTATATATAGTGTATGTGAGTGCATGGAGGGGTCAGTGTGAGTGTATGTATTGGTGCTGGGTTTCATTTGGAGGGGTTGAACTTGATGAACTTTGGAATTATTCAACCCAACTTAACTATGTAACCAAATGCACTAATGCCCAAGCTCGCCTACTTCTACTTGCAATGTACTAGTTGTATGCAGCCTATTGGCAATACACCTGACACCCACACTCTGAACATGTCATTACCATGACTCCCACGTGGGGCAGGTGATTGGAAATCCAGTGGTGCTTCTACCCATGGTTGTATTGAAATAAAGGCACACAAGGGCCAGGGCATCATGTAGCAGCTTCAGATACATATATAGTATATCCTCCCAGCCTGCTGTAGTTCTTTTAGAATCCATCCGCTAAGGGGAATGGGGGTACTAATATCATCCATGTTCAGCACATGCGCAGACTGCAGGGCTACAAAAAAGGAAGCCGGAAGCCTACTAGTCTTCCACTGGTGTCATATAGCCTTACTAAAGGTGGCCATACACAATAAGATCCACTCATTTGGCAAGGTTGCCAAACGAGCAGATCTTTCCCCACTAAAGGCAGGGCAATATCAGGTTAATCCCAACGACTGGACTACAACAACAATGGATGCTGACGGGAAGAGGACCGCATCAACTAGCCAATGTAGTCCTTGATCACCAGAAAAATCAAACCTCCCTGATCGATATCTTGGCCAAATATCTATCGGGGAGACCCATCGGAGGCCCCCATACACTGGCAGATAAACTGCTGAATCTAAAATCTA
Organism: Xenopus laevis; assembly: GCF_017654675.1. Lineage (NCBI taxonomy): Eukaryota > Metazoa > Chordata > Amphibia > Anura > Pipidae > Xenopus > Xenopus laevis. The sequence continues at coordinate 36,772,538 of NC_054386.1, read as the reverse complement.
AAGGACCAATATCAGCAACTACAATGAGTTATTCAGGCCCCACTGACAGACGGGGGCCTAGCTCACCTAGTTAAAATTCTGACCCTAGCTTAATTTTTGGCCAGTACCAGATGTAGTGGACCTTGGCCTGTGGAGAAACACAGGCAAGATTCCTCTGCTGTTTGATGCGCCTAAACCCAGATGCATTACCTCAACCCGGGAACAAACAGACCCAGCGTATTTCAGCTGCAAAATGCAAACACTCATGTTCCAGTGCCATAGTCTGACACAACTACCTGCACCCACCAGAGGTAATGTATCTGGGTGCAGGCTCATCAAGCAGCAGATGAATCACAGCATGTGTTTATCGCAAGCCAAGGTCCTCTGCATCTGACATAAGAATATGCTTTACAGGACATTTGTGGCTCTTGTGTGCTTCATAGGGAATAATATATCTCCCATTGTAAATAAGAAGGATACACTGGTCATGGAACTCCAAGGTGACTTCTAATAGCCCCAATAATGCTCCTGACATCCTAGAGGTGCCTTTGGAAGTGGCCACACAGCTCTTCAGATAATGTGACAGGACATGGCCGTTCCTGTGCTGGGCTAAGCTCAGCTATCAGCACCCAGTCCCAACCTTATCTGAGCGGTTGCTTAGAGACGCTCTAATCTGAGAATCATGATCTCTAAGCCACAGTGTCGGACTGGCCCACTGTTTCATGGTCTATACCTACTTCTGTATGGGAACAGAGAGGCTAAATAGATAGAATAATAAATAATAGAATAGAAAGAAAAGAGACAAAGAATAGAGATTGAGTGAGGTGAGGAAGAGGAGAAACAGTTTGGAGAATGGGCCCATGGACTAAGGTTTTCTGGTGGGCCCTTGGCATCGCGGTCCGACACTGGGCAGCCATACAATTTGGTCTGGTGGTTTGGTTTTTTTGACCTGTTACCCAGCCACCTGGGCATCGCCTAAGACCACATAGCAATACTCAACCTGTAGCTGACAGAATGGATAACATGTGCCCACCCACTACCACCATGAATATTGTGTTTTCTGTTTGTTTGGCAGCACTGTATTTATGGGGGGGGGGCACAGAGGCTTCTCCCTTCTCACCCCCTACTAGGTTAGGTTAGGAAGTAGCAGGGCCTACGGCACCGTAGTGGGATGGCATAGGACTGGCCCATGCCACCAGCAGAGGCATGATTGACATCTCAAGGGGAAAGGGGAGGGATGACAAGTAGCAAAGGTGATGATCATGGGTATGGGACAACAGATGAGTGAGCGACAGTTTGGTACCACACCAAAATCTGCCACATGTGCCTGCACCTGGGCCAACGCAATGGTTCTTCTGGGTGGAGACAAAAAAGAATTATGATGTCAGTGTAGGGGCTGATTCTTGGCCTGCATTTTTAACTGCCCCGTGCGATATCAGCACATGGGGTCAATAGGAGAGACACAGAGGAGCAAAGACACATGTTTTCCCTCTGTACCCACACACGTGTGCTACCGACATTGTTTGGTCTCTGAATTCTACGTGTCCACCACCTACAGGGGCAAGTCAATATCTAATAGCCATGAAACAGACAGCAGGAGCTCGATCGAGCAGGCTTTTAATAGACCTCTCCAAAGATAAAAAGCAGTTTATCCATACGTCCTGACAATCTGGAAATTCCATTATATACATCTCTATGGAATGTAGCGCCAGCAACAGGACCGAGAGCCGAGTCGTTACTGCCAGCTCTGCACTGCTCCATCCAACAGCACTTTTTTTCTTTTTTTTCCCCTTCATTTCCCCCAATGTGACATGTGGAAAGTATTAGAGCGCTAAAGCAGCAATTTGCTAGAGGAAAGAAAAGCTACTTGTGAGCAGATTCCGTTTTTTAGTTGCTAAACAGTTTAGGCTAGCATTTCTGAAGAAGGCCTGGGATGACAGGGAGGAAACGCCACCTGATGAAAAGAATATTCATGCGATTGGCAGTTGCGTAGAGAAGGTTCCAAATGAGAAATTGACCCATCCAACACATTCCATGCACTGGCTGCCTACATGGCCTTCGATTACTTATAGCATTTATATATATATATATATATATATAATACACAAAAGCCATGAATATCCTGTAAATTATATCCTTATAAACGGTGAGTTCTGATGTCATCAGTTATAAACGGTGAGTTCTGATGTAATTTCTGTCACATGACTCACTGAAACTTGTGTATTATAATAAATAAAGTACCCCCTGTTGCAAAATATGAGGATATTAGAAGTTACCTCGGAGTTCCATGACCTGTATAAAAACACTCGGCCTTCGGCCTCGTGTTTTTATATGGTCATGAAACTCCTTGGTAACTTATAATATCCTTATATTTTACAAAAGGGGGTACTTTATTCACTATATACAACATACCTCCCAACTATCCTGTTTTGAACAGGGCGGTGACAATTATGACAGCTCAACCTGCAGTCCCAGATTATTACTGAAATGTCCCGACTTTCTCTTTGATCTCCTGCACCGAACAGTTAGAAAAAGATGTTTAGAAACAATGTTTCTAAAACTTAATTGGCTTTTTGCCAGAGAGCCCAGAATACGTGGCAGGTGCACTTAGATACTTTTATAACACTTTAAGATAAGCAAAGAAATAATTGTAACAACAAGGTCTCTTGGGGAAACGGTGACTTGCATCTTTAATTCACCTTCATTAGCAAAACTGGAATAACACAAAAAACACAGAAATGTGTTCAAACATTCATAACTTGCTAAATTTTGTAACATGAACATGGTAATTAGGGGGTGTGGCCACACAATCAGGCATGGTCAAAAAATGTTTGCACAGCAAATATTTTTGTCCCTCTTTCTATTTCAAAATTGTTGGGAGGTAAGACACAAGAGCACCAGCAACCACATAGAGTAACTCGAACCCACCGGATCCACAGCCTAAAGGTGGCCATACACTATAAGATCCGCTCGTTTGGCGACCTTGCTATCTTAACCCAATATGCCCACTAACGGCTGGGTGATGTAGGGTGAATCCCAAAATTCGGCCCTGGGGCCGGATTACAATGTTGCGAATGGGCACTGACGGGTCACAGGACCACATCAACTAGCCTATGCGGTCCTGGATCGTATAAAAAAATAACAAACTTGACCGATCCATATCTGGCAGATTTTTGGCCTGATATCGATCGGGAGAACCCGTCGGGAGCCCCCACACATGGGCAGATAAACTGCCGAATCTGTCTAAAGGACCGATATCAGTAGCTTTAATCTGCCTGTGTATGGCCATCTTAACTCACAAGTGCAGGTATCCAGGGCCAGGCCAGCTGGGGGCCCTAGGAAACATGGCTGGCAATGGTGCCCAACCCCTGTCCCCAGGCCCGGATTTTTGACGAGGTCACAAAGTACTGGGCCTAGCTCTTGTTTCAGGAGTCAGAACCAGAAATGCAGAGAATATAATCAGCCTTACAGTTTGTTTCATGAATCTTTAGATTGCTTAGAATTACATTTTTTTTTATTGTGCAAAAATTACATTTCTGAGTGAAGTTCCCCTTAGACTTTTCTTTTTTGACTGAGTTGACTCATAAGAGACACTGGTGTGATTTGCGCAATGCCGGATGTAAAAATGTTATAAAAGGCAAAAGAGAATTACAGGTCTTAGAGACGGGATTCTTTTTATATATAACAGCATCGGGAGCAAAGTAAAAGGAAACAGCCTCTTGGCATTATTAGTGATTCTTTTCAATGTAATTCCATGGAAATGTTCCTACTGTCTTAGGTTATTCTGCATATTTGTGTTGAATTGATGATTAGTAGGAGAAGTGACCATTGCTCTGACTTCGCCCTCTAGTGGCCAGATTACCAGGAAACAAATGGAGGAATGCGTTGCTGTCTCGGCCAAGCAAATACTACTGATATACAGAATCTCTCAGACATGGGAGTTCCCTTATTTTAACCAGGATGAAATGCCAAACAAAACAGATTATATCCCGAATCCATAATGGGTTGGCATAGTGTTACAGGAATTAGCATTCTTGTGCATACTTTACTTTTGAATTTGCCATTCATTAAAGCAGGGGTGCCCAAAAGGTAGAATGGGATCTAACAGTAGGCCTTTAGCTGGTGATCCGTAGATCTCAAGACTCTGACAACAAACGGCTTGACTAAATTACCCTCCTATTTCATGTTTTTCATTCAGATATTTATTATGTAAAGGTTACAGAAGAAATTGTTGTTTTTGAAAATACAGCAATATACATTTTCTTATTAATCAATATTTAAGTAATATTTCCATGGAACAGAATGTTTTATGGATGTAGATCATAATACAACAACATCACTAAAAGTAGATGTCACATTAGTAAAGTATGGGCACTCCTGCTAAGGGACGCTGCGACTTATAATCTTATTTTCCTTATGGATTTGTCTAATGAAAAGTGAATGCATTTTTATTTTCCTTTTGCTTAATGCTTACAAGCGATTACATGTTGCAATTCTACACTTCCCAACTATCCCGTTTTTCGCGGACAGTCCCGATTTTGACAGCTCAGCCCGCAGTCCTAGATTGTTACTGAAATGTCCTCCTGCACTGAACAGCAGGGCCGGAACTAGGGGTAGGCAGAAGAGGCAGCTGCCTAGGGCGCAATGATTGGGGGGCGCTGGGCAGCTACCTCTTCTGCCTACCCCTAGACCAAACCCACCTCGAAATCTGTTCGCAGTAAGCGCCGCACACTGAAGTGAACGTGAATGCCTTTACTGCGCATGCGCGCCGGGACTGCCTTAAATGCGCATGTGCGCCAGGACCGCCTTTAATGCGCATGCGTGCCGGGAATGTGCTTACTGCGCATGCGCGAGTGACGGGAGAAAGGAAGGGGTGAGCAGGCTGGCTGGGCTGCCAAGGGCGCCCGGCCTGTTTGGCCCGCCTCTGCTGAACAGCCAGACGAAGTTGCTAAAGCTTAATTGGCTTTTGGCAGAGAGCTCAAGTGCCAGGTGCTTTTAATTTAATTTAAGATAAGCAAAGAAACAATTGTAACAATTTAAGATAAGCAATTCTCTTGGGGAAACTGTGCACATTTAGTAAAACTGGGGAATATAACACGCAAAAGTACAATCTATGTTCTGTTTAATATCTAATAACCAGCATAGCAAAGGATAGTATAAATTATGTTAAATGACTGCTGCCATATTGCTTGCCACTGCTCCAGTATGCTCCATAGACATTGATAAACCTTCAACCCTAATGGTCATAGATTTAATCGCAGCTTTAGAGCATGTTTCATAGAACTGGACCCTTTGTCCAAATGTTTGGGGACCTCCATTAACTATTTTGTTTAGGGCCCAGTACTGCACAAATCTTTTTATAACCCCCCCCATAGCTTTTGTGACATGGGAAGGGATTTGACAGCAAGGGATATGGGAAAAGCATATCTGGGAAGAAGAGGTGGGAGATATAAAGGGGTTACAGAAGATATTGGAAGAAGATACACAATGTCATCAAGCACATGTTTCACTGCCTTCAAAAAGAACATGGAATTCCAGTTGCTGGATAAAAGGGCCTTGGTCAGTTTTCAGCAGAGGACTAATAAATATATCACTCAGTACCATCATATTCATCAATTCAGGTCAATGTGTGATAAGTATTGGCCACACAAAGATGCTGCTGCATACTTTGGCAGACTTTGGTTGACAGCTTGGTTATTCTTGAAATTATGGGCAGCAACATACTCACTAATGCTCATCTGTCTAAGCGGATAATTGGGTTGTTTTATCTGTCAGTGTTTGGCCACCTTTAGAGCTAAAGAAAAGGAAAGAAGTGGAAATCTTGGGATCCCCTACAATCCTCTAATTTCTAGCCATACACCAATTCTAGATAACCTTAACCTTTTCCCATTATATGCAAGGTCAAAGTGGTTCACCAGTGTACCAGGAGAAATCCAGGTGGGGTTTGCACCAGCCAAGGTGGTGGCACCAGGTACCCCAGTCCAACACTGGCTTTATGGCCTACATACTGGCAGAAAGCATGAAAACTAATTGAAGATCATTGGGTTGTACCAAACCAGACGCAGCCACATTAAAATAATATTATATCACAAATGGAATAAAAACAGCAACCATTTGTATAAAATATGGCCAAGCTCCTAGGAGAAGAATAATAAAGCCTATATGGAGGTCAGCCACCTATTGGTAGGGAGCCCAATCAAAAACTTCACCTTCCTCCTTTGGCCAAGCTCATTTTATGCCGGGCACTTAAGACTCCAGTATGTCAATGAGATGGCAGTCCAGATTCCAGACACACATCTGGGAGTAATTCATCATTTGTGCTATTTAAAGAAGCCCGACCTAAGTGTAATGAACTGGGTCGGCGCTTATTTACAAGAAAAGACTGCATAACGGGGGAGTTGTGGTCTTTTGGGTAAAAGTACTGCCCAATACATACACCTACACAGAGGTAAAACAGACATTGGTGTTGGCATCTCAGGTACATGGGCACCTAGCCATCCATACTCTTGTATTGGTCCATTGCATTTTCCCTCCCAAATATTGACCAGAGGTGATCTCAGAGTGATGCCATTGCTCTTATAGCAAGGGGAGACGAGTGGTATCTTGTTATAGAAAGGGGGAACATTTCATCTCACAAAAACAAGTCTCATAAAGAGCAGCAAATGAAAAACAAGTGCTGCCCATTACTTCTCCAAATGCTTCCCAACAAATATGAATACTTTCCTGATTGTTTTCCTGGAATCGCTGCCCAACAAGCTTTCTGCTACTCACCTGCATGCAGGAGGAATAACCAGTCACGCAACCCAATCACACAGAAAAGTTATTAAATCACTAGCAGCTGCTTGTCCCTCTGGCCCATAAAGCTGATTTGCCTTTCATTGGACCTGGTTATACGTACCTCTTAAGGTGGCCACAGATGCACCAATAATATTGTACAAAACAAATTTTCTTACAATATTCGGTGTGTATGGTGTAGTATGGTGGGAGAGGAGCTGACCGATATTGGCAGAAGACTTGGATATCAGTCGGGCTCCTTTGAAGGCACCCGAACATCGGTCATTGTTAGTGCTGAATCGTCAGATACAGGTAGAATTCTATTGTTTCTACATATCTGACGATTCAGCTCTACACGTTTCCAGGAAAGATCGTAATTGTAATTTCTATGGCCACCTTTACCCTCCCACCCCTCGATTCAGACTGAAAATCTGTCTGCTTGCAATGTCCTGAAAGGGGTTAAAAATTCCTGTTGGGAGAAACAGGGGACAGTATGTCATACACTTGCTGGCAAAGCTTCTACAACATTCAATTCCAATTAAGCCACATAAATACCAAGTTGATTTTACAGCAAAGTACACAGAAAAAGTAGTATTCATGTCTCCTCTTTCTGTATAATTACCTTTCGGCTCCCAACCAGCCTGTCCCCCATCCCTGCTGCGACTTACCTGCTATACTCGCCCACACGTTATGCTACGACTTTAACTGGAGGGTAGATGCTAGAGTTCCCATATCTTCAAAACAACCCAACGTTCACTTAATATTCCACCTGACATCTTAATAAAATTAAGTTATTCTGTATTCTCTTTCCAATTGTGCCCATACAGATTAAACAGCAGGACTCACATATATACCATTGTCACCTGGATTTAAAAGGTTAAAACATGAAAGCAAAGATCTAATTGATTGCTATGGGTAACTACCCTAGATGCGCCTATGTCCACAAATCAGCCCCAGCAGCAAGGCTAGTATGTAGGGAGGGTGTTCATGACATTGATTCAAGTAGACTAAGCACTTCCAAACCCCTGCATGTGTTAAATGTGGAACAAAGTAGTGTAACGTTTCAGTGCTAAATGCAGTGGCGTAAGTACCAGGGAAGCAGGGGGTGTGATTGTACCAGGGCCCACTCCCCCTCGGGGTCCGCTGAAGATCACACTACAACAAAGGCGTTAAGGATATTGCGTGTCTGGAGGGAGGGGGGCCAGGTGCACATCCGGCACCCAGGCCTGGAAGAGGGTAGTTATGTTACTGGCTAAATGAATGTATATTGGACATAAACTGCTTTGCTTGGAGTTCCCATTTAAATTACAGTATAATCCCAGAAGAAAATCAGTTGAGGAAAGGGTATTTTTATTTGCTCACAAGTAAAAAAGGTATCCTCAACTCAGCTCCCCCATAACCAACAATACCCAGCTCTGAGAGAATCCCACCTGCATTGCAGTCTAACAGTGTTTTCTTCCTGGGTGGGCCTAGGAAATTCCAAACAGGGAAGGGTGCTATTGAAGAGTTTAAATAGCACTGCTGAAAGGGACAATAATTCTAAAATAAACCCTGGGCTTACATGAAGAGAACGCTGTAAAAACCAAAGTACATATGCAAAAGTTTCCGTAATTTGGTAAAAAAACAAATATAAGTATGTGCTGCTCTCTGCACTAAAGGAGACTATAAATTAAAACTCGAAAACACTCACTAACCTTCAAGGAATTGTTCAGAGTAAAAATACAAACTAGGTAAATAGATAGGCTGTGCAAAATAAAAAAAATGTTTCTAATATAGATAATTAGGCAAAAATGTAACGTATAAAGGCTGGAGTGACTGGATGTCTAACATAATAGCCAGAACACTACACCCTGCTTTGCAGCTCTCTTGGTTTCCACTGATTGGTTACCAGTCACTAACCAATCAGTGACTTGAGGGGGGGGGGCACATGGGTCATAGCTGTTTGCTTTTGAATCTAAGGATGAATTGCAAAATCACTGAACAATTATGTCCCATGTGGCCCTCCTTCAAGTTGCTGACTAACTCAGAGTTATAGAGCTGAAAAACAGGAAGTAGTGTTATGTTCTGTTAGACATCCAGTCACTCCAGCCTTTATAGATTCCATTTTTGGCTAACTAACTATATTAAAAATATTTTTTTTATTTTGCACAGCCTATCAATTTAAACAATTTTAATTTTTACACTGAACTGTTCCTTTAAGTGTCATTACTGAATCAATGAAATGGAAAGAAGCCGCAGCTCAAAATTATGACTCCTAGAAAAGAAACTTCCGTGCTGTGGGACACTAATATTACTCGTATGAAATTCTTACCACCCTTGAAGTCACTCCTTAAAGTGTCTCATATTCTGAAAGTTCTCCCTTTTATCCTCTTCTTCTTCAGCGTTTGGATTCACTTTGGAATGCTACTGTTGGCCACTACAAGGGTTGTCCCAATGTGAGGGGTCATTGCACCTAGCCATGCATGCAATAAACTTGTTGTCTAGCGGACAGTGCCCCAGGTCAGTAAAAGAGTGTCACCGATGTGGAAAGATGATTTTATGGAATTATGAAAAGAGCATGGGAAACACAATACTTGTCTCCTCCAAAAATGCAATGTTAACTCCTTCCCATATGGCCTGTAGCTCTTACATCAGTATCATTTGATTTGTTGTTGTTAATCTTTCTTCAGTAAGCCATACCCCCGCTGAGAACAACCAGTTAGGTTTCTTGTTAGTACTCAAGACTGAGTTGAGGTTATTTAATAAAAGCAGTAGCACACTGAATAGCCTCAAGTAATGTAATTTACTTCCCCCATTTGCAAAGTTAGTAAACGCCAAGGAATTTTCTAGGAGATTTGTGCGATGGCGGTTTTTTAATGTGGGCTTTTATATATATCTGTAGCCTTGTTATGGGCTAATGTGGTTGGACCCCAAAGAGGAACTTGAAAACAAGAAAGGCTTCAAGTTGTACTAGTAGAAATTAAAGTCCTGAATAACAAATATATAAGGACTGGCAGTATGCCTTTAACTCAGGCAAAAAAACCCATTTCCTTGTTATAATGCCTTTGGCATCTATGAAGTATATCCCGCCACTCCAGTAAAGATAATCTGAAATGATCTGCATGATACAGGACAATTCTGGGAGACTGACAGATTCTCTCTATATATATCTCAGCCCTCACAGTGCTGCCAGCACAATGAGAAACAAAAAATGATAAGTTAAAATAAAAGAGAATGCATGAAAGCCATTTGGTCTCCCTGGAGGGGGAACACACAGTCCCAAAATAGAAGGTGAAAATTACAGGGCAGCTTGCATGGATCTGTTAGCATCAGCAAGAATTGTGCGCATGGCTCAGGCCTCAGCTACAGTCAGAAGAGGATTTAATGAATAGAAGAGCTAGGAGAATGCTAATGAATTCATGTGACAGGCAGCAGCAAATCAACCCAGAAGCTTCACTCCAGCGTCAAGTTTTATAGATAGATGACTGCCTGAGCCAGTGAAGACAAGATGTTTGCCAAGGATCTAGCTACAGTAATCACCATTACTATTCCATGATGCAGATCTGATTTCTCGACATTACACGGCATCCTGAACACAAATCAATAAAATAGGTGGCACCTATAAGATACAAACTACAGACATACAGGTCTTCTTTCATACCCACCACCTGCAACCTGGACCAGAAAATGGTGAATAGATAACCCATTGCAACTGAGAGCCTGTCAGCACTCACTACACTCACTTTAAAGGGGAAGTAAAGTCTACAATGGAATAAGGCTAGAAATGCTGTATTTTGTATACTAAACATAAACATGAATTTACTGCACCACAAGTCTAATCAAACAAATGATTTATGCTTTCAAATTTGGCCACAGGGGGTCACCATCTTGTAACTGTTAAACATCTTTGCAAGACCAAGACTGTCCACATGCTCAGTGTGGTGTGGGCTGCTTAGGGATCGTCATAAATTATGAAAACAGCACAAGTCAAATAATATCAGAAGCTGATACCGCAAGACTGATTAATAATCAGTATAGGCAGACTGCACTGGGTCGTGTGTTGTCATGTAATCTAATGTGAATTTTATAGTTTTTGTATTGTTTAATACAAACTTTCTCCAACTCTGCAGAACCAGTGGCTGCAGCAAAATAATCCTCCAAATAGAATCCCAGTTTATCTGTTTACATCTGGCTCCATGATCTTTGTCTCTGCAGCTGGAGTTCGAAACAGTAAAGGGGATGTAAAGGCAAAAATAAAATCCAATACAAATCTTTATACAGTCGCCGACTGCTCTACAGGGAAACAAACAAAGCTGCATGAGTTAAGTAAGGCAGGGCGTCCCCCTGCAGAGCCGTCTGACAAATCCCATCCACAGCATTAAATTAAGGAAGAATTTCACTGCATGCAGTAAGGTTTCTTATAAAAACAGTACATATTTTTAAATTAAAGTATATTGGAGATAGGTTTCTTTTTCATTAAATAAAGTAAAATTTGGATTTTTTTTTGCCTTTACATCCTCTTTAAGGGTCTCCTAGAACCCATTGCAGGTCCATAAAACAAGTATCAGTGGGAGCTTTGACAACCGAGAGCCTACCAGCACCCACTACACTCACCTACAGGGTCTCCTAGAACCCACTGCAGGTCCATAACACAGGGAAAGTTCCACTAGGTGTGTAAACACTACAATGTATTATACTTGGATCACACAGCATCCTTAACACAAGTCTCTAAAATAGGTAGCACCTTAAAGAAATATAGACTACAGACATACAGGTCTTCTTTCACACTCACCACCTGCAACCTGGACCGGAAAATGGTGAATGGATAACCCATGGCAAATAACAACCAACAGCCTACCAGCACCCACTACATTCACCTTGAGGGTCTCTTAGAACCCAATGCAGGTAAATAACACAAGCACCAGAGGGAGCTTTGCACTAGGTTTGTACCTATGACAAATAACAACCAGGAGGCTACTAGCACCCATTATACTCACATTGACAGTCTCTTACAACCCACCGCAGGTCCATAACACAGGCACCAGTGGGAGCTTTGCCCTAGCTGTGTAAACAGTACAATGAATGAGACATAAACACAGAATAGTAGACTGCCATCTGAGATCTAATAATGCTTTCTGTTGTGTCTCAAGTCACCTTTCACCTTCCCTTTGGACATGGACCTGCAAGATGTTCTGACTACTGCTACTGGGCAACAAAGCCTGGCATCAGGCTACTTGTAATGTTTCCAACTGCTGTTGATTAGAGATTTGCCATGTCAGTGGAAGTTTTTGAAGTTTTGAGTAGCCAAGTTCCACTACCCTCAGTCTCAGGGCTGGGAGTAGTTAGACAAGGCAGCAGTCTAGGGCCCAATAGCTGGGGTGCAATTCAGGAAAAAAAACGAATTTACTGAATTATATGCTCTGTTGCCCTGAGTCCCTCCAAGTTTCTGGAAGACTCAGAAGATGTGTGAGCAGTGAGTTAATAGAGGGCTGTAGGTGGTGTTTGGTATTTACAAGCAGAAGGCGTGGTATTGGTATTTTGGTGAGCTGGCAAGTGACAAATTAAATTGGGAGCAGGAGCTTAGTCTGCCATGTATGTTGGGTGCCTTGTCACTAGACTATTCGTAATGTGGTCCTATTACATACTCTTAATGGTTTTCTAGTTTTCCCATGGTTGACTGTCTTGTAATCTGGGATTGGTTAGACACACTGGATTTACCTCTTCTTATCTTTACTATGGTTTACATTACATACTGGAATTGGCAGAAAAGGCCAGACTTTGGTCACTTGGCAGGCTATTTCTGTTATTTTTCATAGCTTAGGTTAAAGACAGGCCAATTATGTTTTTGATTCGGGTAGCCAAAATTATGTTCATTGACTGCAATTGTTATGCCTGATTACAGTATTTATATCCATTTTTAAATTTCATAGTTAATTTTCTTTTGCTTTGACATGGAATAATGAATTCCTGGTATTCATGTCATACTCTGTGACTAATAATTTAGGTATCTTCATATCAGAACATCAAGTCATAACAGTCAAGCATCGTTTTGCTGGAAGTCATGGTTTATGATGTTTCTACCAAAGGATCCTAATAATGATTTCACAGCACAACACAATGTTTGAGATACAAAAGCTTATTAAAGACAAAGGAACCAGCACTTGAGTTACTTTACAATTTGTGATCTGATGCAAGATAAAATGCATTCAGATGGCTGCAGGTTATGTATACAGATGGATGAAAACATAAGGGGGCATTTATGAAGACCCTATATTGAAGCTCTCAAGAATGCAAGTTCTATGTCCAAGCTCTGGCTGAACACTGCCCCTTGTGCTGGATAAAATATAGGGCAGGAAGTAATACAGGACCCTGATGAATTGGAAGAAGAGGGAAGCTAATAAAGCAAACGAGCTGGGGAAAGAATACCAAAAAGCGCTTATAGCTGCATAGGTGCCTTTATTCATGTTTCCAGCTAGGTAGCTCTTTTTCAAGTGTATACCTAGCTCGAAACATGTCGTGTGACAGTGAATAAAGGCACCTATGCAGCTATAAGCGCTTTTTGGTATTCTTTCCCCAACTCGTTTGCTTTATTGGATTCAGCTTTGGATGGAAGCAGGGGCTTGAGATACCTTCAAGAAAAAACAACAAGGGTGATTTATACCAGTTTATTACTAGCAGAGGGAAGGTGACATGCCTCTCTTTGCCAGCTCCTCATGCAGGGTCTGACTGGGGGGGCCCAGGGCTCACGCCTTGGGGTCCCACACCCTTTCTCCTACCTCCTTCTTCTAGCAGGCGTGCTGAGGGAACCATGTTGGAAGTAGGCTTTGCACAGGGAGTGGGTTTGAGCTGACGGCCCACTGGGTTTTTTTTCGGTGTCCCACCGGCCCAGTCTGACCCTGCTCCATGAATACAGTGGTGCTGAATGTGCTGTATTTATGCATGTAAGGCTTCATGGTCTGAAATAGGGTGCAGCGACATATCCCAATTCAAAAATATGCAAGAAATGGAGCAGAGAGCAAAAACATGGACGGTTGTGCTCAACACCGGATTTCATTTCTGGGCGCCCCTGGGGCGCGCGGTCCGACCAGGCGGCCGCACGGTCCTAGCGCTCGCCTTCCCAGCGAAAAAACGCCGGCACAGCTGGTGTAGTTGAAGGGTGACGCGAACGTCCCCATAGTGCGGCTGGCCGGCATGCCGCCCCTATTTTTTGCCGCCCTAGGCCCGGGCCTATGCGGCCCTGCCGCAGATCCGGGCCTGGTTGTGCTTTTATTTGAACTCTGCTTTGCATAGTAAGGGCCAACATCAGGGGGCATGGGAGAAATGTTCCGTCAAAGAGCGGACCAACTACATCAGAAAATTTACACAATTACACAATTGTACATTACAATGAAGTTACATCTAAACTTATGTGTAACTTTTGCATAACTTCCATATCAAGCAATGACAGGGCAGGGGCAGGAAGGAGTGTATAGTTAATCTTATGGCGATTCTACTGACCCCCAATACACTGGCTGATTTATTAGTACATTAATGAAACTATTTACTTATTATAGAGTAACTGTTTACATTGGGAGCTATTTACTGAATGGTATGAGCTATCAGAAGTGAAATGACTGGTTATTGGACCCATTAGCAACATCACTGTGCCCTTAAAGTTTGGGAACAACTTTCCATGGACATACATAATAGAGCTGCTTGTCTGTCCCACAGGCCCCGTATAGTTCCTTGTCCCCCCAGCAGTTGCATGGTGTGTTTCCTCTAGGGTTGTTCCTTGGTCTGTATTTTCCCGGCCTGGCCGGTAAAAATGATGGTTGTCCCAATGTTATTAACAGGGAAAAAAAGATAAATGTATATGAAGGCCGGTATTTTTTTTTCCAGAAAAGGTGGCAACCCTAGTTTCCTCTATAGTAGCTGTGGTTGAAAAAAATCCTCCAAGCTGAACCTTGTGTCCCAACAAAACCTGCCTACTGCTAATTGATCATTTGTGTAGCACAAATGGCTAAAAATGTTGGGACGGCGTGCTTGTGTTCATGGGGGGGCCCCATTTTAAAAACTTGTGCAGGGCCCCAAAGATTCTGACGGCCACTCTGAACATAGCATATGACCCCTGTTGTCCAGGACCTTCTTCTGTGCTTATGTCCTTTGTCATAGGGTGTTTTGCAAATAACTAGCCAAGCTTTGTTTGTTCTAGCAGTGCTCCAGTTTGAAAGGCAAGGCAAAACTGTTGTTCTGATGTTCAGTGTGCCCTTGGCAAGACCTTTGCTGGCTCTGCTTGAGTTGCAGCTAACATTTTCTACTCAGAGTCTAAGGCTTGTGTGGCTTTGTTACTTCGAAAAATCCTCAACCCTCTAATAAAGGTTTATTTTTACATACAGCATCTGTACCATTGCTTTGAGTGTGAGTGTGTGCTGCATAATTTTCATGCTATTTTCCACTATTTCTTTTTGGCAGCCTTCTTCACTTGGCACACACCTTTAATTATGGATTCTGGATCGTTGAAATGGCAAGCGAATGCTGGCAAAAAATATGTCCGAACTGAGCATTGTGTTAAGATTTCATTTTCAGGTCACGCTACCAATATATTTTACTGTTGGACTGTACACAGGGTCCACCTCAGCTGGTATAGATTTATAGCACCCAAGGACGGAACTATGAGTAGGCAGAAGCAGGGTCGGACTGGGCCGCCAGGGCACCAGGAAAAAACCCAGTGGGCCCCCGAATCTTGTGTATCCCGTTGGCCAGGTCCGCACCCACATCTTCTTCTTAAAGCTGCGACCCCCTTTGTCGGAGGCGCCGCTATAATTTTTTTCATGTGCACTGTGCGTACGCATACCAACGTGGCGCTGCATGAATGTGCGCATGTGTGATGCCGCGCAAATGCACACAGGCACCTCGTCGGCACGGCAGTGGGGGCCCGAGTAGGCCCTGGAGCAGTAGCCCCGGTGGGCCCCGGGTCCCCCAGTCCAACCCTGGGCAGAAGAAGCACCTGCCTAGGGCGTAACAAAGGGGGGGGTTTGCTGGGCAGGGTTTTCTTCATACCCCTAGTCTGGCAAGTCAATGCTACCCTCCAAGGGCGTAACTATAGAGGAAGCAGACCAGGGGGCCCCAGGAGGTATAGGGGCTCCATAAGGTCCTCCATAGTTCATATACAGTTTCAATAAATATTGGTAAAACAAGTCAACCTCTAAACATTTTGGGGGCTTGAAAAATTATTTGTTGTGGGGCCCAGTAATATCTAGTTACACTAATGCCACCCTCCCGCACATAAACTTTTCAAAACGGAGTGGGGGTACATTGCTAATGCAGAGAGTGCAATTGATGAAATTTTGGCTCTTTAAGTTAACAGGAGCTGCTTTCTGCCACCCCTTAACTTGCCTCATTGGCGCAGTGCCCCTGACTGGAGGTGTTGAAAGAAAGTAAGTTGTGGTCAGCTAGCGCACAAAACAATGGCAACTTTGATTGAGTTACAATTTCAGCTGGCCATAGACGCAAAGATATAGTCGTACTAATCAAAGTTTGGTATGATTTTCGGAACATGTGTGGATCGTCCTGACATTTTTCGTACCATTGCGATCAGTCGTTTAGTCAGATAGGTCAGAAGATTTCAGTCGGCTAACGATAATTTCTCTGCATGCATTGCCTATCTGACAATATTAATGGGTGACTGTAACTAGAATTTGTCAGACATAACTTTCCGACGATTGCTGTCATGGCCAGAACATCATCTGAATTGTTCTTTTTACTACTTTATTTAATCTGAATGGTTAGTGGCAGGATTGGAAGATTGGGGCATCCAATTGTTTGTCAGATGCAAGGGTAAAAAATATGGCCAGCCTTAGTTTCACTGTGAAGACACGCGCCTACCAGGTATCTGGTAGACAGCTAGTTGACCCGTGTGTGGGCCCTCAGACGGGCTTCCCCGATCGATATCTGGACGAAAGTCATGCAGATGTTGATCGGGCAGGCAAAAAATCTGTTTGTTGATGCGGTCCCACGATCTGACCGCCCGCATTGCCTCCATTCTGATCCGATTGTTGGGCCCTAGGGCCCACGATCGGATCAACCTGACATCGCCAAACGAGCGGATCTCCCTGTGTATGGCCCCCTTTAAGGCTAATGTCAAACCTAACCACAACTGCCTGTTTCAGATAATAGATTTTTGTTCAAAAATGCTCAAATGCAGATTTTTAGCCTGATAATAAATTGGAAATAAAGAGCACTTTTGCCATTTAAAGCCCTGGCACAGATATACTGTATCATGGTGATTTCACATGTGAAATAAATGGGACTTGCCTGGAAGTTCAAAGCCAGTTGTAACGTAACCTCCCCACCTTTCCTTTATTCACAATGCAATTATATACAGCATTGTATCAGAAAGACCAGCGGACACAATGAGACAGGAATCCCCGGGATCTGTAGCTGCGTTACCAGTAACAGATTAATGTGAAGCCTGGAAAATAAATCAGACGTGCCTCATTTCAGGCCATGGGCTCTTTTCCAAGTGATGGAATCAGGACAAGCAGTAACATTAGCATGAACATGAACATTAGCTATTAGGGGTGGCAAAGTAGCTACAGTTTGTGTAATGCCAAGGCTCCTTCCTAATTAGATTGCTGACTGGGGACAGTAACACTCACATAAGTAATTGCTTTCAATATTGCACCTCTTTTCTCTTATACAATCAAATCAGCCTCCTGTATATCAAGAGATTGGCAGTGGGCTGGGTACCCTCTGGAACCAGGAGAACACCAGCCATGAGGCAAGGTGAAAACCTTACCTTAGGCACCATTTACCCGCAAGTTACAGTACCAAAGGCGGTAAAAAGCTGCTCCTGGTAACTTTAAGGGTCGAATTCTCGGGTCTCAAACGTTGAAATTTGGCTTTTCTAGTGCATGAGAGTGCTCTCTGCACTAGCGATGTGCCCCCCACCTGGACCTGCTCCGACAGAAGATGAGAAGAATAGCGGTGGGGTGGGGGGCGGCATCACAGGAAGCACCTCAGGGTGGCTTAGGGGCCCGAATTGCCCCTGCCTGCAACCTATAAACATTTCATTGAGCAGGTAGTGGGTAGTTATGATGTAGGTAGGGTGGCACAAAAACTAAAAAAAAACCCAGAGGGTGTTAAAAGTCCAAATAAAAAAGTACTCCAACTCAGACCTGCCGAGTTTATGTAGAAGTCAATGGGAGAAGTCCTGAAGATATCCTGATCTGCTCTTGGTTTCGTGCAATAATCCGAAGATTTCGTGGGCAGAAATCAGAAAAATAAGTACAATTCAAATTTTTTCACGATTTTTTTGAGTTTTTTCCCGCACAGGAAATTTTCGGAAAAAATGTATTGATAAATAAGGGGAAAAAACCCATGTTTTTTTGGTGGCATAATTACCATACAGCAGACCCCCAGGGTTGCAGGGGGCCCATATTGTTGAGTCCCCTAGGGCCTAGTTATGGCACTGGATGGTGGGTTGTAGATACAGCTATTGGGGGATAAGAGTTTGTTAGGCACCCCCAGTGATTATAAACGCTAAGCTCAGACCCAGCTCCAGCATTGCTCTTCATGGAAAACCACTCTAACCAATGCTATCTTAGTGAGTGCTGCCATCTTCTATCTTTCCCTGAGATCATTGCGTCAGCCCCGGGCAGCGAATATGACTTTCCTTCTCCTTTATCTACCCTATTAACCAGTCAAATGTTTACAATTCAGAATGGAACATATAGGAGATAAAAATAATCAAAAGTTGCTGTTTTTGGTTGCCGTGGTCCGTCACCCCAACAACCAGATAGCAGTTCCAGTCGTGGGGGTGGAAATGCTCTTTTATGACATTATTCCACTCGCTAATATTTTGTACAAGGTTACATTAAACCAATTTTTTGGTTCACTTTAAAACCTGCTAAATCGGGTAAAGGTCAGCATTTCTGTAATGTTTAAAGAATGCAAAAAATGTGTTAATCTGTGTAATGAAATAATTGCCAGTTACCTTGTTTTGAACCAGCTGGTGGCTGAGAGGTGTACCTCACACTCTGAGATTTCTGAGAGCATGTTGGAACAATTACACATTTAAGCGTACAGTGTATTTGAAGGGCCTGGGGCAACCAAAAACATAAACCAATAGTGGAAAACAATTTCCCCTCATAATCTGAAAAATAGCCCTGGAAATGTCCGATATTCGTTGCTCTGTTTTGTTCTTGAAAACTTTACATTTATATCTGCAAACTCTGTAGATGAACATTCATAGGAAATAAACTTATAATACACAAAAGCCATGAATATCCTGTAAATTATATCCTTATAAACAGTGATTTGATTTGTGATGTCATCAGTTATAAACAGAGCTTAGTGATGTCATTTTTGTCACATGACTCACAAAAAACTTGTGTTTTATAATAAATAAAGTACTCCTTGTTAGAAAATATGAGGATATTAGAAGTAACCTCAGTTCCACAACCTGTATAAAAGCACTTTATATGGTCATGCAACTCCTTGGTGACTTATAATATCCTTATATTTTACAATAGGACATACTTTATTCACTATATAATACACTAGAGCTGTGAATAGCCTGTAAAATATATTCTTAGAAACGGTGATTAGTGATGTCATCAGTTATAATTGGTGCTTAGTGATGTAGTCTATCACATGACTCATATTATTTAAAAAATGTATATCCTGTAGGGATGCACCAAACTGAATCCGAACCCTAATTTGTATATGTAAATTAGGGAAACAGGGGGAAAGAGAATTGTGGTTAAAATAATTTTGATTTCCTTGTTTGTGTGACAAAATGGGGCATCTCTAATCTCCTGCTGTATATGTATATGGTCATGAAACTCCTTGATGACTTCTAAAATCCTTCTAGTTTACAACAAGGGGTACATTGTTCTTTATATTTTTTATAGTTACTTTCTAAACCTCTGAAAGTTTTAGTATTACCAAGAACCACCTACCCCATGGAATTCAAATGCAAGCCCCTCAAGCTGGATTCATATCCTGTACTGTGTTTCAAATTACTACAGGGCCCAAAACTGCTGGTTTAGTAACCTATAGCAACCAATAAACAGTCACTGTAGATTTAAACAATATGTTGCAATTAGAATAATCATAGTAAATATCTGATTGGTTGCCTAGGGTGGAATGCCTTGGAGGAAGCTGTCATTAACAAAATTAGCCTGTCCATTTGAGCTTTCTACCTAAATGTGGTCCAGAGCATTAGGAGATTTTTCTAAAGCCACATGGCTTTGCCACCAAAACAGAATGTTAAGGTGGCTAGACAAGGGCTGAGCCAGATAGTATTCTGGCAGATATCATACGCAGAACCAAATTTTCTAATGTTCTATTTGTTAGGGCCAACTACCCCAAATAAGCAGAACAGAACTCCAGAACACTGGAGTTGTGGCTTCACTCCCTCTTGCCTGGCCAAGTTGGCCCTTCTGACTTGCCAAACTGCCCATCCAAATTTGTGGCCATACATGGGCAGATTAAAGCATCTGATATTGGTCCTTTAAAACAATTTGGCAGTTTATCTGCTCATGTGTGGGGGCTTCCGACGGGTATCACCGATCAATATCTGCTCAATTGGCTAGTTGGTGTGGTCCTACAACCTGTCGGCAACCCATTCTCTTTACTACAATTCGACAGTTCGGCCCTGGGGCAGAACGTTCGGATTAACCTGAAATTGCCCTGCTGTTGGTGGGCATTTCGGGGAAATATCTGCTCGTTTGGTGACCTCTTATCATGTATGGCCTTAGTTATACAGGGGAAGAAATAGCTGTGCAACATTCTGTAATAGTTATATCTAGCATGCAAGACAAAACAAATGTGGAAGTCTGAGATTCCCAGTGCTTTAGTTGTTATGCTTACATGTTATAATGGTGGCTGGCAAAGGATTCACTGGCACACGGGTAATGCTGGCAGGGTGATACCCTTGCTTTAAATTTATTTAATGCAGCATGCAACGTTTCTGGGGTGTCCCCCTTTATCAAGCATGCTGGGGGTCTAGGGTTCCTTGCTGTAGGCAAAAGAGTTCTTCTTTCAAAATAATCAGTGCTAGCAGCCTTGGTCTGGCTAGAAGCACTTGGGTTTGCTGACTCGCTGTCCAGATGTTCCCCAGCCTACGCTTTATAAACACAGCCAGGCCTCAACAATGCAGCCCTAAATAAGGAACAGAGCTAGTCTGCCGATTCCTGCAGAGCTGTCATATACTGTACATCTCAGTGGGAGAAGATGCAGTTCAGGAAATGGCAGTGAGTCTATTCTAGGCCAAAACTTCCCAAACTGTACCTAAACTCTACCCCATGACTAAACCCCACCAGATAAAAAATTTGTATTTACTGTACTATTGCCCTCTTTAGTATCAACGCCCCAAATTCCAAAACTGCTCTATGTAGTTTGTTCCACAACAGAGGAAGCTATAGAAAACATGGCCAAAACTGCCAGCCTATGTGCGCCTGGCTTAAAGAATAGGTAGATAAAGTGATCTCTCACAGGTAAGAGAACCAAGAGAACATAGTCATAGGCTTTCATTCACAGTAAGATTCCTGACAAGAACACAGAGGAAGAAAGGAATCTACATTGACTTAAAATATTCCATTCTACTGGAAGGATACACTAGAGTGGGGAAATATGCATTAGGCAAGCAAAACAATCCATCAGCTGTGTATTCTCTTTGTTTCAAGCTGAAATGCAGTATTCAGTGAATAAACTATAGCAAATTCCAGATCTACCCCTTCCCACCAACCCCGACTCTGGAACAAGAGTGATTCAGACTTCCTATGCCTGTAGCAAAGCATCCAATGATGCCAAAATGAGTCTTAAACTGCATCTCCAAGTTCTTATTTGTGTACATCTCAATTATTATTCAGACATGTGAGAGGTCTCTAAAATTTTTTGGTTTGAGACCAAAGACAACATGTCACTTCTTCTTTGCAGGGTTTAAGACCCTTTTCTGCTCCAAGAATATAATAACTTGTCTACTGATTTAGTCTTTACTGGACAATATCTGCATGGGGGGCATTTATCAAGAAGGCTTAGAGCTAAAATTAGGAATTATTCACACCACTAGCCACTACTTTACTTTCTGCTTGATACAAAGCCATGATGACCCATTACATGAGTGGAATGAACTTGATGAGGGTTTTTCAATGTCTAGAGTAAAAACCATTTGCGAAATGGTGAATCTTGAATAAAAAGTCTTATTCAATATACAGAAATGTTGAGTCAATATGGATGAGTGGCTCAGTATCACAACATGAGATCTGCTGAATGACTGATCCATAAAAACAGCAGATGGAAAACCTTCAATGCAATTTCACATAGTGGCTGGAAATCCCAAAGAGGATGGGAGATAAGGACACTTAAAATGGTCAGATATAGTAAGATCTGCTCATTCGTTGAGGTTGTCAAATGAGTGGATCACTGCACAGTATGGCCACCCACTAGATCTGATAATCTGCCCATAATACAGTAGGCCTATGGAGACCCATTGGACCAGGACTGCATCAGTGAGCTGATGTGGTTCTTGCCCATTGAGATTTAAACCTGACAGATATCTGGCCTTTTATACCCCCATAGGCCCCATACGTGGACTCTGGCACAAAGCAGGTCATGTAATATACATGTAACTGGTTCTATACCTGTATTTACCAGGAAAGAACAGGTCCTTGCACTCCTTTCTGGAATATATCCACAGGTGCTTATGCGTTACAAGGTGCAAATTTGAAAAAAAAAAAAACATGGTGGCTACCACAGGGTTTTTCTGCACTTGGCACCCTGCCCACCATTTGTAAATGACCCCTGTTGCCCAGCGAAGGATCACTGTGAAGGTCTGATCAAGGGTTCAATTTGCTCAAACTTGAATTCAACACAAATACCATGGAGTTCAAGTTGATTCCAAATGGTATCCTTGATTCATTGCCTTTCAGCATGGTAGATGAAGTAAAGCCAAATATCTTGGTTTTACTCCATCATGCCCAGTAGTTCCAAGGTAAAGACAGTTACCTTATACTAAGGAGCAACTATAGCTAAACATGGCAAAGCCCTACCACCCTTATAGCACGTCTCAAAGCCAGCTGCCTTAAGCCTCTCCTCCAATGAGCACCAGAATTTCAATCTGTAGACCACTGGTGCACTTCTTCCTTATCCAGGAACTCCAATGCTTATATATTTACATTGTGACACCTCTGGGATAGAGTGTCATGAAAATTCTTTATTGCGTTTATTAAATCTGTGCATTTTTCTCATTAAAAACAGGTGCCCAGAAGGTAAGATTCTGAGGCTTTACCTACAGGACTGCAGAACACTGACACAGAGTCCCTGACACAGGAACTGTCATTTTTTAAAAAACACATAATATTAAAATAAACAAATGGTGCTCTAGACACAGTATTTTATGAAATGCCATATTGGTTTTCACCTTCTCGCTGATCAATTGACTATCTGATAGAGATGTTTGGGGATGGGATTTTATATAACATCATACAAAGAAGCTCTCGGCCATTCAGGGGGTTGTAGTATTCCCTTGAAGGGCGACATCCAGCCCAAGAGACTGCAGTTGGAAATCACTGTCCATAGCCAAAGTGACTGTCCAACCTGCAGGTGATAGATGTTGTTGAACTAAACCTTCCAGCATTCAACCAACAGTTGGAGGTCTGCAAGTCTAAAGTCTCTATTTTAATCAATCCATACTATTTGCTCTGAGTAGTAGGAGGCTATTTTGTGTTGTGTCTGAGACCATACAAATGTATGCTCACAATACTCATTCCTTAGGAGCCATTTAAAGCCACAAGCGTAGAATACATATTATGCATGCTGAGTGATTAACAGTAAGGAAACGGCAGGGACCTTTTTTGATGAATTCAGTTGCAATACATTCTACTCACCCTCATACTGTATAGAATGGGTGCTAAGAACAGGTGGAGCCCCTCCGATGTGGTAGGAGAAGCGCCTGGTTTGGTACTGCCTGGCATAGCTTCCTGCTTGCTCCCGGGGGCTGGAGGGTGGATATGTGAAAGCAGTGCTCCTTGGACGATTCACCTGCATGATTGTAGGGTAGAGTAATTAGGCCTTAGTCTCTTTAAATCCCAATTCAGAATGTTCCCTGCCAGCATAGGGAGATCAGTGTCAGGAGTCCGGCT
The DNA here is from genome assembly GCF_017654675.1 of Xenopus laevis. Classification (NCBI taxonomy): domain Eukaryota; kingdom Metazoa; phylum Chordata; class Amphibia; order Anura; family Pipidae; genus Xenopus; species Xenopus laevis. The sequence goes on along the minus strand of NC_054386.1, from coordinate 36,748,680 downwards.
GCAAAAACAGAAAGAAGGTCCAGGCATTGGTGGAAACACATTGGCAATGCTGCCTATGATCAAGGATTTCCCCTTTGAAATTTCCCAAGATCAACGGTTACATAACTCAGCTTCGAGTATGTACGTTCTTTAAAGCCCCCTTATTCCTGCATCCTTAGATGTCCATGTGCTGTTCCGCAGGGAATTTCCACGATGCACTGCAGCAAAATGCCAGCGAGCCTGTGCAGCACCAGTATCATGAAGGGATGTGCAGATGCTTTACAGCGTTGTGTTAGGAGGCTGAGCCCATCATGGGGGTCACTTTGTGCTTATTCACAAGCCATTCAGATGCACACAGCATATCCTATACCTCAGTCCTCACCACAAGCTCTATTCTCCATAGTAAGCAGATCCCTTGACCTGAAGGTCAGCTGGCTTGTGATCCATCCTTTATGGCTGTGATGAATTACCTGTTCTCTTGTTATCCCAGAAGAAATCACATTCTCCCTGGAAGTGGCAGCCCCTCCAACTGTAGCAGCCCCAGTGGCACCCTTGGGTGCTGATCAATGCAGAAAAGCAGAGTATAAACCTCAAATAAGATCGCTCTTTCCTTCTCTTTGTTCTCTCCCGTTACTGCTGCTGATTTTGGCATTTGTGCATACTCTGGCTTTCAGGTTTTTTTGCCTTGCTTTCTCTTCAGTTTTTTCCCCTGTCTATGTGAAATCTGACTCTTCTTTCCTTGCCGCTGGATTTCACGTCATATGTATTTAAAATCTGGTCTGGATCCCCCCCCTCCAGCAGCACATGGTTTCCCCCTTCACTCCCTGTATTGCTGTGTCCTATTTTTCCTATTCAGTTCTTAGGCAACATCCTGCTAGTAGAATGTATCCCCTTGTATTGCAGAACATCTGGCACCAAAACCATAAACATTCTATCTTTTTGCTAGGATTTAAGTGTCTATAGGTACCATATACTGCTTCCTTTTACCCAGACACACTGAGAGCCCAGCACACTGGCACCTTTTAATTCTTACAGTTCAAACCAATAAATATTTGTATTTTTAGATAATGTGTGCTGCCCATTAAAATAAATGACAGCATTTCAATCCATGGTGTTGTTTTTTACGGTACAGGTATTGAACCTGTTATCCAGAATCCTCAGGACGTGGGGTTTTCCGGATAACGGATATTTCTGTAATTTGGATCTTATTAAATTAAGTCTACTAGAAAATCATGTAAACATTAAATAAACCCAATAGGCTGGTTTTGCTTCCAGTAAGGAATAATTATATCTTCGTTTGGTACAAGCTACTTTTTATATAAATACAGAGTAAAAGGAAATCATTTTTAAAAAAGCCAATTATTTGGATAAAATAGAGTCTACGGGAGACGGTCTTTCCGTAATTTGGAGCTTTTTCATTTCCAGATAGCAGATCCCATACCTGTACCTTGCTCAGATTTCTTATCTCCAATACTTATTGTCCAGCATTTGGTCAGTGCCAAAATACTGCAGTGATAATGTAAAGGAAAAATCTTGTGGTCTGAATTCTCAGTTGCAAAAATAGCTAGAATTTCAGTCAAAATGCAAGATTCAACTGCTGCTTGCAATGTGTTTCAGAAAACATCTCTGACAACCAGTGGCATTATATAATTACATATTGAATAAAGTATCCCCTATTGTAAAATATAAGGATATTATGAGTCCCTGAGGAGTTCCATGGCCGAAGGCAGAGTGCTTTTGTACTGGTCATGGAACTCGGAGGTTACTTCTAATATACTCATTTTCCAACAACTTTATTATAATACTCAATTTTTAGTGAGTCATGTGACAAAAATGACATCACTAAGCTCTGTTTATAACTGATGACATCACTAAGAGCCACTTATAAGGATATCATTTACAGGATATTCATGGCTTTGTGTGTTATATACAAATATTGTATGCACCAATGAATTTCTTTTTGAGGAGACTAAGCCTCTACAGACTGAGTTTAGAGCTTATCAGCCTGTGCATGGGGCTGTTACTGAACTATATCTCCCAATTTTTCAGGAACAGGTAAGGAGGCTTTCCTTTGGAGAATAGGATAATTATATTAAAGGTCTGCTCTTTTGGCAAAGTTGGCAAACAAGCTGATCTCAACCCCGATAAGCCCACCTTGAGGTGGGTGATATCGGGCTGATGGGTTAAACAATCAAATCATAATAATGGTAAATGCAGACGGTTGGGGTAAGGACCACATTAAAGGGGTTGTTCACCTTTAACTTAACTTTTAGTATGATGTAGAGAGTGACATTCTGAGACAACTTGCAAGTGGGTTTCCTTTTTTATTATTTGTGTTTTTTGGCTATTTAATGAGCAGCTCTCCAATGAATTATATATGAATAACGCATCCTAAACGACTTATTGCACGTATGAGTCCTTACCAACCAATATCAGTCTCAATATATGCCAGATATCCATTGGACATGGACAGGTCACTGTGTATGACCATCTCATTCTAAAAGCGGTTTTCAGTGAAAGGCTGGATTTGTAGTATGCTTTGATTTATAAAAATACAGTAGAACCCCCGTTTTACGTTTTTCAGGGGACCAGAAAAAAATGGTGTAAAATCCAGGAAAATATAAAATCAGAGAAATTTATTATGCATAATATATAGGTGGAACCACAAAACAACAATGTAAAATGAGGGAAAACTTAAAATCAGGGGGATATAAAATTGAGGTTTCACTGTAGCAGTAATTAATTAAATCCATATTTGAAACCGTGGACTATCTGAGAATCCAAAATAAGTTCATTGTTATTTCCTGTTGTTTTTCCCCCCCCCCCAAATAAGTGTTCTCCTTTCGTGGAAGGCTGGGGGGAATGCTAGGAATTTTTCAATAATAACCATCTTCGCTTGTTTTCCCCAGGCATGGTTCCCGAGTCCCATGACCCAGAGACGGAGTTGTGACATCTCTTGTTTTGCCCTCTATAAAGCTGAATGATTCTGTTCCTTGGAGTCTGATGGTTTCACAACCTGAGACGAGATGAAAAGGAGGGAATGTTACTCTGGCTACACCGGGACGCGATGAGCGCTGATGAGTTTTACTCCTAAAAAGGGAATTTAGAAATGACAGAACTGACAAGGTCAAATGCTATGAAATCGGGGAGGGGGGTGGAGGGGGTGTAGAGATTCCAGCTGTTGCACAGTTGCAACTTCCAGCATGCATCCACAGGCAGAGCATGGTCTGGGGTGTAACTTTGCAACGGCCCGCGTGTGAAATATTACCCTTCCACTTTAAAGGGAAACTATCATCATTAAGCTATCACTTCATATATTCCATTTACTTCCAGTCTTATCATTTAAGCTGTATCTACAAAAATGGTGGTCCTTATTTTAAGCTATGGCCAGTGCCAGACGTAGCGGACCTTGGACTGTAGAGAAACGCAGGCGTAGAATTCGCTCCTCCACTGCTTGATGTGCCTGCACCTGGGTACCAATTCCTTGGCCAGACCCAGCAGGTTTCAGCACAGAAATCCTTCAGGAAAGATTCGGCCGAATAAAGAACCAAATCCTAATTTGCACATGCAAATTAGGGGTGAGAAGGGGAAAACTTTTTACTTCCTTGTTTTGTGCCAAAAAGTCATGCGATTTCCCCTGCCCTCATTTGCATATGCAAATTAGGATTCGGTGCATCCCTAGTGTTGACACTGCAGGCTTTACGCAGTCACATTGGTTGCTGGGGGACTTGATTTTAAATGCACTACATGTTAATATATAGTGTAAGAGTCACACAATAAGGGGCCTTGACGTGGCACATGAGCTTACATATTTCTGCCAAAGTGCTGTACTAACACCTCGTTTTGTTGTAATAATTATTTTTAAAGGCAAACTGTGCACTGGCAATTTTTCTCTTTTTCTTTAGGTACGTGTATCCAGGTGCAGGCACATCAAGCAGTGGATTCTTGGTGTGTGTTTCTCTGCTATAGCGATAAAAATGCCATAGGCTTTAAAGGAGAACTAAACTCCCCCACAGCCAAAAGCCCCCACTGGTGCCACACCAGAACAAGTGTCCCCTCTAGCAACACCGACCCGCACATGCAGAACAGCGCAGTGAAACACAGGGGCGAAATGCGGGGAGGAAGCAGGGAGGGGGTGAACAGGGGCCCCAAGCTGCAGGGGGTTTAGTTCTCCTTTAAATGGAATGGCAAACATGATCTGTGGAGGTGCAGGGAGTCACATGTCCTTAGGAGAACTCAACCCCCCAGTTAAGAAAACCCCTACCTACAGGGCCGGATTTACATAATGGGCGCCCCTAGGCCCACTGCCGTTTTTCGCCCCTTTCCCCTCCCCTTTTTTTGTGAAAATTTTCATCATCTGAACCAATGTGGGTGTGGTTGGGCAGCGTGCCGCCCCCTAAAATCCTGCCGCCCTAGGCCCGGGCCTAGGTGGCCTTTCCACAAATCCGGGCCTGCCTACCTACTAAACTAGATAGTCCTGCTCCCTGCTTCCTCCCCCGAATACTTTAATAGCCCTGAAAAAAGTCCCTAAAATATTTCTCCCCTAACAGTGCAGAGTAAGCGCAGTGTAGCTTGTGGGCGACAATCGGATTTCTTCGGGTCCTCTTTGGAAATTTCTGGCACTTTTGCAGCATGTGCAGTTGGTATGCTCCGGAAGACTGCTCCAACTGTGCATGCAACAATACAGCACTCTATAACAGATGATGACCAGAGATCATCATCTGTTTGGATCATCATCTGTTTATATGGATTTCTTCGGGTCCTCTTTGGAAATTTCCGGCACTTTTGAAGCATGCGCAGTTGGTATGCTCCGGAAGACTGGAGCATAACAGATGATGATCAGAGATCCAAAAGACGATGCCCACAAGCTCCGCTGCGCTTACTCTGCACTGATAGGTGAGAAATATTTTAGGGACAATTTCAAGGCTATTGAAGTATGTGTGTATGCGGGGAAGCAGGGAGGGGCTTTTCTTAATTGGTGGGATGAGTTCTCCTTTAACAGACCCTCTTTGGGTGTGAGATTTGCTCCCCACTCATTATGCCACTGGTGTTAGTTTTGGCAGCACTGACTTTAAGATAATGCAGCAAGGAGCCAATTCTCAGCCCCCTAAACTGGCATCAGCCTTCTTCCTTGCCTGCACCTGGAACCATTGCATCAGCCAGAGTGCAGGCACACATGTAAGATTTGTATGCTGAAATACATCCTCCTTCCTTTCTGAACTGAAATCAGCACCTGGACTAACGCAATGGTTCTGGGTGCAGGCAAGGAAGAAGGCTGATGCCAGTTTAGGGACTGATTATTGGTCTCTGTTTTTTCACTAGATGAGAATCAGCCCCATGTAGCATTAGCCATAGGGTAGGGAAGCAGGCCCGGGCCTAGGGTGGCAGTATTTTAGGGGGGAGGCATGCTGCCCAACCACACCCACATTAGTTCAGAAACATGCTCAGGAGATACAATAGTTTTTTATTTCCTGTGTGCTAATCCCCATTGCTCTGGTTCCGATGATGAAAATTTCCGTGAATAAAATGCATATATATAATATATATATCATCCATGTTGGGCTCGTACTACTCGTAAGAAAAGTGTTTGGTGCCTGGGTGTTATCAGCAAAGTGAGTAAGATATCCTGGAAAAAGGCGAGCACTCACAGGTCTTAAGATGTAAAAAATCTGTGAAATTTATTGTAAATAAATAACTGACATTAATATATAATAACTGACATTTCGGCTAATCCTATAGCCTTTCTCAAACTATTGTGAGAAAGGCTATAGGATTAGCCGAAAAAGTGCTCGCCTTTTTCCAGGATATATATATTTCGAATTGTCAAAAGAATAGGAATTGTTTATGACATTTCTGGTTCAGTAGACAGTACCTCTGTGTCTGGGAAATGCTTAGTACAATAAGCACATCCATTATGCACACCTTGTAATTTTATAGCATATTATGCAGTATAACCCGTACTTAATGTTGCCCACAACACAGAATAAGTACTTTCCCAAAGGAAAATATACACAAAGACACACCCTGCAATCTTGTCAGGCAAGCAATTCACCGTCAGGCAACAGAGAGGTTAGTGGGCGGCCATCTGTCATTGTGTTGCCCCCAGTGCTACAGTTTACACTATTAAAGTGATACTGCCACTTTACTGCTTTCCCTGCCTTATACACCTCCAACTGTCACATGGTGTTCAGGAGCAGTGCAAAGATCAGATGAGCTGGAGATCACAGGCCTGGGCAGCAGAACAAATATGGCCGCATGTGATTAGCCCAAATTTATATAGCGTTGACAAATTCTGCAGTGCTTAGTGATCATGCACATAAGTTCCTCTCATGTTCATATACACACCAGGGTCTATTTCATAAGAAGCCAACAAACCTGCCTGTATATTTTAGGAGTTGGGGAGGAAACCAGAGAATGTGGAGGCAATCCACAAACCCATGACAAAAAGCTACAAATTTCTTGCAAATAGAGCCCTGGCTAGAATAGAACTGAGGACCCCAGTGTTGCAAAGCAGCAATGATAAGCACTGTATCATCATCAAATAACAATTTACTGTGCAAAATCAAAAAGAAAGGTATCAGGCACATACTGAGGCTTGAAGTAGGCCCCAACATTTCAAGTTTACAGACCCCCACAAGCCCACTAAATAGTGACCGTCTATGGCATTATGCAGCCTCCCCTCTGGTGTTTAGCAGAATGTACAGATTGCTAGTCTTGTGTCTCAAACAAAAATATCTGTTTATATACAGAATGATGGACCCCACTGGTTCCCAAATGGTGTCTTTACATGCATGGCCAGTCTTTATTATCCTATTACACTTTACTTATTTACTGTAGCACCAGAGACTATGCATCATCCACATCTGTTCCTGCCCCAGTGGAGCTCACGATCTAAGGCCCCTATCACATTCACGACGTGTGCGTGTCGACGCAGCCATTACGCTTCTTTTCAGCATTTTGCCTGAAGCTGCCACTGCCCATTTATTATGGATGACTGCCAAAGGGACATTGATAAGTTGAACCAAAGCTGGATAATGACACAGGATTTGTATTTGAGGTTTATCTGATTTTAACATTTCTGCCCTGGTTTCAGAGACTCCATTTGCTTTGAGCAAGGAACTTTCTGGTTGCAGAAAAGACAGGGTTTGTACAAATTACAGGCCTCTGTCTCTCTTTCTCTCAGGTTTATTTCAGACATGGGATGGTTAGAGTTGTACCCACCCGTAATTCTGCGTAGAAACAAAATATATACATGATTCCTCCAGGAAATAGCCAGAATTCCAGGGCGCACACAGAATGTCATTCATAGATTTGATAAAGCTGTTTCCTTTTTAAAACAATTAATTATACTCTTGGCAAATGGCTTCCAACGTCTCCATTGCTCTTAACCCCTTGCAACATGTGATTCAGTAGTCAAGTGGCACAACCATAGCTCAGCCATACTCACACTTACTGTCTTGCTGAGGATGATGGGAGTTCCATTGCATGGATGTATGGAAATACCTCAATACTCATAGATCCATCTTTGCTGGTGGGAAAACCTGGGCAAAGGGGCTAGAAAACCAGGAGGTAGAGTATATCCAGGGAGACTTGAGGTCAGGGGCTGTGGTTCATATGTAGACAATCCCCCAAATTTTACCTTATTAGGTTCAAGTTCAGATCTCCCCAACCTCTATACCCCTAAAGGATGGATCACTCAGTCAGACCCAAAACTAGAGGTAAGCAGAAGAGGCACGTACCTGCGCATCTTGGGTGGGAGAGTGAGTGGAGACCAGCAGTAGGGAGATCAAGCCACTAGAGGTCAGTGTTTCCATACAGTACTATGGATGAGGTTTCCTCCTTGGAGCACACATGACTCCACCCACTCTTACCGCAAATCTCTGTCAGTACCGATGAACAGAGTAGTAGCTACAAACCCTACCTATATGCAAGGTGCACATTTCCTTAAAGAAACGCTGCCTGTCCTAGAGATTTCTTCATAATAATATTATTTCTGGACTAGCAGAGACATTGGAGGGAGATGCTGGGATATTTATTTAACAGCCACAGGGTACATTTAAGAGCATCATGTTCTAATTGAGATAGCTCCACACATACACACACAGAGGCTAGTAACAACATAATAAGAACCAGGCTGAAAATATTGTGAGTGGAGTTGCTGGTAAATTTGCTTGGCCAAAAGTGAGTGGAGCTGATTAAAGCTGGCCATACACCAGCTGATCCTTCAGTCCAAGATGTCAGCTTGTTGAACCATGTCTGCGACCATCAGGACGTCCTATCTGATGGATATGTTGAAAATCAGCCAAAAATCTATTTGGCAGGTCTGAAATACCTTTGGGTAGCACACTGGTGCAAGGCTAGTGGGTCTTCATAGGCCCGCTGTGTGATCCAATCTTTGGCCCAGCACATGGGTGGCCAAATCAAGCAGAGATCCACTCATTGGAGGTAAGTACCTCCAAAATTTTTCTGGACCTACACAGGCCTTTATCCAGTCCATGAGACCATTGTGTCGAACTAGAAAGGCAGAGTGGACATCACACACTGAGCATGCTCTGTCCAGACTATGACTTCTTCAGCCAAATCATGATATGCCTCTGTGTATCATAGTAGTGCTATATAAAGCCTGACAAACACATACAGTCAGCAGGACCCTACAGAAAAGAAATTTCAGCAAAGGTTTCTATCTGCCATGGCTGGGGCTGGTATTCAAAATTTACATTAATACAATATATTGTCATCCTCGCTTGCTGGTAAGTACATTAAACATTTAATAAAAAAACCTCTGTTTTCAGCAGAGATCAACCCCATTTTCAGAATGTAGTCAGGTAGGCATACTGAAGTGTGTGTTGTTCTGCTTCCTTGCTTAGGTCAGGTTTATATAAATGATTACTATTTAAGAATACCAAGAATTAGATTTAATTGCCTTAGAAGTGAGGCTGCTGTACAACCTGCCTGTATTGACAGGGCCGGATTTACATAGTGGGAGCCCCTAGGCCCACTGCCGTTTGTCGCCCCTGCCCCCTCCCCTTTATTCGTGCAAATTTTCATGGAGATTGTATCTCCTGCGCATCCTCAGTGTTTTTGAACCAATGTGGGTGTGGTTGGGCAGCATGCCGCCCCCCTAAAATCCTGCCGCCCTAGGCCCGGGCCTAGGTGGCCTTCCCACAAATCCGGGCCTGTGTATTGAGCTACTTAGGAGAAACACTGTAAATATCAGCAATTTGCCTACGGTGCCTCAGATTACAACATCCATTTAGAGTATGATTTATTTCTGCACAAGTTTCCAGGCTTCCCCCTTTGAGGACTAAAATGTGTCCAGGGCTCCATTAGGTGAGAATACTGAATATTCTGTTATAACCAACCAGTCAATTAATTTTCTATGAACTCAGGTGTCAACCTATTCATTACGCTCACTCAGATAAGTCAGCAAAAGGTTCAAAAACATCAAGGGCAGTGCATAAGCATGCAACCAGAATAAAACCTTAACTGACCTTCTTGGAGTATCCACCCTAACTAGCTTTCAGATGGAAGGCCAATACCACAATTTGGAAAAACTGGGTTATAATGATTATCATAGAGAGGTTTGGGATTGTTACTTACAAACTAGATCCACTGCAGTCCTCTTACTAGACACTGCATTCACTTAAGGAAGAAGACCGGAGATCTGGAAGATGGTACCCATGAGCTGCGTTGCACTCAGGGGTAACTAACTATGTGGGGGGGGCAAGCAGGGAGGGGGGACTAACTAAGGTAGTAAGTAGGGGATTTTGGGGGGTTTATTTGTCCTTTAACATTTGGGAGATATATATTAAATAGGTTGTAGCCTGTGAATGTGCAGGTGTAACAATTAACTCAACAGCACTAGCACATACTTTCATAGACTGCCCTTGACAGGGTTGAAATTTATCTAGAAAGTTAAAAAAAAAAAAAGGAGAGAGAAAGAAAGAGTGGATCTATTTTGGTGTGCAATAATAAGCTACATGATGGAACACTGATTATCGCTTCCTACAACCTGCCTCCCCTTCTGCGCTCCAGATGAGCTGACAGGCCCAGGCTGGTGCAGACTTGGTGTCTACACGCCTCCCATCCAGCTGTGAAGAAGATTAAACAGCAGCAAGAAGCAAAGCTGACAAACACACACCAGACCTCGGGGAGAGGATGTGGTGAGATTTTAAAAGGCCCATTCGAAATCGTCCAAACCAAGTAAACACAAAATGTACAGCGTGATTATAGTGAGGCCTCATGTCTGCAATTCAAGGCAAAGTGTAACTCACACACAAGGTGCCTTGATATAATAGTGACATGTTGCTACAGTTATGGGATCCGTTATCCAGAAACCCAAAAATTCCGTATTACAGAATGGCCGTCTTCCATAGACTCCATTTTATCCATATAATCCAAATTTTAAAAAATTATTTCCTTTTTCTCTGTAATAATAAAACAGTAGCTTGTACTGGATCCCAACTTAGATATAATTAATCCTTATTGGAAGCAAAACCATCCTATTGGGTTTATTTAATGTTTTTATGATTTTCTATTAGATTTAAATTATTGAGATCCAAATTACAGAAAGATCCATTACCCGGAAAGCCGAAGGTCCCGAGCATTCTGCATAATTGGTCACATACCTGTATTAGGCTTTAGAGAAATTAACATATCCAAAGTGGTAACTCCTAAAATGCCTTTTGTTTTTGCAAAATAATCATTCATTTTTTTTTTCGATAAAAGGGATGTCTTAATATAGTGCAATTTCTCTATGTTATCGTTCTTTATTTGGATAACCACATTAAGTTCTTTTTATTCAGTGCAGAAAATGAGAAGTCAAGCTTGTGTTGACTTTTAACTTATCTGCACACAATAAATCTATTGACAAAGGTGTGCAATGGGGGAAATACATTTTCTTATAAATTAATCTCAGGATCACCAATAGGGTACATGTATTAATATATTTTATGCATTCATTTAAGCTCAACCCAGTATTTTCTCACTGAAATGGCACCCAACCCCTATACCAACTGTCTCTGTCATTGGTGCCTTCCTAATGCTATACAAATGAGCTAATTAACTTCTGTTCTCATAAATTGATATGCAACCATTTCTAGGAAGTACCCACCGTATGCGCCACTTGTTGCCTTCCTAAACATTTATAAATGAGTAACTGAACCTCTGCTACAATAACTCAACACCCAACCCTATAGCCGCAGTATCTGACACATGGTGTCTTCCCAACGCTTTACAAGTAGGTAAAATAACCTCTATCTCGAAATAGCAAACCTTTCTAGGAATTACCCACCATATCTAAATACCAAACCTTTCAAGGAATTACCCATCATATCTGCCACTTGGTGACTTCCTAATGCTTTACAAATGGGTAAATTAACCACTATCTCTAAATACTCAAATTTTCTAGGAAGTATCCACAATATTTGCCACTTAGTGCCTTCCTAATGCTTTACAAATGAGTAAATTAATCTACACTTCTATAACTCAATACTTAATTCTTTCTTGGAAGTACCCAATGTATCTGCCAATTGGTGCCTTCCTAATGCTTTAAATGAACAGTTCAGTATAAAAATAAAAACTGGCTAAATAGATAGGCTATGCAAAATAAAAAATGTTTCTAATATAGTTAGTTAGGCACAAATGTAATGTATAAAGGCTGGAGTGATTTGATGTATAACAAGTCAGTCAGAACACTACTTCCTACTTTTCAGCTCTCTTGGTTTACACTGACTGGTTACCCTGGCTACCAGGCAGTAACAATCAGAGATTTGAGGGGGGGGGGCGCATGGGTCATATGCTTTTGAATCTGAGCTGAATGCTGAGGATCAATTGCAAACTCACTGAACAGAAATGTACCATGTGGCCCCCCCTTCAAGTCGCTGACTAACTCAGAGTTATAGAGCTGAAAAGCAGGAAGTTGGATTCTGGCTGTTTTATTAGACATCTGTTCACTCCAGCCTTTATACATTACATTTTTGGCTAACTAACTATATTAGAAACATTTTTTATTTTGCACAGCCTATTTATTTACACAGTTGTTATTTTCACACTGAACTGTTCCTTTAACAAATTGGAAGAATAACCTCTGCTCCTATAGCTCAAAACCCAACGCTGGAAGCAGGCCTGGACTGGCAATCTATGGGTTCTGGCAAATGCCAGAGGGGCTGCTATAAGGAGCCATAGAAAGTCATATTAAGTGGGCTGGTGGGTGCTGTTTGGGCCTCTGTATGGGCTGATTGGGCCTCTGTGTACCTGAAATGCCAGGGCCTATTTTAATTCTGAGTCCAGACCTGCCTGGAAGTATCCATTGTATTGGCCACTTGGTGTCTTCTGAATACTTTATGAATGGTCAGTACTCCAATGTGCAATATACATTTAACTACATGGACACAGTTTTACTGGTCCTTCCTGGTCCTGGTTTATTCTACCTACCTTGCATGTGACTAATTTTGCCATACTTATATAATTGATTAAGGCAGCAACATAGGTGGATTTGGAGAACCATCTAGCAAAAAAGTACCGTATATACTCGTATATAAGCCGACCCGTGTATAAGCCGAGGTACCTAATTTACCTAAGAAAACTGGAAAAATGTATTGACTCGTGTATAAGCCTAGGGGCCCCATGTCAGATTTCAAAATGTGAATGTGTAAATGTGTAATCATGTTTTATGGCATAGAAATCTATCTAAAACGATTTAAAAGAGTCAGAACTATTAGCTGGACAATTGCCACTTGTTTTCCCTGTGACCTCCCACCTGTCATGGCTGCTCAGAAGATCAATGAGGTGCTGCACCTAGGAAAGCAGAAAAAAGGTACCGTACGCTCCTTCCGCGGCCCCAACACACCTCCCTCTCCCATAGCGCAGGACTGTCTGTGCCTCTCCCATAGCGCAGGACTGTCTGTGCCTCTCCCATAGCGCAGGACTGTCTGTGCAGGTCCCGGAGCAGATACGCTCCTTCCGCGGCCCCAACACACCTCCCTCTCCCATAGCGCAGGACTGTCTGTGTGATCACCGCCCGGAGCAGGTCCAGGAGCTCCGGGCGGCGCGTCCTTCCCTGCCGGCGTTCGCTCTCAAAATGGCGGCGCCCATGGTTTTCTGTATATAAAACTGGCACACACACACACACACCGTACTACATAATATTAGGCCTATAAAAGGCTCCCTAACCACAATAATATCACTACACTAAATATATGAGTGGGACACACAGGTATAAGGCCATACCGCGATTAATTACACATATAAATGAACGGATGTGCAAAATGAATTAAATGGGCGCCATAATGTGATTTTCTCCAGAAGGTACCCCCACGTGATATGCATGCTACACTGTCAGTCCCGCCACAGACACGTGACACCCATGTTCCCCTCCCGGCATTGCAAGGTACTCCATCTTCTTCTTGGTAGGCCGGCTTGTATCTAGAGGGGCTGGCGCTGTTGCCACTGGTAACGTGACGTCAGAATGCGGTGACGTTGGATGGACTGCGCAGGGTATAAAGTCTAGAGCCGGGTGCGCTGAGTCCTCAGTGTCAGGCGGAGGAAGGAAAGTGTTCATCCAGAAGAGAAGTACCGACCGCCACCATGGGATACGGGGTGAGCTGTTAAGATGGAAAAAGCTGCGCACTGTGTGTGTGTGTGTATAGTGTATGTGTGTGTCAATATAGTGTGTGTGTGAGAGAGATAGTCATGTGTATAGAGGGTAAATATAGGAGGCACGACTCTGTCTGTGGGGGGTAATGAGATAGCAGTGTACATGAGAGAGAGACAGCAGACAGCTCTCAAAATGGCGGCGCCCATGGCCGCCACGTGGGTAGCGGCGCCGGCCGCTACCCACGTGGCGGCCATTGGCGCCGCCATTTTGAGAGCGAACGCCGGCAGGGAAGGACGCGCCGCCCGGAGCTCCTGGACCTGCTCCGGGCGGCGATCACACAGACAGTCCTGCGCTATATGACCCGCGTATAAGACCCGCGTATAAGCCGAGGTCGAGTTTTTCAGCACATTTTGGGTGCTGAAAAACTCGGCTTATACGCGAGTATATACGGTAGTAGAATTAGTTTCAATATAGCCTTGCTTGCACAGTGTGTATTTCTAAGCTCCCTTTATTGTATAAAGAAGCATTTTAAATACACAGCAAAACGTGTATACAATATGTTTGTATGTATATATGTATGTATGTATATTTTTATTTGAGGGCAAATCACTGTACAGCAGAACAATAAATTAGTATTAACAAACAAGGGGTCACTGCATTAATAAGTAACAATAAGTGCATTATTAGAAATTCAATTCACATAAAATATAATTACAATACAGATTAAGTGCTCATGTCAAGGAGACAAAAGGATGGAGGACCCTACCCCGTGAAGCTTACAGTCTAAATGGGAGGGTAACTTATGGACACAATTCGGAGGGGTATTAAAGCGCTGTTGGTTACAGTGGGTGACACTGTCATATAAGTGCCAGTTCCCAGTTCAGGTGTTATACAGGTGCTCCCAGAGGTAGTCTTTGAGTTTCGTTTTAAAAACCTTGAAGGAGGATTCTCTCCGGAGATATTCAGGAATGGCATTCCAAATATAAGGAGCCGCAAGAGATAAGGGTTTGTAGTATGGGGTGCAATCAAGCGGTTGCTCTGAGAGGAGCGGAGGTTTTCGGCCAGGAACATAGAGAGATGAGATGTAATTAGGTGAAGAGGAATGAAGGGCTTTGAAGGTCATGAGGAGGAGTTTATGTTATTCTTTTTTTATAGGAAGCCATGATAAGGACTTCAGCAGGGGAGGGGCCTGTAACCTTTTGGGTGAGAGGAGGATAATTCTGGCAGCAGTATTTAATACAGACTAAACCATACAAAGAATAATGTAGTCATGCTTTATAATATAAGGATATTAGATGTCACATGACCACATAAAGGCACAAGACTACAGATTAATGACTGTTATGCAGGTCACTCATGATTCTTATGCATAAGATATCCTTACAGAATGGCTATTGTGAAGCACTGATGCACAACCACTAAATGACTGTGCTTTAAGCAAATGCTGCCATCATGTGGCCATAAATCAGAATACATCATATATATTGATTAAACTGTAATGCATTTAGAAGATGAATAAAGAATATTTGGATGCACTTAAGAAATATTAATTAAATTTGGGTTCAATTTATTTATGGATGTTAAGTGACAAGAGGGAGAAACATCTAACTGGGTGAAAATGGCACTTAGCTGATGCTTTAATTCAACAGTAGATCCTCCCAGAAAGCAAAAGAATCCACTCAGGTTAGAAGAAAGGAGGTTCCATCTTAAAGTGGGAAAATAGTTCATGAAAGAGTGAAGTTGTGGGATTCTCTCCCTGAAGCAGCTGTTCTGGCACATATATTAGACAGCTTTAAGAAAGGGTTGATTGACTTTTAGCAAAGGGAGAAATAAAAGGTTCAGATGGGGTCTCACCTTCCTCTAGATCAGCCAGCAGGTAGGCAGGTATCATTGAGACAAAAAAAGGTAGAATACTTACCTGCATGTCAAGATGCCCCAAAATGGAATTGGACGGTTGCTGTTTATTTCTAGTCACCAGGCGCTGTTCTTGATTAATTGTCTTCTTTATCGTCTTTGTTGCTGATGATTACAGGGAATATTTTACTTTCTATGGAGACAATAAAACAGAGAAAAGACACTTGTGAGCTGGACCCTCTCTGCCATTTGACCAGAATATAAAGCAGTTCACTTTCTGTATCGCTCCCAAATTGTACTGCGCTGCTGAACACGTTTGCTGCCTTATAAATAATGAGAAATAATCAGTAACAGTCATAATAGAATGAAAAAGCTGATTGGGAGAGATATGAACGGTGGGTGCAATCAATGGCACTGGACAGTCCTGGCACACAAGCAGGCATCCTAGAGACACAATGTACTTGCCTTGGACCTGTGAGCCATGTGACTGTGCCATGAAAGTCAGGCAAGTTTGTGGTAGCAGGTAATTTCCAAAGAAATGAATGAGGACAGTATAAGCTTTTTGCTGCCACACACTGAGCTGGAAATTACTTGGGTGACAAAATATCATGGATTCCCTCTGTGCAATTATTGTACCTTACTGGCAGGAGTGTAATAAGGAAATGATTTTTGAACGGATCCACACACACACACACAATTATTTGCAGTCGGAGAGCCCCTTTTATTATGCTACCAACAGTATCAACATTTTTTTGGGGGGAAAGAAAGCTGTCATGGACACTGTATCTATTGCACATTTCATGTTTATATATTTATTGTGTATTTTTAAGTGCCTTTTTGTGATATGTACTAGCTGGAGCCACGTCGTCTCGTCTCACTGTATATTCGTATACTGCTTAGATGACAATAAAGTTTACTTTGACTTTGACCTTGCAATGCCTATATAAGCCACTACCTGGTTGCTAGGAAAAGAGACCTTAGAAACAAGAGAACTACCAAAGTGAAAAATAAATAGTCTCTCTTTAGTTATAAATGCCAACTGTTATTTGATAGCTAGGGTCCCACTCACCCTAACAACTGTCAAAAGCAACTGTCGCTAGTATCAGCACTAGTGTGGATGTTATGTAAGA
Source organism: Xenopus laevis (assembly GCF_017654675.1). Taxonomy (NCBI): domain Eukaryota; kingdom Metazoa; phylum Chordata; class Amphibia; order Anura; family Pipidae; genus Xenopus; species Xenopus laevis. The sequence goes on along the minus strand of NC_054386.1, from coordinate 36,732,120 downwards.
AAGGGCTGGAATAGAAACAAAAGTAGCAAAAGTCAGAAGAGAAAATGTCTAGCATTAAGAATTCTTGCTTATGGTGCAGAGACACATATCAGAGCAGAGCTGGTAATGGGAAGCAGGCACATTGGGTACATGTAGGGGGAAGCAAATTCTATGGGAACATTAAGATGATCTCTGTATTAATAGGACAGAGAAATATCAGTGCATGATGGGATCTGTAGTCTTATCACAAGCCAGCCCTGACATTATAAGTAATACAACTGTAACTACCTAATATTGACAGCATTTTCCCCTCTATAATATGTGTAAGGTACCCTTGGCTGTAGGAGTTGCTGTGTTACTCATTATATTTTTAGCTCCAGCTATTCTTCAAAATTCCCACATATATATTTGTGAGCCAGGGGTTTAGAGATACCAGAGCAGGAATTGGGTTTCGTTTCCACAGTTCCAGAGGTAAACCAGCAGCAAATAAGCGCTGGAACTGGTGTATGTGGTATACTGGTATTTTAAATACTAAGATTCCTATATGAATGTACCATTTAATGACCAAATGTACTTTCCTTATCCTTTCAGGTTCTATGCTGCATGTATAACCCTAGGTCTGGAGGCAATACACACCAAGAATGTTACACACAGGTAAGAGTTAATAAAGGGGGAGGAGGTACATTTAGCAGTGAGTACAACCTGGAGGTTTGTGGCTGTTGAGCAGCAGGACAGCTACAGGTTGAAACACACTCATAGGGGGAAGAATTCCTTCAGTTTGGTCAAAGCAGTTTTAATGCATCATTGGAATATCTCCCTTTTGTTTTAATGCAGAGATTTAAAACCAGGAAATCTCTTGATGGATGAAGGTGGGTATCTAAAGATTGCGGAGTTCGGAATGAGCAAAACAGGTAAGTGGTACCTTGTATCATTACCCAGCTCAAATGGAACTTATTGATGGCTAACTCTGACATTAATGTTTCATAAAAATCACATACAATTTGGCTTTTTTTTTTATTATTAAGACATCGGATATGGAGACCAAGCCAACACCATGGTTGGAAGTCCGGCTTATATGGCGCCAGAAATTGTAAAGGAGGAAGAGTACACAAGAGCTGTTGACTGGTGGGCTCTTGGCGTCATTGTTTATGAAATGCTCCTTGGGACGGTAGGCAAAAAATTGCCACTGGCCAGTTGAAGGGGGTTGGAAAATAGAATGAAATGTGTCTTCTGTTCTTTATCTAACCTTATAAACACTCTGTATACTAAACCTGGCTCCTCATAAATTCCCATTTCAGAGACCCTTCACTGGATATGACAGGGACTTTATCTATGACTCGATAGTGGAGGATGAACCACATTACCCCTTGACCCTGGATTCTGAAGCATTAAGCTTTATATCACAGGTAAGTAGTGCGGAACTTTCACTTTATTAGAATCAATTGTATAGCTCAGTGACCACTTTTTAAATCGCCTGCGTTTCTCCAACACTTTTGTACATGTAACTGCCTTTTTCTGTTCGTGTAGCTCTTGAACAAGAACCCAGAGGAGAGACTGGGTCCTTCCCCAGGAGATGCTGCAGATGTCGCAGAACATCCATTTTTTAATGTAAGTACTAAGAGATACAGTCCTTTCATATCCTCAGCTTCTAAAGATAGCCATAAGGTCTCATTTTCAAATTAACCTATAATAATGAGCATTTATTTGTGGTGCCTATTTTGCAGGGCATAGTCTAGGACGACATCATCGAGAAGAAAGTGACAGCTTCTTTTCGTACCCAGCCTAAATGGACCAGAGGATGCTAAATATTTTGAGGATGAATTCACCAACCAGCCAGCCAACCGGTCGGTGCCGAAAGGACCCCAAGCTGAAATTGGCAAGGGAGATCGATGAAGCCTTTCAGGACTTTGACTATGCAGCATTTTAAGCCCTGATGAACTGATAGGTAAGGAAAAGCCTGTATAGTAAGACAAGTACAAATCTTTTCATTATGAATGCAGGGACACTGATAAGAGCATAGCTGGTAATGGAAAGCAGGCACATTGGGTATATGCAAGCAGAAGGGGAATATTGAGATGATCCCTGAAATTTTGAGGATTGACTTTGATGTTAGACTTTTTGATGTTAGGCTGCAGACAGCTCCACCTATTTTGTTTTCAGATGATTTCAATTTTCCCAGAAGCACCTTCTCCTCCAGCCATCATATTTCCACCATTAGTGCCTTCACGTTATTTTATTGCAGCTTTACCAACAAAGTCTCTCCTTCTATCCAACGTAATTCCACCAGCGGCACCATAGCATCCATCTACTGTAATTCCACCAGCAGTGCAAACCCTTTGTATCCAATGCAGTTCCACCAGCAGTAACTTACAGTCACTTACCACAGTTCCACCAGCGGTACCTCCCCTGCCACTCACCAAAGTTCCACCAGCAGTGCCTCCTCTTTCCACCAAAATATGGCATCATAAACATAAGTACCATTGAGCCACTCGGTAGACCCTGCATTCCTTTTCACTCCATCCATCAGACAGTAGAAGCCGGGGTCTGTGGGCTGCCATGGATCCAATGGAATGGAAGAGAATGCAGCATTCACCTTGTGGGTAAATGTGCTGCTCAGGTATGTTTCCATATTCCCTTGTCCCCCCCCCCTCTTATTCCCTTGATTAAATATGGCGCATTGATCCTGGGAGCAAATCCTATTGCCATTAAGGAGTCAGGAAGGAATTTTTTCCTTTAGAGAAGCAGATTATCTCATAGCTTTTCAGAGGTTTTTTGCCTTCCTCAGGATCAAAAAGCATATTTTGTTTATTTTTATCAATAATAAATCTGTGTCATACACAAATTAACTGCCATGTCGCTGTGTGTGCGCGTCTTTATTCCAGGTATTGGTCTCATTTTGCAGGGGTAACATATAGAGTGGAAGGGACTGAGAGAATGGATTAGCAATAAAGAAACATTGAAAGGTTCAGTACCTGTAAGTGACACCAGTCCTCCTGTGGGTATGGCTACTCCACCAAGCATTCTCACACTAGCCTGGAGATTCTGTTTATAATGGTAATGCTTTGCATTCTTCCACCATTCCTCATCATGGTATGAAGGCTGAATGCTCAGTGCCCCTGCTGGTACATACATGCAAACCATGCAACTCAAACCAACGTTTAGTTTGACACTTGAATGTAACACAGTAAGAACAAAGTCTTACAAAAGAGACCTAAAAGCACAAGACAAAATGTTGACTGTATTTAAGGGCATAAGGATATTGTCTAAATTGCAAAATACCGCAGCAATATTCAGAATGAGGAATGGATCTAATTCTCCCTTTCATAATCTGGCTGATCAGGTACCATCCCCATAGGCATTTTAATGCACATGTGCAAACTGGCTTACCTTTCCTCACTCTCCAGACCTGAGACCAAATCAACAAAGGTTAAAATGCACAACACAATATTTATTGGGCAGACGAATAGATACCTGTACCTAAATCTGTCCCTGTCGGGTTACTATGCAGTCATTTCTCATGGGAAGACAGAAGATTGGCAGGTGAGCAGTAATGCACAGAATCCATCAACTTTATGGAACCCCTATACAGGGGTAAGGGAAAATACTTCAATCCTCTCCATGTCTGATAGGGGTTACATAGTTACATAGTTAAATTGGTTTGAAAAAAGACAAAGTCCATCAAGTTCAACCCCTCCAAATGAAAACCCAGCATCCATACACACACCCCTCCCTACTTTTAATTAAATTCTATATACCCATACCTATACTAACTATAGAGCTTAGTATCACAATAGCCTTTGATATTATATGTCTGTTCAAAAAATCATCCAAGCCATTCTTAAAGGCATTAACTGAATCAGCCATCACAACATCACCCGGCAGTGCATTCCACAACCTCACTGTCCTGACTGTGAAGAACCCCCTACGTTGCTTCAAATGAAACTTCTAGTCTAGTCTAAAGGGGTGGCTGGTACGGTGATCCACTTTATGGGTAAAAAGGTCCGCTGCTATTTGTCTATAATGTCCTCTAATGTACTTGTAAAGTGTAATCATGTCCCTACGCCTTTTTTCCAGAGAAAGCAACCCTCATAATTTAAGTCTTCCACCCCTCTAACCAGTTTAGTTGCACCTCTCTGCACTCTCTCCAGCTCATTTATATCCCTCTTAAGGACTGGAGTCCAAAACTGCACTGCATACTCCAGATAAGGCCTTACCAGGGACCTATAAAGAGTCATAATTATTGTTTGGGTTGCTCAGGTTTTTGGCAGGTGCCTATTTTACTGCCAGCCCCAATCCCATATCCTACCCTGGCATCTGCCAGAAGCTACAGATTGGCCTTCTTACTATGTCACATGGTCGGTTTGAAGGTCGTGGTTGGGAAGAATGGGTAGACTTTGGTGTTTGGGGGCAATAAGTGGGTGGTAAACTGCCCCTAGTACAGGCCCCAAAACCCATTTTTTTATATGTGATAGTTTTGATACAGACAGTCAAAAAATTGTCGAAAATATTCCCTTTGTCACATTCTGTAATAAGGCTCAGTGTATTCCATCTGTCCCTCTTTAAAGGAGAACTAAACCCTAAAAATGAATATGGCTAAAAATGCCATATTTTATATATTGCACCAGCCTAAAATTTTAGCTTGTTAATAGCAGCAATTATCCAGGACTTCAAAACTTGTCACACCATCTTGGAAAGTGTCTGCGACACTCACATGCTCAGTGGGCTCTGAGCAGCTGTTGGGAAGCTAAGCTTAGGGGTCGTCGCAAATTATCCAGCAGAAAATGCATGTACGGTATGTAATATAAGTTGATGCTACAGGGCTGATTTTTAAATTCTGATGCCGATTGCACTGGTTTCTGTGCTGCCATGTAGTAATTGTAGTTTGTATTACATATATAGTAATCTGTATTAATTACTAATCAGCTTTATATTGTGACATTTCTATTAATATGTGTACTGTATATTGTGAGTGGGCCCCTAAGCTTAGTAAGTGACAGCAGCACAGAGCATGTGGAGTGAATCAGCAGAAAAGAAGATGGGGAGCTACTGGGGCATCTTTACTGCTAAAGGACTGTGGTTGCCTTCGGCTGGTACAGAAGCACAAAACATAATTTCCAACATCTCTACCTACTTCTTCAGTATATGTGTACTGTATATTGTGAGTGGGCCCCTAAGCTTAGTAAGTGACAGCAGCACAGAGCATGTGCAGTGAATCAGCAGAAAAGAAGATGGGGAGCTACTGGGGGCATCTTTACTGCTAAAGGACTGTGGTTGCCTCCGGCTGGTCCAGAAGCACAAAACATAATGTCCAACATTTCTACCTACTTCTTCAGTTAAGCTTTAGTTCTCCTTTAAAGGCAGCAATATATCCATATTATGCACTGAATGTTGTACACATGTGTACAAATGCCCAAATGGCTCTATGTGTCATTCCCTTGGTCTCTAAATAACAGCTGCAGCCATTCCCATTAGTCCAAACATAAAACAGCCAATGCACCTATAAAGAACATTTTAGAGTAAGGCAGAAGGGAACAATAATTCCTAATAACGTCTGTTCTTCCCTTCATAATAGGCTGCAACCTTTCCCTTTAATTCCATTCAATAATAGCCTTCGCCCACCCCCCTTAGTTCCATATCACCAGAATGAACACACTTTATAACAGTTTGTAGCCTTCCCTTAATATTTGCTTTAAGCCACCTCCTTTGGGCCCACCATAAACACCACCATAACTGCGTGTAGCCGTTACCTTCATAACTGCATGTAGCCATCTCTTTTATATGCTTCAAAATAGCCTGCAGGGGACACAATGGTGCCAGAGATATCATAGGGCCCTCATCATTTCCTTTAGAAATAGAAATAAATTGCAATATAAAATGACCAATCGACAATTCTAAACATAGGAATTAAGAGGTAAGGGATAGAATAAATAAGGATAGGATCTTGCATTGGTACGAGATTTTATTATAGTCAATATGGAAATCCTAACCTCAATATCCCAGAAGTAAAAACAGAGAATGTAGGAACCCTTCCATCACACAGAGTGCAGCAGAAATACATCCCAATGTTCAAAATGCAGCAGTTCCCTAGATATACAAACTACAGGGCAGTGTTTCATGTTTCCAAGCAATAAGCCCATAGCAACCAGTATGACATATAGTGATAATCTTATTTGAGATTAAAAAAAACAAAACAAAATAGTACACCTGCCAGTGGAAAACAATGGATCGGAGGGGTCTCAAAAGTAGGTGTGGCCCCTATGATAAAACTATGCTTAAATACACAGATCAGCGGCCTACCATGCTGTCACCTGCACCAACTAACCCGACCCCATGCCCGCATGGGCGAGCACACTGCTGCTAGCACACATCTACTTGCTGCAGGGGCCCATACGTTTCCAGTCAAGGGAGCTGCTACAGAGGAAGTAAACCCTACGGTCTGAGCCCCAATTTTCCCTGGGTCCCTCTGCAACCGAAGGATCTCTTTCCTCTATAGTTACGCCACTGACACAGATATATCTCAATAAGTCTCTCCTATATCAACATCACTTCTATTCTAGTCCTGATTGTCATAGCCCTGCATTGCCCTGCTTTACAGACACGAGTTTTAAAGTTGTAATTTCCATAGTATAGAAAGATACAACAGAGCTGCAACGTCCGGGTGAAAAAGTAGGGTCCTGTGACTTTATGGGGAGTAACATACAGTGCATAAAACCAACCTTCTCCCCACGGAATAAATAGAGAGGAGCCCAGACTTGCATCTGGTGGGTGCCCTGGGTGCTATCGCCACATGTAGCCTTCCCCACTTACTACGCAATAATGCTCACTCACTCCCAGCCTCTCACACACTGACACAGCCACACGCCCAAAGAAGCACAAATTGCATCTCACCCACATGGAAGCAGCACCATTTTTAAAACAATCTCTTTCTCTCTCTCACACACAGCCTCATGTGACCAGGGTGGGGCTTAAGAAAGATACAAAGTAAAAAGTATGGGGGACTGGTGCTTGCACTGCAATGTTATCAGGAGATTGAGGAGAGAGGCAGCAGCTACTGAATTAAAATACCATTATGGAGACCTGGGACAGTTGTTCTTGCCCTGTTTGAGGGGAAACTACTGGGGAGGCATGTCTTCCCTACGTCAGAAGGCCTTGAACACTGTGACAGGAAGTTCCCTGAATGTGAGGGAGGGCCCTGGTGCCTTAAAAAACAAACAAAAAAACCCTACCCCACATAGACCTGTCCCTCCCTCCCCCCCAGGCAAATGCCCCTAACTCTTTACTTACCCCTCCGTGCAGATTCTGTCCAGCAGAGTTCACAGGCGCCATGTAATTCTTTTTGGTAATCTGCGGAATGAGACCGGCGGAGCGGCACATGCGCAGTTGGAGTTATTTTCTGTTCCGTGACAACTGCGCATGCGCTGAAACTCATTCCGAAGCGGCTGAAGATGGCGCCTGTGCACTCCGCTGGACAGAATCTGCACGGAGGGGTAAGTAAAGAGTTAAGGGCATCTGCCCAGGGTAGCAGCTAGGCTTGGGGGGAGGGGGTCTATGTAAGGTAGGGGTAGGGTTTTTTTTATTAAAGGTTTGTTTCTCCTTCAAGTCACTAGTTCCACCGCTGTGCATTTACCACTACAGATTTTCCGCTCTTTCCCCATCACTCTGATGCATTCCCCCCAATTTCTGGTGATCTCTGATGATTTATAACGATTAGCAGGCAAAAATCAAGTGCGCGCATGTGCAGAACATTTCAGTTACATCATTGGAGCAAAGTGCGCATGCGCAGAGTGGTTTTGGCGGCTTTACACATGTGAGTGACAAAACTTCTGCTGACATCACACCTGGTGACGTCACAAACCTTTGCAAAATATTTGGCAGTGCACATCTAGCCCCGTTTTGTTCCATACAAAAGTTGACAGCTCTGTATGTGAGTTCCAGAAAAAATAAGAAAAAAATATACATATATTCCAATTTGAAACAATATATATGTTGTCTTGTAGAACAGCGCCTAAAGCAAACGGAGAGAGCAAAAAAACAGGGGCATAATATGGTGTAGTATTTTCAATCAATTAAAACACCCTGTGATGAAAAAGTGTGAGAAAAAAAAAATTTTTTAAAAAAGTGAAAAAATTTTTTTTTTTTTTTTTAAAAAAGTGAAAAAATAAGAGATAAAAATAAGAAAAAATAGATAAAAAGTAAAAATAAAGAGTGGTCCAGGTAAATAGGTAAAAATGAGAAAGGGATTGAATTGAGTGTTTTCCCTTTAAAAAGATCTTCCTTTTCCACAATGTGTAGAAGCAAGGAAATGTAGTGCCTTTTAAATCCTTCACCGAAGTTTAGTAAAATTGCCTACTTACAAGACAGTGGCAGTTTTATCGCATGTAGTTTTGGTTTCTTGTGTTCTTCCCTCCTATCAGTCACCATTGGGCTCCCAAGTAAAAATATAGAGGGTACATAGTGCAATGACGTTTTATTAAAAAGAATTTAAAAACAATAAAAAGATTTACACTCACATTTGTTCGTAAGATTTTGTCACATATAAGCAAGTCCTTTTTTGGAGATATCACCAGTTGTAAAGCGAAGGAGGATATGTGCCGGCGTCTCTCTCCCTCGTGGTGCTCCGTGTCTTGCTGTGACGTCACTTCCGCCTGACGCGTTTCACCGACCAATCGTCTTCCTCAGAGGCATGAAGTGCTTCTACATGGGCGCCCTTAAGAGGCGCATCGTCCCTCATTATCCTCGATTGCTTCCTGGTGTGTTGCCCATGGGTCCCGTGTCTTTCCTGTGGTGCGCGTCCCATCGGTATCGCACTTCCGGTTTCCTGGTTTCTGGTTGCCACAGCAACCGCAAGTGTATTTGCAAGTCCAGCGTCTTTTACTGCTATGGATTTCTCACTCAGGGACATTTTAAAAGGATCTTATAACGGCCATAAACATTATATGCAGATTTTACATCTGGAATAACATGTACATACATAATAATAGCATTGAATCAGTGCAGGCTTTTTTATATATATATAACAGACTGGAATACTTCTTTTAATTAATAATATCAATCAAACTATTAAATAACTCAATATACATTAAATTCAAATTCTTTTCAAAGTGCTTTGTGCTGTATCTATAAATTGATATAATGATAATAAATATGTTTAAAACAATTAATTTGTGTCTTATTTTCACAATTTCTATGTGTACATTCATTTAATTACAGAAAATTTTTATACAAATTTCTATTTTACTCAGTTCGCCCAAATAATATTTCGCTTCATTTCTACTGTGTGATGTGGGTTTTTTTTACAAAAAGGCTCTTAAATTCATATCTATATTTAGTCCCCGTGGGTTTAGGGTCTGCATATTGTGAATCCACCTACTTTCCTCTTGTAAGGTTTTCCTAACTATATCTCCCCCCCTCCAATTATTTTTTATTTCAGCGATACCCCAAAATTTTAACCCCATTAAGGGCGCCCATGTAGAAGCACTTCATGCCTCTGAGGAAGCCGATTGGTCGGTGAAACGCGTCAGGCGGAAGTGACGTCACAGCAAGACACGGAGCACCACGAGGGAGAGAGACGCCGGCACATATCCTCCTTCGCTTTACAACTGGTGATATCTCCAAAAAAGGACTTGCTTATATGTGACAAAATCTTACGAACAAATGTGAGTGTAAATCTTTTTATTGTTTTTAAATTCTTTTTAATAAAACGTCATTGCACTATGTACCCTCTATATTTTTACTTGGGAGCCCAATGGTGACTGATAGGAGGGAAGAACACAAGAAACCAAAACTACATGCGATAAAACTGCCACTGTCTTGTAAGTAGGCAATTTTACTAAACTTCGGTGAAGGATTTAAAAGGCACTACATTTCCTTGCTTCTACACATTGTGGAAAAGGAAGATCTTTTTAAAGGGAAAACACTCAATTCAATCCCTTTCTCATTTTTACCTATTTACCTGGACCACTCTTTATTTTTACTTTTTATCTATTTTTTCTTAATTTTATCTCTTATTTTTTCACTTTTTTAAAAAAAAAAAAAAAAAAAATTTTTTTCACTTTTTTAAAAAAATTTTTTTTTCTCACACTTTTTCATCACAGGGTGTTTTAATTGATTGAAAATACTACACCATATTATGCCCCTGTTTTTTTGCTCTCTCCGTTTGCTTTAGGCGCTGTTCTACAAGACAACATATATATTGTTTCAAATTGGAATATATGTATATTTTTTTCTTATTTTTTCTGGAACTTTTTTACGCAGTTGAGAGACTGAAAGGGAACGGCAGGAGGGGGTTATTCTAAGGGATTAACTTTTTTATTTTTTATTGTATATAGCTCTGTATGTGACCAACACAATTGTCCATAATGCACCAGTACACAAGCTAATCGTGGCCAACATTTTAACCTTTATTTATAAATGGCGTCAATGAGCTCTGATTTAATTCTCTACAATTCATATATGAACCTCTTTGCCTAGTTCATGCCTCAGTTCAGCAGGGTCAAAATTGTATCTTTGGTGGTCCTAGAAAATGTCTCTGCTCCCTGCCAGAGTGAGTGCACATTTTCTACTTTGTTGGCTCTGGGACTTGGCTTGCGGTGGTCAAAACCTCCCATGCACTCCCAGTATTGTATGTGCAGCAGTTAGGGAGCAAATGCCACCCCTAAAATTTTGCCGCCCTAGGCCCAGGTCTTTGTGGCCTTTCCACAAATCTGGGCTGCGGTTCAGGCTGTAGTCCCGACTCTTAATTCAGGGAGCACTTATAAAGCAAAAAAAAAGAAGGGTGCCATACCGTCACTCACAGCAAAGTTTGAAGCAGCTGGGGAGGGGGATCTAAGTCTCCTTGTACACCTTCTCTGTGGTGGGCTTGATGAAATCCATGTTCAGTTTTACCCCAAGAGTGGGAAGTCTTCTTTTGAACTGAAATCTGAGTCTAATGCCTTACTTAATATCTGAGGCTAATGCCTTAGCTTGTTTTTCCATATTCTCCAGAAAAGAAGTCACTCCAGACCTTTTCGCAAAATTCCCAGTCTACTTGCTGCTACAGTGTATGTTAAAGTCACCCCAGATGCGCAGTCACCATGGTTACCAGCCACAATTCACCTATATCAGAAGTAGGGATGCACAGAATCCAGGATTTGGCCTTTTTCAGCAGGATTCGGATTGGCCAGTCCTTCTGACTGGCTGAACCGTATCCAAAACCTAATTTGCATATGCAAATTAGGGATGGGGAGGGAAATTGCGTGACTTTTTGGCACAAAACAAGGAAGTACAACATGCTTTCCCCTTCCTATCCATAATTTGCATATGCAAATTAGCATTCGGATTCGGTTCGGCCAAATCTTTCACAAAGATAGTGGATTCGGTGCATCGCTAATCAGAAGATCAAATCACAATTCCAGAGCCAATAAAAAGTGAAGTCTTTATTTATGTCACAAGAAAGGGCCTTCATCTTAGGCCTATGATTAGGAAGGATGCTCCTGAAACTGCTTGAGCCATACCATTTCTCTACACCTGCCCTCTGGTGTAGAAAATACAACCCAAGCTAGAAGCACATTATATGTATTAGGGATGCACCTAGCCCTTTCATTCAGTATTCAGCTGAATCCCTAAATCCTACTTCATGGATTTACTGCAGGAAATGGCCTACGCATGTCCAGAAAAAGCTGATGCGCTTGCAAAGTATTTGGTGCATCAATAATATGTACTGTTACAGACTTTTGAGTTACTACAGGTATAGGATCTATTATGCAGAATGCTTGGGACCTGGAATTTTCTGGATAACGGATCTTTCCATAATTTGACTCTACATACCTTGTCTACTAAAATCATTTAAACATTGAGGGGGTTATTTACTAAAATCCACATTTTTAATAAAAGAAAATCGGATCAAATTAGAATCCACGATTTACCCTTATTTATCATTAATAAACTATGAAAAAAATTATGTCTTTTTTGGATTGTCGCACGAAACTACGACTTTTTCGGATTGTCACGCGGAAAAATCCGGATCTTTTGGACTTGACACCCGAAAAGTAAAAAATGTTCGGATTATCGTACAAAACCCAGCACAGACAATAATACAGTCAAATTGCAAATCAGACCTCTGCCATTGACTTCTACAGGACCTCGAAAGGTTGAAGATTAAGTATTTTCGGATTCAGACTTTTTACAGCCTCGGGGTATATAAATCTTGAAAAGTTTGAGGTTTTTTTCCACTAAAATTTTTTATAGTAAAATGTTTTTACCATTTGGACTTTATCAAATAAACCCAATAGGCTGGTTCTGCTTCCAATAAGGATTAATTATATCTTATTCTGGATCAAGTACAAGTTACTATTTTATTATTACAGAGAAAAAGGAAATTAATTTAAAAAATTTGGATTATTTGGATGAAATAGAGTCTATGGGAGAAGGCCTTTCCGAAATTGGGAGCTTTCTGGATAACAGGTTTCCGGATAGTGGTTGCACTACCTGTACCAATGCCCTTACAAATGTACAAGGCTTTCTGCTGTTGCCACCTAGAAATACTAAGGTGCATCTGGTCCTTTCATGCTAGCAGTTTATTTACCAGCCTAGTGCCAATAGCTGCTCAGAAAATATGGTTGGTAACAGAAAGATTAATTTTTCTGTTCCTAAATTTCCCCAAGCCAATTTGCGCAGGGGTCTTTAGTCTTTTTGGAGTTCAGACCCTTTTTGTGATTAAAAAAGGCCGGTGGCATAACTACAGTATATATTACTGGGCCCCACAGCAATTATTTTTCAGAGCCCCAAAATGTCTAAAGGTTGACCTGTTTTACCAATATATATATAATTTTTATATGAATTAGGGCCTCATGTGGCCCCTATACTTCCTGGGCCCCCTTGCAGCAGCTTCCTCTGTAGTTACGACCCTGACAAGGCCCCATACATTGCTCAATACAAAATTACATATATGTGAACATAGTTTATACAAACTAAAAGTTAACTACCCCTTTAAGACTAGAGCAGCCTTCAAACAAGAGAACTGACACAAAGGGACAGAAGACAGAAAATGACATTACATAAGGCTATGCTTAAAAGAAAATAGTATTATTTTTATTTTAAACATGATAAATTCCCTTTAATTAATTTAAACTGGCTCTTCTGTTATAATGTTATTAGTTTATGTTATACTCCCCCCCCAACTCTCAACAGCAGCAGTTCTGCATACATTTCCTCAATAGATGGCACCAAAGCTTGCTCTCCCATCCACAGTTTTTAAACCCTGTACACGTCATGTCACATCTCCTGAAGATCTGATACTATGTAGGAGAGGTACTTTCCATCCAGGATCTCTTCTATGTCTCCGTGCTTCACCAGCCAGCACTTGGCCTCATGTACTTGGGCGGTAGAATCCTTCACAGTTCTTTCAACCAGTGTAGCGGGCGCTGTTTGGCTATTTCTCATCACAGTTCCTGATAGGGTCAAATCATAGTCTAGCTTTTTATTGATTACTTCCATATGGCAATTCTGAAACTGTCCTGAAAAAAAAAAAAGAGTATCACAAATGTAAGTATATAGAATACTGCTAATTTGTGAATTTCAAATATACTCTAGCTTGTGACGCTGATACGCCTCAATTAATATTGTATCCAACCGATATGGTATTTGACCCAATACAATACAATAGGTCATACACATGCATGGCCACCTTTCTAGTGTTCCATTAGTTGGGCAGACTGGTCTAACAATCAGAACACAAAGAAAGAAAGGAAAGAAGGAGATGTGGTTCCTCGACACTTCCATTCCTCTGACCAACAAAAAGTTTTCCATCAGGGACAATAGATAGGATTTTTAGTTTGGGGCAGGCCATACATGATCATAATCAGCCAAAATGCTCAACCAATTCTGAGAATGAATGGCCACTTTTAGAGATTAGATTGCACACAATACAGTGCAAAGAAACTCCAAGCATCACTAATGTTGAGCTTTCCTACTGATAAGGTGGCCATAGACGCACCGATAATAACGTACAAAACAAATTTTCGTATAATATTCGGTGGGTGTATTGTGGAAGACGAGCCACCCGATATCGACAGAAGACTTAGATATCAGTCGGCTCGTCAATCGGGCTGGCCACAAAATTACTAAACATCGGCCATTGTTATTGCTGAATCACCAGATACAGGTAGAATTCTATTGTTTCTACCTGTATATCTGATGATTCAGCTCTACACTTGTGTGTTGAAATGAACGATCTTTCCTGGAAAGATCTTTTTCAAGGAAAGATCGTAATTGTAACGTTTATGGCCACCTTAAGATTTGTTCAAGCTGGCCTAAAACACATTGTGACTTCATTAAATTACACAGGTTTTCCCCAAAGCCGGGAAACTCAAGCAATCTTAAATAGGCCTCTAAATGTGATATCATTTATTGTTTTAAATTATTTACTGACCTAAAAGACCACCAGAGCTTGAGGATAAACCGTCTGCCTTGACGATGTAGAAGCCCAGATGATCCAGCTGAAGATATGATGGATGCTGATAATGATGGAAAATAATCAGTAGCTCCACATTACGCCCAATCCATATGGTGACATTGGTTGAAGGAACTACTCTGACAGACAGGCTGGGCTTCTGGAAAAACACAGGGTGGTTGACAGCAAACGTTTGGTGTTTTTCTCCAGTAAGGGTCAAGTTCTGAAGTGAAATGCTGATGGCATATTTGGAACGCGGCCGGTTGATAACAACAGTGATCACGTCAAGGTAGGTACGCAACCTGCTCTCAAAGCCAACTTTTAGTGGGGCCTTCATCAAATGTCCATTCACTGTGATACCTGCATATAAATATATAGTTTATAGTATAATGTTCATCTAAAAACTCTTTTCAGCTCCACTCCTTTGTGGAGTTCAGGTGTTTCATCCCTTCTTCTTAACAACGGTTGAGCTATTCCAATCATATGAACCAAATGTGCTATGGCTGCTATGAGTGTGTACCAGTGCTAGTAGGTTTACTTGTGAATTTTTGACACCACTATCTAGTCACAGCACAGCACTGCTAATAGATGGCTCATCAATGTGGAGAGATGACTAAAACTCATCCAGTAATAAGAGAAAAAGAGCAGTAGCAGAAGATGGGTTTAAACAGGGGTTCTGGTTGTGCAGAGGAGTTGCAGCTGGAACCATGGTGGGATGACGGTGTATGGCAGGAGGAGCCAGTGGGTCCTTAAACCCATTATGTACCAAGGGGCTCTCTAGCTGTGTATCTGGTTCTTATCAATGCATTTTTTCTTAGGAAATGAAGATAATCTGAAACAATTCCTGGCGTTGTGCCAGAGCATATTATATACAAATGTATTTATTACAATGCAAGCCCTCCGCAAACTGTATGTATTTTTCTATATTATAAAATTGTACCATGATGCATATTGTATCGATGCTATATAAATTACATGTATACATAAAAAATTCACATACAAAACCTGGTTTATAATTATGAAGGCAAACAATGGTGGTGAAAAGTGGTGTAAAATGAATGGTGTTGTAATTGTAGCCCTTACACATTAAATAACACCTTGTACAGGAATGGGACCTGTTCTCCAGAATGCTTGGGACCTGAGGTTTTCTGGATAAGGGGTCTTATTTGGACCACCATACCTTAAGTCTACTAGAAATCATTTAAACATGAAATAAAACCAATAGGATTGTTTTCCTTTGACTGATTCCATACCTGTATTACAATGATGGATATGAACCATCACAAACAGCTAATGTGTATTCTGTTTAATCCCAGGCTAACAACTAAAATCCCATATAAGACGTTGAGGGCAATGATATCACTTCTAGCAGTAAAGAGTATACATGTATATATGGAGTATTCTGGCCTTGAAAAAAATGTACAGTATGTAGCTACAAGATTATACTTGTTTGTCAACCACTGAAGGAGAAAGGTTTCTTTTTACCTGCAACAGGATCAGAGAGCAGCCTCAATATATCCCCCGGTCGTCCATCTAATGTAAAGCATAGCCTCTCTTGGGATTCTGGAAAATTCACTATGAAATGGGGGTCTCCGTCCACTGGCATAAAAAGAAAACAAAGTTAGTAAAGGCTCTTGGTGATTAAACAAGATATCCTAACGTTAAGTATATGGATGAATGCAATATATATATATATATATATATATATATATATATATATATATATATATAGATATATAGATATATAGATATACAGGTATATATATATATATATAAAGTAACTCACCTGAAGACATGAAGGTCTGAAGCCCAGGAGCACCTAACAAGTTTGCTTAAGGAGAAGGGAAACAACACAATATGGTTGACGTATACACAATACGCACAGTAAGGCTAATTTACAATTGCAATTTGTGGCTGCTAGGGGACTCTCAAATTAACACAGAAAACAGTAATTCCAGTGAAAAAAGACATGTGCAAAGAGCAATGATTACCTCAGTATATCTGTAACCTTGTTATGAGCTAATGGGTCTGCCCTAAAGGTCAGTTAGGGTGAGAATTGGGTGAGTGCTTATTGGTGCTTTGGGTACCTCTGGAACTATAGCAGGGTGAGTGCTACCCCAATGTTTTTATACATCTGTAACCTTGTTATGAGTTAAGATTGGCCTAACCTGAAGGCCAGTTAGGGAGGGATTTGGGGTGAGTGCTTATTTGTGCCCTGGGTACCCCTGGATTATAGCAGGGTGAATGCTGCCCTAATGTTTCTATATATCTTTAACTTTGTTATGAGCTAAGGGGGCCCAGCCTGAAGGCCAGTTAGGGTGAGATTTGGGGTGAGTGCTTATTTGTGCCCTGGGTACCCCTGGAACTATAACAGGGTGATTGTTACCCCAATGTTTCTATATATGTGTAACATTGTTATGAGCTAAGGAGGTCACCAGTTAGGGTGAGATTTGTGGTGAGTGCTTATTCTTGCCCTGGTACTATAATAGGGTAACTGTAACATCAGGGTTTCTATATATCTGTAACCTTGTTTATTATCTGTCCAAGATGCTTCTGGGACAACAGCAGGGTCAGTGTTATAATTCTGTCTAACGCAGGCCAAGATCACTGTACGGCACTAGCCATTTAGGAACTAGTTTGTCTTTAACCTCATTTGCTATATAACCACGTGACAGAATGCCATTGTAGTGGCATATACATAGTAGGCCTAATACTCACCACCACCAAAGATGAATTCTGTATCTTCAGGGAATTCAGAATAGAAATCTGCAAAATAATCAAATATGCAATGGGTCAGATCTACTTGTTTGTATTTAAAGGGTCACAAGTTTGTCAAATAAATCACGGACAGCTTACAGCTTCTAGTCTCCTTAAAGATTTAGAGATAAAAATAGCTAAACAGAAACCTTTGTTGGCATGCCAGTATCTGCACAGCCAAGAAGGCTTGCCCACAGTGCCCATACCCAACAGATGATTACATTACCTTATTGTCCATGCAGCAGCCTGCACAGCCTTACAGTATATTGTTCCTGCAGTAAAAAACCCAAATATATCCAGTGTCCTCAGTGTCGGAATGGGACACCAGGGGTCCACCCAAAAACCTGAGACTAGGGGCCCACCAAAGAACAATAGACCAGAGGCCCACTCTCTGTACTATTATTCTTCTTCTCCTCACTCTATTCTCCTAGTCTCTATTTTTACATGCTATAATCTATTATTCCATTTATTTAGCCTCTTTGTTCTCAAAGAAATAGGAAATGGCCATGAAATAGGCTAAATATTTAGCAGCACAAGGGCCCACTCACACCTGGGCCCACCAGGAGTTTTCCTGGTATCCCGGCGGGCCAGTCCGACACTGAGTGTCCTGCAGCACACTGAACAGCTCCATGTACCGATGCTCCCCAACATATCTGAAATAAACTTTGTTGCAAACTAGCAGTGGGCAGGTGGGGAGTGAACAGGAATAGAGGTTGCTGTCTGGAGAGTCTGTGCACCCCCTGGGCCCCTATTAAGTTGTTATGTGGGGGTGCCACATTATACCACTACTGTAACTAACAGTGTTAGGTGTGGTTTAGGCAGAAAATTCTCAGATGGGGAAATTTAACCTTAATTTTTCTATCTTGTGAAAATAGATACTTAAAAAAAACAAAACACATATGGGGCCATTTACTTTTACTCCAGATGCAAGTGCAAGATCACTAAGGGGTGCAAAAATTTCATTCCTTATTACCCTTTCATCGTCATCTAGATTGTAAATCTGGCACTAAAATCAAAGTGCAGTGGGCACAAGGCAGTCCTGCAAATGTAGCATCCCCTGCCCTCCCATGAATACAACACTGCGCTGTACTTTTGGAGAGCAGAGACCTCTTCAATTCGGGTACAAGGTGCATAAAACAAATAATAATGAATATTATTGTTGCATTATTGGTGGTTAGATTCCATATCCATACTAACATTATATAAGTTATATGCCAAACTGGAGAATTATAGGGCAAAACAGATTGTGAAATAAGAATTTCAGCAAATAAAATATCTATTGCAAAACGTCTTGGAAAAGCACCTTCTACATCCACTTAAAAATCCATTACAAAAGTGACAGTTGTAATATACAAAGAAGAAGAGCAAAAGAAAGCGGACATACCTTCAGAAATATCAATGATTTCTGCAGAGTCACAAAAAACAAGAAAAGACAGGTGTTAATGCTGAAAATGGTCATGAGAAACTGTGACATAAGGTGGCCATACATGCAGAGATCTGCTTGTTTGGTGAGGTCACCAAACAAGCGTATCTCTCCCCAATATACCTACCTTGAGGTGGGCGATATTGGGCGGATCCGATCGTGGGCCGAAAATACAGGCAGTCAGATTTAGGACTACATCGACAAACGCATGTGGTCCTAGATCCAATGGAATTTTAAACCTGCATGATCAACATCAATCCGATTTTCAGTCAGATATTGATCAGGGAAGCCCACCGAAGGGCCACATACACTGCCTCATAAGTTGCCAATTTAGCCTGTCGGCAGTTTATATCGGCCCATGCATGGCCACCTTTACTGTGTGGTACAGAACCTACCTGCCATATCTGCCTCTTTTAAAAAGCTGTAAACTGGAGGTGGGTTAAGAGATTCCACATACATTTGATTTGCGAATGCTTCATGATGCAATTCAGTGCTGTCAGGAAGGACAAGGAACCTCAATAAGGTGGGGTCCACAGGAAATGTTGTTGGCAATTGCGGAGTTGTGGTTGCTTGTGCCCCCCAACCACGCTCTGTTGAAGACAAGCTAGTGCCAGCTGTCAATGTAGCTGACAATAACTCTGATGAAGCTTCAGTTGTTGGCACATTAGTAGAGATGGGGGCACCTGCTGATAATACAATAGGAGCTTTCTCTGTCATAGTTCTAACAGTCCCTTCAGGAACATTTGTGTGTGGTTGCTGAGTGGCTGTGTGTGAGAGCATGCTGTGTCGGGAATCTGGGGAGGTGGTAAGGATTGCATTTGTAGCTAATGCCACGGTTGTCTGTTTATGAAAGGTATGATTAGTTGTTACTAAACTAGGTGTTACACTTGAGTGTCCTTTGGCTCCAGTAACTTGAACAGTTGTTGTAACTCTGGGAGAAGACTGTGTAGAGATGCTTGTTGTGCTGGTTGCTGCTACTGTTTCTGTTGTTGTTGTCTTTGTTGATTTGATACCTCTGATGGTAGTCTTTGCTATCCAAGAGGCAGAAGTAATTTTGGTCTTCAGAGAAGTTGTTTTTGTGGCTGTGGTGGCACTTATCATAAAGGGAGAAGTTACCGGGGCAGAAGTGGTTGTCACTGAAGGTGCTGCAGCTTGTGTAGTCTTCCTATCTTCTTCATCTTCTGGTTTGACTATAATCAAGGAAGTAACAGGTGTCACAAAGTTGTACTTAAGAGAGAGGTTGGTCGCCTTCTCAGTGAGAAGCCTTCGTGCTACAGTGTCATTTGCTTTGATCCTAGCCTCTAGTAAATCTTTAATAGTGAAAAAGGCCCAAAGCCGTTGGACAAACCATTGGATCTGTTCTACGTTGCTAGAGCACCCAAAGTTGGCCTTCGTGCTATTGCTTTCCATGGAGATGTCATTTTCCAAACTCAGTTTCTGTTTCTGGTCATGAGCAGTCAATCGAACTTTAAGGTCTTTAGTTCCAGACTTCAGCTTCCCAGCCACTACAAGTTCTGAACCCTCAAAGTAGTTGGGGAAGAGTGTCTGCGTCACGTTCTGTGCACTCTCTTCAAGATAGTTCAACTCAATGTCAAACAGAAGTGGGCTGGCAATCTCATCATAAAAGCCCTTTAGCTGCAACGTGGCATCAGAATATTCATAAATGCGTCTTGCTATGCCACGGTTTTCCAGAGACAACCTCCTCATGAGGTTGTAGTCTGCATCTTCACCAAATGCCAGACAAAAGAGAGAAATGTTGCCTGCCATGGCCTTTTGGGCATTGCTAAGGATGCGGCTGGAGGCCAAGACACCCGAGGTTGCTTCTCCATCTGTAAGGAAAATGACGAGAGGGATCTTCTTTGTGCTTGTTCCTTTCTCTGGTTTCTGAGATGTTTGGTTGAAGATGGACGCGGCAGCCAGAAGCGCAGCATTAATATCAGTCCCTAAAAATAATTTGTCAAGATTGGTTAAATGGAAAACATTTCAGAGCACAGATATTCAGGGATAGATGTAAATTGTTAATATCACTATTTGTCTTTTTATCCGGACCATCTCCTTATTAATTTTCCAGTCTGCAATTTAAATAATTTTCTAGTTGTTAGGGCAAGCTGTCTCAAAAGGCACAAAGTTTCAGTCCTGCATCCCTTTTTCTTTTCTCTAACATGTTAAGAGTCATTTACTTAACCCCAAGGCACAAGTGCAAGGAAACTAGGGTGTGCAACAGTACGCTTCAAAGTGTTCATGTAGGGAGCACCTCCTGTTGCTCTGGCTCTACAATTTGACCTGCATGTTTCTGCTAACTGCACCTGACCTGCTTACTTGCTGCTTGGATCTGAACCCGCAATTTGTCCTGCATGTTTCTGCTACCCGCACCCAACCCGCTTACTTGCTTCCTGGACCCAAACCAGCAATTTGACCTGCATGTTCCTGCTACCCGCACCCGATTTGCTTACTTGCTTCCTGGACCCAAACCCGCAATTTGACCTGCATGTAGTGGCTTCTGACTGTAAGATGTGCTGATGATTGATGTGCACGGCCGCACGCTCATCCAGAGACTTCGGTCGGGAACAAAATGTTACTGCCTTCCCACCCAGCACGCTTGATAGAGTGATGACAAATAAATTCAGTGACACGTGACCAGAAGCGTCCCTAGAGGGGGGCGGGCCCTGGTGCGTGACGCACAGCCGGGTCCCGCCCCCTCCGAACGGCCGCATTTGTCAGCAGCGCGCGGTCTGCCGGGGGCCCTGGCCCGCTCGCACCCCGTGCTCTCCTGGTAGTTCCGCCACTGCACGTGACCTCAGATCTCGCGACATTTAAGTAACAGCTGGCACTGCAGCATAAGAAGCCAGCCAGGGCATAAACAGGCAGAAAATTTTAAATTTAAATATAAATTTTTTGGTGTGCTAGTGTGCTTACAGCAAGTTTGTCACAACCTGCTTTACTTTGCAGTTTTCCCTCCGTTTGAGGGGGTGGGGTTTGATTAGTTGCACCTGAACAGACTGTATAAATAGAACCCCTGGGACTCCAGTGAGTCTGTTTGAATCAGGCTGCTGACAGGTTTAAAGCAACTTAAAGCAAACAAATCATCTGAAAAGGATAAGTATTTCTTAACTGCTTTTTTATATTAAGGTTTATATTTAACTACTGTGGTTTAATTTTTTTTAAAAGGTTTTTTTTTTTTTTTTTTCTGTCTTGGGTGCTAAACAGCAAAGTTTGGTGTGCTAGTGTGCTTACAGCAAGTTTGTCACAACCTGCTTTACTTTGCAGTTTTCCCTCCGTTTGAGGGGGTGGGGTTTGATTAGTTGCACCTGAACAGACTGTATAAATAGAACCCCTGGGACTCCAGTGGAGCTTGCTCTAGTGTTAGCTTCTCTTAAGTGTTTGCTCGTTAAGTGGGGGATCTGTAAGTGGAGTTACAAACACCGGAGTTAAGTGGGGGATCTGTAAGTGGAGTTACAAACACCGGAGTTAAGTGGGGGATCTGTAAGTGGAGTTACAAACACCGGAGTTGAAAACTAAAGGAGGTTCAAACTACTGTAGGTCAAAAGTTTGTTCTAAACCCTCATTTTTTTCTATATATTTATTTATATTTTTTCCTGTTTTGATCTGTAACTGGGATAATGAGTGCTAGCAAGATTGAAGGTCTGACTCAGTGCACAGTCTGTCATATGTATGCAGATTTGGAACAAGAGATCCAAAATGCTTACCTCTGTGGTGGATGTGAGCAAATTGCCACTTTGGAGGCTCAAGTTAGAGCACTAGAGCAACAAATTGCAACACTGCGGTCGATTGACAATCTTGAAAGGAGTCTTTTGCTCACTGAGCAGGACCTAGCGGGGTCAGATAGTTTGGGGGGAACAGCACAGCAGCAGGATGTTGAGGCAGCTAGCTGGGTGACAGTTAGAAAATCTAAGGTGGGCAAAAGGAAAATGGAGGCTGATCCGGAGATTATACATCGCAACAAATTTGCCAGATTGTGTGAAGATGATGGGAGTATGAACTCTGGATTGGCAATTCTAGATGGGGCTGATCTCTCTAACAGCCGGGAGACCAGTTTCTCTAGTAGTGGTGGGGGGGAGAGTAGAGTCAGGCCTAAGCAGATTGTGGTTGTAGGGGACTCAATTATTAGGAAAGTGGATAGGGTAATTTGTCGTCCGGATCGCTACAACCGAACAGTTTGCTGTCTACCTGGTGCCAGGGTTCGGCATGTGGTTGATCGGATAGACAAATTATTGGGTGGGGCTGGGCACGACCCTGCTGTCTTAGTGCATATCGGTACTAATGACAAAATAAATGGTAGATGGAAGACCTTAAAGAATGATTTCAGGGATCTAGGCTCTAAGATCAAGGAAAGGTCTTCCAATGTAATCTTTTCTGAAATTTTGCCTGTGCCACGTGCAAGTTTAGGAAAACAGCGGGAGATTAGGGAGCTTAATGCGTGGCTCAAGTCTTGGTGCAGGAAGGAAGGGTTTGGGTTCCTAGAGCACTGGGCTGACTTTTCGTTGGGGTACAACCTATATAGCCGTGACGGTTTGCACCTCAATGGAAGGGGGTCCGCGGTGCTAGGGGAAAGAATGGCTAAGAGGTTGGAGGAGTGTTTAAACTAGGCAAGAGGGGGGTGGGTGAGATAAAGGATTATGGGGAAGCTAGTGTAGACGGGGTAGTGGGGTTAGTAAGGGGTCATGGGGGAGGAGTGAGGGGGGCATACAGTTTACCAGCTAAGGAGGTCCCTCTGTTACAAGGAAAACAGAATAATACTAACTTAACGTATAATTCTTCACTAAGTAATGCACATTTCAAAAGTAAAAGTAGTAACCTCCGCTGTATGCTGGCAAATGCACGGAGTTTGTCAGGTAAAATGGGAGACCTAGAATTAATTGCATGCTCTAAAAATTATGATATAATTGGTATCACTGAGACCTGGTGGGATGAAACATGTGACTGGATTGTGAATTTAAATGGTTACACCCTTTTTAGGAGGGACAGAGGGATTAAAAAGGGTGGAGGAGTGGGTTTGTATGTAAAGCCTGAATTAAAGCCATGCGCTAAAGAAATAAAAATAGCTGGCACTGGTGAGGGTGTAGAATCACTCTGGGTAGAGATTTCGACTGGGCAAAAGGTATCAAAAAGAATTATCATTGGTGTATGCTATAAACCACCTC
The DNA here is from genome assembly GCF_017654675.1 of Xenopus laevis. Classification (NCBI taxonomy): domain Eukaryota; kingdom Metazoa; phylum Chordata; class Amphibia; order Anura; family Pipidae; genus Xenopus; species Xenopus laevis. The sequence goes on along the minus strand of NC_054386.1, from coordinate 36,708,371 downwards.
GTATAAGTGTCGAGTATGAAGCCCAGCTACTCTTGCAGATACAAGCGGCTTCACAGCTGGGTCAAGTTGTTGCTATGGGTGACTTCAATTATCCAGACATTGACTGGGGTAATGGGGTTGCTAAGACAGAAAAAGCTAGTAGGTTTGTAAATATGCTGAATGACAACTTTTTATTCCAGCTCGTTCAAGAACCTACTAGGAATAACTCTCTTTTGGACCTTGTAATAACTAACAATACTGAACTCATCTCTAACATTTGTGTGGGTGAGCATTTAGGGAATAGTGATCATAACATGGTCTCCTTTGAGATTCTGTTGCAGAAGCAATTCTATAAGGGAGTAACTAAAACACTAAATTTCAGACGTGCAAACTTTGACAGTATAAGGGCATCTCTGCAACATATTAAGTGGGAAATGCTTTTCACAGGGTTAAACACAGAACAAAAATGGGAAGTCTTTAAAATGCTGCTTAATAAATATACTTGTCAGTATATTCCACTTGTAAGCAAGGAACGTCGTTGCAAAGCAAAACCTTTTTGGTTCAATAGAAGCGTTGGTGTTGAGGTGGGTAAGAAAAGACGTGCTTTTAAGGCTTTCAAGTTAGCTGGTACAGCCGAAACATTTATAAGGTACAAGGAGGCCAATAAATCATGCAAAGAAGCTATAAGGCAAGCTAAAATTGCTATAGAAAAGGATATTGCAGCAAGCAGTAAAAAAAATCCCAAATTATTTTTTAAATATGTCAATAGTAAAAAAATGAAGCAGGAAGGGGTGGGACCCTTACTATCAGAGGGGGATCAGCTGGTTGATGAAAACAAAATAAAAGCGCAGATTCTGAACTCGTATTTTTCATCTGTTTACACAAATGAAGAACCAGTAAGTGAAGGTTTCCTTCTTAACACTCCCAATTCTAGTAATACAACTAATGATGCATGGTTCACACAAGAAGAAATTCAAAAGAGACTTGAACAGGTTAAGATTAACAAAGGTCCAGGGCCAGATGGTATTCATCCCAGGGTAATTAGCGAGCTTAGCTCTGTGATTGCCAAACCTCTTTACTTAATTTTTCAGGATTCATTGAGATCTGGTATTGTGCCAAGAGACTGGCGAATTGCTAATGTGGTGCCTCTATTCAAAAAAGGATCCCGTTCTCAGCCTCAAAACTATAGGCCAGTTAGTCTGACGTCAGTATTAGGAAAGCTTTTCGAAGGGTTAATAAAGGATAAGATACTGGACTTCATAGCAAATCATAATACTATGAGTTTGTGCCAGCATGGTTTTATGCGTAATAGATCTTGCCAGACTAACTTAATTTCTTTTTACGAGAATGTAAGTAGAGACCTCGATTCTGGGATGGCAGTGGATGTGATTTACTTAGACTTTGCTAAAGCATTTGATACAGTGCCACACAAAAGGTTACTGGTTAAATTAAGGAATGTTGGCCTGGAACATAGTATTTGTACCTGGATAGCGAACTGGCTAAAAGATAGACTACAAAGAGTGGTGGTAAATGGAACATTTTCTAATTGGACCAGTGTTGTTAGTGGAGTACCGCAGGGCTCTGTACTAGGTCCCTTGCTTTTCAACTTGTTTATTAATGACCTGGAGGTGGGCATTGAAAGTACTGTTTCTATTTTTGCAGATGATACTAAATTGTGCAGAACTATAGGTTCCATGCAGGATGCTGCCACTTTGCAAAGTGATCTGTCTAAACTGGAAAACTGGGCAGCAAACTGGAAAATGAGGTTCAATGTTGATAAATGCAAGGTTATGCACTTTGGCAAAAATAATATAAATGCAAGTTATACACTAAATGGCAATGTGTTGGGAGTTTCCTTAAATGAAAAGGATCTAGGGGTCTTTGTAGATAACACGTTGTCTAATTCTGGGCAGTGTCATTCTGTGGCTACTAAAGCAAATAAAGTTCTGTCTTGCATAAAAAAGGGCATTAACTCAAGGGATGAAAACATAATTATGCCTCTTTATAGGTCCCTGGTAAGGCCTCATCTGGAGTATGCAGTTCAGTTTTGGACTCCAGTCCTTAAGAGGGATATAAATGAGCTGGAGAGAGTGCAGAGACGTGCAACTAAATTGGTTAGAGGGACGGAAGACTTAAATTATGAGGGTAGACTGTCAAGGTTGGGGTTGTTTTCTCTGGAAAAAAGGCGCTTGCGAGGGGACATGATTACACTTTACAAGTACATTAGAGGACATTATAGACAAATGGCAGGGGACCTTTTTACCCATAAAGTGGATCACCGTACCAGAGGCCACCCCTTTAGACTAGAAGAAAAGAACTTTCATTTGAAGCAACGTAGAGGGTTCTTCACAGTCAGGACAGTGAGGTTGTGGAATGCACTGCCGGGTGATGTTGTGATGGCTGATTCAGTTAATGCCTTTAAGAATGGCTTGGATGATTTTTTGGACAGACATAATATTAAAGGCTATTGTGATACTAAACTCTATAGTTAATATAGGTATGGGTATATAGAATTTTAATTAAAAGTAGGGAGGGGTGTGTGTATGGATGCTGGGTTTTCATTTGGAGGGGTTGAACTTGATGGACTTTGTCTTTTTTCAACCCAATTTAACTATGTAACTATGTAACTATAAGAACACTCCCACCTGAACCTAACCCAATCTAGGGGGCACATAGAACAGTGGGTTGTCACCTGAAAACCGACCCACATTAATATGAGGGTATGATTTTCCGCCCCAAAAACCCTGCCAGGTGTCTGGTATTCTGCGGGTACCCGTCCCGATGCAAGACTCTACCACGAACCTTAAAACAACAAGCAAGCCACGGGGCAGTAGAGGGACACCTATGTGCCACCCCCAGTCCCATTTATTAATACAGCGTTGACTAACACTGTAAGCTCTTTATTAGTGAATGGAGCGGAGGCAAGTTACCGGGCAGTAGGGGGGATGCAAGTGGCAGTTGGTGGTTTCTGCTCAGTTTTAGCTACATCCTCTGTGTGTGGTCACATGGTTTGTCATTTGTGCCAGTTATGGCTCTGCTCACCCCACTTCCGATCACCATATACCATATATACCATATGAACTCTCAGAAGGTACCTGAAAAAAAATGGTAACTCACATCCATCGGCTTCAATCTTATTTACATAATCCTTAGCGCTCTTTTTGTTCTGAGTCGTTGCCAGGATGGATTGGCCTGGCCTCCACACGTGCACCACATCTGAAAAAGTGATGATGTTGAAGGAGTCATCTTGATGTAGGTCGTTTAGGATAACGTGCATTGCACTTTTAGTCTGTTGAGATGGAAGGTTTGCAGAGGATTAGGAATGAACATAATCACTGTCTCACTGAGTTCATTACTATTGAGCTTGTTTATGGTATAAATTTCATGTTTTTAATTGAACTGCCCTTGGTTACCTTATACCTTTTGAGATGATTATGGGGCAGAAGCCCCATATTGTACTTGGAGCAGAGGTTGAGCAGGGATCACAATTATGCTTTCTAAACCCAGTAACTGTACAGTAATCACAATAAAGGGGTTGTTCAGATTAAGTTAACTTTTAGTATGATGTAGAGAGTGATATTGTGAATTTGAAATTGGTTTTAATTTTTTCTCATTTGTGTTTTTTGCGTTATTTAGCTTTTTATTCAGCATGTTTGTGAAGATTCACATTCATCCAGGTCATGGTATATTTATAGAAATAAGTCAAACAAACTGGACTTGCTGTGTTTTTCTTGAAGACGTTTTACCAGTCATCCAACTGGCTTTCTCAATTCAGAATAACTTGTACATAGGATCTTGCTTCGCTATATATCCTCTGAAATGTTGCTCCAATCAGCATAATCTGTTGTGGTAAAGTGACCAAAACAATGTGGGAAAATGTGTGTTTTCCCTTTAAGTTCTCCTTAGTGGGAGAGGTAGGCACCAGGAGGGGTGTTAGGGATCTCTCTCAGAGCAGGAAGGACACCTGCCTGTGTGAGGAACTCCCAGAGGGGCTGGGTGCCATTTGCTACTGCAAGGTGCAGAGAGAGGAGACCAAGTGACAGAGGGTCTGTCTGACTGAGGAAAGCCAGGAGGCTGAGCAATCCCCCAGATTTGTGAGTACAGGGGTGACCCCTACTTATGTGTTTGCTTACTGGTAGTCCACAAGGGGCCCAGTGTAGTAAGGGAATGCTTCATGTGTGAAGGTAGAGCCCAGTGGGCAGGATTTATATTTATGATTTGTTTTGTATGCTGAAATGGTCACCCCTGTATGTAAATAAAATGTCTTAAAGAGAAGAAACGTGTCTGTTATGGATCCCGCAGTTTACATATGGTGGAGGCATGCAAGCAGAAGTTTGTTAGGAAAAGCAAACTTTGAAAATTTTAAAGCGACAGACACCATCTTAAAGGCAAGGTTAAAGGTTAAAACAGTGAAGTTGGGAAACCGTGTACCGTGAGTTTAAAGTACCCATATTGTGTGTTGCAGTTGCTGTGGACTGTGTAAAGTGAACTTGGGCTAAAAAAAGTGTTGAAAGTCCTGGCAAAAGTGTGTTTGAATCATTGCTCTGTGGTTCAGAAGCTGCTGCTGAAAGTCTGCTCACAGCTGCAGGTTAATTAAAGTGGCTAATTGATTCATCTTGTATATCCAATGCTCAGAATGCAAATATGGGCAAGAAAAGGTTCTGTGAAAGCAAAGTGTTTGCTGGATGTGTGTCCTAAACAAGAGAAAAGTTTGGGAAATCAAAGTTATGCTGCTGGAAAATATTTACCAAAAATTAATTTGAATTGTGTACCTAAACATACAAATGCTGTTGGTGTTAAACAAACATGGGGCATAGACTGTGCATTGCTTGGAGATGGCAATAAATGTGATTCATGCAAAATATCTCAGTATCAAGGTGAAAATAGTGCAGCTAAAGTGTGTGGTTCACACCCCAAGGGAATTCACACAAAAGCAAAGTCCCAGGTGCAGCAATGGTTAAATAGAGTGAAAACTGACAGTGAGAGTCAGAAGTTGCAGTGCCTTGCTGAAATAGTTCAGTGGTTAAAAGAAGGCAATGTGAAGCACTTACAGGGGTTTCCAATAAAGAGTGTTGTATCTACACTTATTAAACTGCTGGAGATGAATCATAAATCTAATATTATGAACTTTACCTACCAAGCATTAAAAGCTATTTTGGAAATGTTTCCTGGCTCTTCTGAGGTAGTAGTTGATACAGTTCCCATACTACTGAAAGAGGTACAATGTGGGCAAGACCCTGATGTTATTAAACAAGCTTTTGCTATACTTAAGAAGTTGTCTCATACACATGGCAGGGCCATATTACAGACTGGAGACATGGGTGGATGTTTATATTACCTAAAATTCTTGAGCATTCAAGCACAGAGAAATGTTCTAGCCATGGTGGCCAAGTGGTGCCAGGAAATTCAGCCCACTGAGTTGCATTTGATTGATAAAGCTTTGCCAGAATTATCACAAAGGTTGAATCATCCAGACAAGGAGTCAACAGAAAGCATACTCCTGTGTTTCTTGCACATCATAAATAACTTTAGGTTCAACCGAGTGCTTTTGGCTAAAGTGCTGTGTCCTGAACTGGTAACCTACATCTTGCAATGTGATGGCAAGGAGAACAAGATTGTGGCATCTCTACTCCCACTGGTAAAGGTATTGACAAATAGTGAGAGTGAATCTATGGTGGGAAGTGTGCCAGTTATAAAGAGAGAATGTGCTGTAGCCTCTCGGGAGGTTGATGCTTATACTGCAAAGGAGGTAAAGACGGAGGAAAGTGCCCACTAAAGCTGTGGTAGAAGAGGCTGAAAGGAGGGATCAGCCTGAACAGGTAAAATACATTGAAAAGTTAAAAGTGATGTATGCTCAACTGGCCAAGGCTTTTAAAGAGAGAGAAAGCCAGCTTGAACAATCCCAAGGAGAGGGAGTGATACTTAAAGAAATGCACTCTGTAAAGGTCCTTGATCTGGAAAGAGAAATCCAGTCACTAAAGGGGATACTTGCTTCAGATATTGAGAATAATGCCCTGGAGTCAGAGCGGAAAAATGGAGTTGTTACAGAAGGAGGTCGCTGACCTAAAAAGGAGGCTTGCTGAGGCCTCAAACATTCACAAAGAGACTGGTGAGAGAGCACAAAAATGTGAGCAAAAGTGTACAGAATTAGCCCAGGCAAATGCAGCACTGCACACACATGTAGTAAATTTGCAAAGCCAATGTACAGAATTGACTGATGCCAAGGACTTATTGGCTGAGAGCAAAAAGAGTCTGCAGGAACAGCTGAGAAGAGACACTGCAGAAAAAGCAACATTGAAGTTAGTGTTGGATGACCTTTCCAAGTCACACAGGTTGCTAGAGAAACAACTGTGTGATGTGCAAACCCAGAAAGAGGATCTGGAGCAATGCATACAAGCAAAGGCCAGAACTATGGAGCAGTTTCAGGCCCACCTTAAAGTGAGTCAAGCTGAGCATAAGTTTCTGAGGGATCAGAACTTTGAGTATAAAGCTGAGAGCGATTCTCTAACGCAAAGAATTTACACGTTACAGGATCGGGTGCTGCAGGCAAAAGAACACCAAATCACATTACTCCAACAGAGGGGGTGTTTACAACTTAAAGTCCATCAGAAGGATGCGGAGATTCGATTGTTAAAGGAGAAGTTCCTACAGACCAAGTTGAAGGATGTGTTTCAAGACCAAAATGGCTTGTTGGCGAACAAGAAATCTGAAAGTGAAGATACCCCTGAGATGAAAGTAGTTGTAAGCTTTACTGACCAACTGCAAGGGAGTGCAGTTGCACAACATCCTAAGCTTGAGGAAACAGGTGTGCCTAATTATAAAGCCTTACATTCTGCAGTTGGGTCCAGTACACACCAGGAAAAGAACCTTAATGTCAAGCTTGCAGAAGTGAAAATACCCCAAAGGAAGGTAGGGAAGGACTTTGGGACAGAAAGTCCAGTTTGTAATGTGGAGCCAGTCAGTATGGCTGATGAGAATTGTATTGATGCTATAGTTCCGAACAGAACTGCTATTGAGAATTCAGCTGTTGATACATGTTCTAGAACTCTGATGTCTGAGAGTACTAAGGCAGTACCTCATCCAAAAGAACAGTTTAGAGACTGTAGTTATGATGTGCTGACTAACAATATTTCTCCACAGGTTTCGGATCCAGTTGTGCTACAACAGAAACTTATGGTGAATGTGTTGCCTATGATGTTGTTGCAAGGAGACTTTAAATTGCTGTGAGGGTCACTAAGTAGGAAAAAGTTACCCATAGGACAAGTATCCCAAGCGGTAGGCATTCTAACAATGACCTTAAGTCTCCTAAGCCAAAATGGAAGTGCTGATGACCTAATGAGGAGTAAAAAGGTTTTCGCTCCAAGTTCCACTTTAAGTAAGCAAATTTGTGTGGAACTAAGTTCAAAAGGTCAGAAAACCCCCATGATGGTCAAGACCCTAGAGCAAGAGAGCAATGGGATGGCTTATTGTGCTCACCCCTACGGGCTGAAGCAGAGGCGGAGGATATGTGGTAAAGTGACCAAAACAATGTGGGAAAATGTGTTTTCACTTTAAGTTCTCCTTAGTGGGAGAGGTAGGCACCAGGAAGGGAGTTCATAAAGCGAGAATAGATTCTCTGATTAAAGACTTTGGCGGCCAGGTCCTGGAAGCTGGAGTATTCTGGAAAGAAAAGACAAGCCAGGTACTCCGATCCAGTAGTCCAGCTCATGGATTAAAGCTCACCTTCCACAGGATTTTCAGTGGGAGACTGTCACTAGCTTTGGTTGGACATAGATATCGTACGATTGCTGTCAGGGGCAGAACATTGCTGATCTGTTCTTTTACTAATCTGACTGGTAAGACTTTGATCTGAATGGTTAGTGGCGAGTCGGGAGATGGGAAAGTCCGATCGTACGATGATTCGTACGATCGGATCTTTGCATCTATGGCCAGCTTTAGGAAAGCCAGAAGGCTGAGCAATCCCCCAGATTTGTGAGTACAGGGTTGACCCCTACTTATGTGTTTGCTTTCTGGTACTCCACAAAGGGCCCAGTTTAGTAAGGGAAGTCGTGTGAAGGTAGAGCCCAGTGGGCAGGATTTATTTTTATGATTTGTTTTGTATCCTGAAATGGTCACCCCTGTATGTAAATAAAATGTCTTAAAGAGAAGAAAAGTGTCTGTTATGGATCCCCGCAGTTTACATAGTTTAGCCTAATCCACAATAATGTCATTAAATTAGGTGTTGATTGTATTAGCAAGATTAGATCTTTGATGTGTTATTAAACCTTCCAGGGAGAGGTGCCAAAACAGCATTATATGTGGCAGACAATAGATGCCGCACCCCCCCCCCCCCACGCCTTTATTCAAACTTGGTTTTCTACATATATGGCTTCTTTAACACATATTTTGAACCAGTCGCTCTTCTGGTCTAGAATCTGGACTTGGCAGTCTTCAAACGTGTGTCTTTTTTGTTTTAGATGTAGGTACATGGCTGAGTTCTGACCAGAGGAGCTGGCTCTTCTGTGCTGTGCCATACGCTGGTGTTGTTTGGTTTCCCCCACATTCAAATCAGAGCACTCCTCACTGCACTGCATACACAATGTTACTCTTCTTGTGCTTTGGGGTTGGGTCTTTTGGGTGAACTAGTTGCTGCCCCAGTGTGTTGCTGGGTTTAAAGCAGATAGGGATGTGGTGTTAATAAAAAAACCTTCTAAAAAAACTTAGAAGGATTTTTAAGACCCAACCCCAAAGCACAAGAAATTGATTTGACTTATTTCTATAGATATTTTTATTTAGCAGATCTTCACTTTGCAATTTCAGTAATCTTTTTGGTACAGCCAAATTCCCCTAGCAACTAGGCATTGATTTGAATAAGAGACTGGAATATGAATAGGAGAGGGAATGAACAGAAAGATGAGTAATAAAAAGTAGAAATAACAATAAACCTGCAGCCTTACAAAGCATTGTTTTGACCCCCCATTGGAAAGCTGAAAGAGTCAGAAGAAGCGGGCAAAACATTTAAAAACCAATAAAAAAATAAATAATGAAGACCAAATGAAAAGTTGCTTATAACCGGACACTCTAACAAACTACGGGTAAGGGCACACGGGCAGATTCGGGGAGATTAGTCGCCCCGGCGACTCCTCTTCTTCTGGGCAACAATCCCCACAAACTGCCTTCCCATTGGCTAGAATGAAAAATCACCAGCGGGATGGCACTCACGGCGATTCGTTTTCCAAAGTCACCCTCGTGAGGTAGCTTTGAAAAACTAAGCGTCGAGAGTACCATCCCGCTGGCGATTTTTCATTATAGCCGGCGGGAATGCAGTCCGGGGAGATTGTCGCCCTGAAGAAGAGGCGATTTGTCGCCGAGGCTCCATTCTGACCCTGCCACCAGCAGCAGGCCAGATCAACCAGTAAAATTCTTTGTTGATTGTCATCCCCAAACCTTACCTAATAGCTGCCTGTGAATGGCACCTTAAATCAGACATTCCCAAACTGTGGGCCCTTTACTGTAGCTTAAGGTAACAACTGGAGAAAGCCGGTAGAAAAGATTTGGCCGCCATCACAGCTATAATCTGGCGCAAGTGCTTTTAGCAGCCCCATAAAAAAATATTTTCTCAACACAGTGCACTTGCAGCCTTCAGATTAAGGGGTCAGACTTTTAGGAATCCATGAATCTACTGTATATTAGAAGCTGTAGCAGCCTTCAAGGAATATGATTAATTTCCATAGAGATCCATAATTGTGGAACTTTTTCCACTATATCATTCCCTACAGGTATGTGTCTACTCAAGAGCTTGTCAGATTAATGATTCTACATCCAGGTGGATGTTATCATATATATGCAAAGGCTATAACCCCTGTTATTACCTCCACACACACACTCCACAAACATGTCACGTAATGCGTAATGCTAAAATGAACTCACCACAACAGCAGTTTTGTGTTAAAAAAGATATAAAGTGCAATTTCGAATGCAACTGCCATGTTTTTCCCATAATGCAGGGTACTTTTTCAGAATTTCAGCTTGGTTGTGGTTGCCTTTGTGTTGAATATTTTTATAGTCTGGTTGGTGTCATTTGTTCGGTGTGCAAGTGTCAGGCATGCCCTATTCTTTGGATGCAAGTGCCCTGTGCCCCTTGGGCCCAGGGGTGCTGAAGGAAACCAGAAGCTACCGCCTATTCCAGAGGTGCGTTAACTTCAGGGTTTCTGTGCATAAATGGGAGCAGCAGGAAGGTGCAAGTGTAGTAATATGGAATAAGGTTTGATGCCCAACTGACTGCTAGCTGGGTAATGTGTTTGAATGCAACTATGCTTGCAGTCATAATGCAAAAAGCATGGTGCAAACAACCTTGTATTTTGTACTTTGCCTGTGATTGTCAGGGCTTTGGTTGTGACATGGGTGTTCCCATTCCCAGTAACCAACTTGTGTTGTCATTTAGATGGACAAATTAGGATGCATAGGACACCTGAGAGTGATGCCCTCAGCAATGGATTTTTAATACAACTTGAGATGCAGAGCACAGCAATGAACTGAATATAAATGCAGCTGGCGTCAGACTGGTGGCTCCAGGCTGCCATATCAGTGGCCCACATGCCCTCTGTCTCTAGGCCTCCAGTACTGGACGCAATCCCCCCACCCTTCCACACGTGCTCCTTATATTTTTGGACCCACTGGGTGATTTCCCAGTGTGTTGCCAACCCATTCCAACCAAGTGTAAAGCCCAAAGGGGCTACTGTAAATGAGCACATCTATCTCTGCTGCCCAGTCTGGTGTTGGCAAAGTACAGTTCCCAGAAAAGCAGCTTAGACCACAGTACCTTAAAAATACATAGTAGCATACAAAACTGCCACACGAAGATAACACTCATAGTAATTAAAATGTACCTGTTTCATTTTTGTGCCAAACATGGAGCCGCTAACATCAATGACAAAGATTACATTTTTCTGGATTGCCGGGAGGCCTCTTGGAGCAAAGTAATGCACAAAATATCCATTGTAAATCTGAGTAATTGAACTGGTATAGGTTTAGTACACACAATTCCAAGTCAGTTATTATAACATAGTATAATACATAGATGATATCAATAGACTTTAGGATTTAGAACTCAAAGCTGGGCTTTATAGCAAGAACATCTGATGTAGCTGAGAGACATGCAAGTCTAGTTCAAAGAGATTATAATTTCTGTGCGCAGTAGGGTACATTGTTGAGATTAATTTTCAGCTCATATTTGCTCATATTTGGCCATACAACCAGACCATATAGACATTTACAGCACATGGCCATTTGGGCAGGTTCAAAGGACCATCCTTTAGGATTGCCTATCGTTTCTCATATATGAGCAATGTCACAAGTAAAAAATATTGTTTCGTGATTGGTAAATCAACTGAAAGGTTGCTTGAGACTGAGCTATAGGTTATTATACATAACAAATATCACATACCCATATATCTTTCTTATGAAGGTGTAGCTTCCCATGGTTATGGAACATACCAACTCTATAAGGAAATTTTTCCTTCATTTGAGTAAGGCATTATTTGCAGACAGCAATAGAACATGAACATCTTCTGATGGTCATAAGGGGCCTGTTGGCATTGTAATTTTTCTTTTTTTTTTAATGATTTCCGCCACTCAAAAGACAAAGCCCCATTTGCAATTGGCTGTAACAGAATCCTTATTTATAGCGACTTCTTATTTTTATTATGTTGTATAAAGCAGCCATATTGCACAGTCTAACCTGGACATCCCCGGCAAGGTCCTTCAGCGTGACATCGTACTGGAGGACAAAATCTGTAGTTACACCTGGGCGTGAATGAGCAGCCTGCTCCATGGGATTTGGTATATATGTGACTCGAGCACAGTATGTTCCTTTCTCTACCTGAGTAGATGGAGGCATTTTTCTCTCCCCTGTAATAAAGTAACAGAAGGAGGGTCAGCTACCAAAGCCCTGCTACTGAACAAAAATAAGCACAAGGTTTATGGCACACAAGACATATTGGGAGGGAGCGGAGAAGGAAAAGGAAGGAAGGAAGGAAATGCCCAATTTTTGGTGGTACAACTACATGAATATGAGATTTGTTTTGCTTGCATTTTTCCTATGAAAGTGAGCATCAATGTGAATCCATCGTTCTCAGTAGCGAGTCTGCCTAGAAATTGGGTGGCTCGGATGACATCCCAGAGGTTGTTAAAAATGTGTCAGTATCTACAGTATATAAGAGAGATAATATTGTCACATGTCACTGTGAAAAGAAGGGATGCTCCAAATCCAGAATTCGGTTCGGGATTTGGTCAAGATTCTGCCCTTTTCAGCAGGATTTGGCTTCGACCAGGGTCGCCACATGCCTGTCCAGTTTTCCAAAATCCGGACAACACTCCCAATGTGGCAATCATATCAAACCATGATACCACTGGCTACAGTGTTAGCAATCACATCCCTGTCAGCAATCCCACCACACAACATCATGACACAGCCCCCAGCCTGAAGTGCTCCGAAAGGAAAGGTGGAAACCCTAAGATACATGAGAAACTGTCTTTAGGCCAGTGGCTTCATGGCAGCTCAGCCAGTCTTTTACATCTATGGAAACCACCTGTCAATAAATATTGGCTGATATACAGTAAATGTCAGGCTTAGCAGGCACAATGAGTTACTTCTTCTCAAACTGAAAAATGCTGGTGGAGAATAAGCCCTATATGTCATAGGCCTTAGGGTCAGAAGTGTCACATATAAAACAACAGGCTCTGTTACATTATAGTCCTCATTAACATTACTATAATGGTGATAGATCGGACAATATGTGAAAGAGAACGCTTAGCTAAATCAGAATAAACATAAGCACTTAAAGGGGTTGTTCACCTTTAAATTTACTTGTAGTATGATGTAGATAGATTTTTTGAGAAAATTTGCAGCTGGTTTTTAATTTATGTTTTTTGTGTTTTTTAAGTTATTTAGCTTTTTCTATTCAGCAGCTCTCTAGTTTGCAAAATACCCTAGCATCATGCACTGATTTGAGTAAGAGAGTATATGAATAGGAGAGGGTCTGAAAGATGAGTAATAAAAAAAAAAAAGGCAATAACAATACATTTGATTTTTTAGATGGGGTCAATGACCCCCTTTTGAAAGCTGGAAAGAGTTGGAAAAAACAGGCGAATAACTAGGAACTATAAACACTAAATCATGAAGACCAATTGAAAAGTTGCTTAGAGTTAGCCATTCTAAAACATACTAAAAGTTAACTGAAAGTGGACCACACCTTTTGTGTGTGTGTTGATATCAAATCACATCAACTAACGTGATAGACAATAACATTGTGTATATTATCATTTTAACTTAGATTGTATTAGCTGCATTTACCTCGCACGCTGTTGGTCATCAGGCGGCTGGTGCGCAGAGGCAACACTCGCACATATTCAATACCTGTGCGCTCAGAGATGGTAATTTCCACACTAAGGTTCTGTACAACCTGCCAAGAGGGCATGCTCACAGCATACTCATATTTGCCTAGATGCCTGCGTAGCAGCTCTTCGTAAGTCAGCACAAAGGTGATTTCCCCTCCGGCTTCCACATTCACCAGAACCCGGAATTTCACTGCCTCTCTGTTCCTGTGAAGAGCCAACCACATCTTTAGATACAACTCATTCTTTTGAAAGGGAGCTCTGCAGAAGTACAAATACTTAAAGAGCACGGAGTCATTGCAGCGGAGATCACGGACGCCATCTAAGGCGCTTTGGTAATCTTCGTAAAGTAATCGCTGTATTGGCGCATGCGCAGTTGAAGCAATCTTTCGGTTCCGGACAATTGCGCATGTGCCACAAGTGACGAAATAGTTGAAGGGAAGGAAGAAGACCTTAAAATTACCGAAGCACCAGATGATGGCGCACGTGAGCTCCACTTTGCTGACTCTGCAACGAGAAGTAGTTACATGATTAGGGGCAATTACTGGAGTTAAGACCTGTATGGGCAGGAGCAGGGAGGGGGGGACTATGTAGGTTAAGGGGTAGTGGGTTTTATTATATGGGGGTTGAATTCTCCTTTAAGATAAGAAAAAAAACAATTGTAACCATTTAAGATAAGCAGGTCTCTTGGAAGAACTGTGACTAGCAATTCACTTTCATTAGCAAAACACATAAAAGCATTGTACTAAAACTCCCAGAAATGTGTTCAAACTTTCATAACCTGCCACATTTTGTAAAATGGACATGGCAATTAGGGGGTGTGATCATAAATTGGGTGTGGCCACATTTTCACAAGTCTTTGTCCCTCTTTTTGTTTTTTCAAATTTTGGGAGGTATGCTCATGTAAGAGACTAAATATCGCCACCTCCTGTGCGGTTGTCATAGCAATCCCTAGGAGCATGTTTTTGGTCAAAATAGTTTCCGCCAACTGGAGTGTGATCTCTAATAGCCCATATTCCTCGTTGGAGAATCATTTTTCCTTTGATAGGCACCCTTTAAATGTGAAGGACATAGCAATAAGGGGAGCAGGGACAGCAACAGGTAAGGGACCAACACAGGCTTATAATCACATTGTGTTTATGTATGGCTGCACATCGCTTCTGAATAATACTCTAGTGCCCTGGTCCACACGAAAATCATTGTCAGCCTCCACAAAGTGACCCCCAAACCAAAGATACCTAGTGCACTGGTCCAGTAACCATTACACTTAGGGGTATATTTATCAAAGAGTGAAGTTAATAGTGAAGTTCCGCCACTAGAGTGAAATTCCGCCACTCTCCATTCATTTCTATGGGATTTTTATAGGTGTATTTATCAAAGGGTGAACTTTCACTTTCACCCATTGATAAATACGCCTTTCAAAATCCCATAAAAACGAATTGAGAGCTGCGGAATTTCACTCTAGTGGCGGAACTTCACTCTTTGATAAATTTACCCCTTTGTTTCTAATTAGTGATGAGCGAATCTGTTGCGTTTTGCTCTGCCGAAAAATGTGTAAAACTGCAAAATAAATTGCGAAACACACTAAAGTCTATGGGAGACATTTTTGTAGCAACAATTTTTTTTGTAGCAAAACACATGAGTCTAGGGGCGACTTTTTTGGCTGCTGCAACATTTTTGTCTTCCAAGCTCCATTTTTGTCACACAAGAAACTTACTGCATAGTGAATTTTTGGTGCTGTTCTGCGACACTTTTCGCGGTGGTGAAACCCAGTGGGCCTCATACACCACAGTCTGACCATGTTAATGTAGACAGAGGAGGGCAGTTATAGAAAGTGAAGAGGCAATTAGTGCCTTTAGAAGCATGACACAACAAAAAAAGTCTTTATTTTACATTATGTATAAAACCAAAAGCCTGACGCGTTTCGTATCCATCCAGCCTATGATTGTGTCCTGGATGGACACAAAACGTGTCAGGCTTTTGGTTTTATACATAATAAAATAAAGACTTTTTTTTTCTATTATTCTTAATTTGGTTCCTGGATTCCATTGACTGTTTGACTTGGTGTTCCGGAGTGGTGCCTGCCCGCCATCTAAGTTTGTCGTGTGTTGCTCCCCTTTGCTGAAGGTCTGGGGCATGAGCACCCGGACCCACCGTGCAAAGTGGTAAGCTTGTCCTTCTATCCAAATTATCCATGCTTCCTATGATTCGTATGCTTTAGAAGCATTACCCTATAACTTTAAGGGTCTGGCATGGCCCTATAACTTTAAATCACCTGGGGGTAGGCACACGGAATGCTTTGTTTTCCGAAGTCGCCCGTAATGTAGCTCCTATTGTAAAACAGTGTCCCTATGAATGCTGCTCCATGATAACGGTACCCTCACCTGGTGCCCACATGGGCTGCGGTCTTGCCCTGCTTCCTGGCTTCATCGTACATCTTTTTGGCTTGATGTTTCTCCTTCACATCGGCCACATATGTCTTGTCGTTAATTGTCCTGCAAGGAATGAGAAAGCTGCAATTCGTGAGAGAAGCAATCTTCAAAATTGAACTCTCCTGCCATTACTGAACTCCCAGCAGCATCTCATTCCGTATGAAGGTTGCTAAGGAATGTTTCATTTTTGTAGTTCAGTGATGACTGTTTTATTCGGGACCTGGGGTTTTCCAGATAATGGATCTTTCCATAATTTGGATCTCCATGCCTTATGTCTACTAGAAAAGCATGTAAATATTAAATAAATCCCATAGGCTGGTTTTGCTTTCAATAAGGATTAATTATATCTTAGTTTTGATCAAGTACAAGGTACTGTTTTCTTATTACAGAGAAAAAGGAAATCATTTAAAAAAAAAATTGGATTATTTGGATAAAAGGGAGTCTATGGGAGATGGCCTTTCAGTAATCTGTAGCTTTTTGGAAAACAGGTTTACGGATAACGGATCCCATACCGGTACAGGAAAAAATTCAACTCACAAAGCCTTAACCTGCACCAGATCCAAACCTGCAAAATTATACAATGACACTCAGTGGTGTGATTCTGTAAAAATGTTTTTACATGGATTATTGTTTTTGTATCAATTGTCCTAATGTGATTGTGATGATGTAATTTTTTGACGCCTTTTGTAATTGAGATGAGGGTATAAGAATGTTACACTTTAACTAGCACTTTTATCCTTGATAAAGGCCCTAATGTGGGCCGTAATGTTGGATGCACAAGTGATGTTTGAATAAAGATTTTTACGTGTTTAAAGAACAATTGGAGTGCAAGTCCATTCAATATAATTGATTTTAGTAGGTTGTACAGGTATGGGACCTGTTATGCAGAATGCTCGGGACCTGGGGGGTTTCCAGATAATGGATCTTTCCGTAATTTGGGTCTCCATGCCTTATGTCTACTAGAAAAGCATGTAAATATTAAATAAACCCCATATGCTGGTTTTGCTTCCAATAATGATTAATTATATCTTAGTTTAGATCAAGTACAAGCTACTGTTTTAAAAATAAAAACATTTTTAAAAATTTGGATTATTTGGATAAAATGGAGTCTATGGGAGCTTTCTGGAAAACGGGTTTCCGGATAACGGATCCATACCTGTACAGGAAAAATTCAAGGACCCTCACCCAACCCATACGCACTTCTGTATGCTACTTCTGTGCAATCCTCTGGTTCCAAGACAGGGAATCTTCGAGAGCAATGGAGAAGTGTACTTCCCAAATCGGACCTATACCCAACCCTAACAAGCAAACTTCAACTCAAACCTGTCCAACCAGTGATCAACACTCCAACCATTACATGGGTGTCCACAGAAAATTTCCCGGGGGGGGGGGGGGCAAGTAAGCTAATATCACATAGGGTAGCATCCCACTGAAGATTAACCACGACAATTCAGAATATAACCTAATTAAGGCTTGTCTTGGGGTGGGAAGTGTAATAAAAGGTTTTGTGTTGTTGGGAATTAAATTTATAACAAATTATTGGAACTAGCTGGAGAAGTCAGCTGCCCCCTCTTGCCCTATTCTGCAGACAGCCATGAACCCTTGCTACCAAGTAGGAACTGTGCACTCAGACTGTGTTTTATTTGAGACATGTTTTGGCTGCCTTTTGTTTTGAGAAGGGCTGGGGTGCCAACTGTATTTTTGCCCCCTTAATAAGATACAATTTACCATACCATTCTGTAAATACGGGGTTCCTCTTTGAAGAGCCAGGTCAATCGATACAGGCGACCAAAGCATTAGGATGTCAACCATCCGTCTGTCATCACCATTTGACTACAACTCCCCCCCTGCAGGGTCAGACTGGGCCAGTGGGACACCGGAAAAAAACTGGTGGGCTCAGCCAGCCCAGACACACTACCCTACCTGCTTCTGTGGGTCGCTATGGAAAAGGTACATGCTGCACAGACGGAGAGGAAGGGGGAGGGTTGTGGGGATGGCAGGTGACCAGTATTATGTGGGCCCTTGTTTAGCAGCCCCGGTGGGCCCACACCCTGCCTGTCCATGCTGCCCCCCTTGTTCACCATTACCTGTTCACTTGCTGCCAACTCCACCATTCCCAGAGCTTTGTGCTCATGCTCAGCACTTCCGAAAGTAGATGGAGGCTTTTATAATGAAACCCAGTACAGGTATGGGATCCGTTATCCAGAAACCCATCATCCAGAGAACTCAGACTTAAGAGAAGGCCATCTCCCATAGATACCATTTAAATCAAATAATTCAGATTTTTTATATTGATTAACTTTTTCTCTGTATAAAATAGTACTTTGTACTTGAGCTCAACTTAGATATTACTAATTCTTATTGGAAGCAAAACAATCCTGTTGGGTTAAATTAATGTTTTAATTAACTTTTTTTTTTTTTAGCAAATGTAAGGTATGGACATCCAAATTACAGAAAGATCCTTGATCAGGAAAAGTCCAAATGCCAAGCATACTGGGTAACAGGTCCCAGATCTGTACCATACAACTCACAAACCAGTAGGTTGATGGCAGCAGAGATGTCAATCCAACTGTATTATATAAAGGGTGGATTTTAGTCACAACCAAAAATCAGGGTTGCCTTTGTCCAAGACCCCCCCCCCCCTTAGTATGATATAGATATTGATATTCTGAGACAATTTGCAACTGGACTTCATTTTTTAACATTTTTAGTTTTTTTGCTGTTTAGCTTTTTGTGCAGCAGCTCTCCAGTTTGGCATTTCAGCAGCTATCTGGTTGCTATGGTCTTTTTCCCCTAGCAACCAGGCAGTGGTATGAACGAGAGACAGCAATATGAATGGAAAAGGGCCTGAATAAACAATGTTTGCTGCCAGGGTCAGTGACCCCCTTTTGAGTGATGGTAAGATGCAAATAATTAAAAAACTATAAAACAAATGGCTAGGAATAGGGCATTTTATAGCATACTAAAAGTTAACGTAAAAGTGAACCACCCCTTTAAGACCTTATTAATGGTGTAAACAATGAAGATCTTGATTTTTTAAGACAGAATATCATTGATTTTGTGGCGACATTTCCATGATGGGTGCTATAAATATCTGGCCCATAGCTATACACAACTGGGCGTGTTTCTCGATGAATTTAAACCAACAGCACAGGCAATGTAAACCAGCTGTCCTCCAGCTCTCTCAGAAATAACTGTTTAAATCTCTGTACAATCTTTTTTTATGAACCAACCGTAATAAATATAATGGTACAAACAAAAAATTTTCAGCATGGGAGAGTAAATGATTGGCACATTAAATGCGCAGATGGGAAATATCTCTTCTGAGATCATTATGGACATATTGAAGCTCTCTCTCTCAGAACGCCCTTTTGTATCAGCGTGTGGGATAGACGGGTCCCGTTTGGGAGCTGCATAGTGTCAGTACATGTGTTCAACATCTGGTTTCAAGTATATGCTGGGGTTGTACTGGATTGCTCAATAGAGCTGCGTGTCTTGCTCAAGGTCCAGCTTTCCTGAACACATGCTGTTCCAAATTTGGATCTTTTAATATATATATATAATTTTTTCCATTGCCCTTGTAATTCTCTTGTGCACATAAAAATGAAACAGCAATGCTATAAGATCTATACAATCACCCACAATCAACAAGGATTTTTCTCCCCCCTACAGCAGTAAATGATTGTGTTGCATGTGAAATATCACTTTGTTTTTTTCATAATGATGCCCCCAACAGAGAATGAGAACACTAAGATTCTGGGGGAGAAAACAGGGGTTACAGGGGAAGAGAGGGGAGGTCTTTTTGAATGCCTATCCATCAGTAATGGAATATTCCCATTGTAGGCAATACTGAAAACGAGGGTATAAAAATAACAAGTGTTACTAATTAGGGATGAATTAGGGTTAATAGGGCTCGAGACAGGATTTTAATGTAGGACCTGTGCTCTTCCAGTTCCAGAGATATATATTTTGCCAGCTTTCTTGCAGTAGCTTTAGATTGCTTATTAACTGCTGTGAACTGGGTCCCCTAGATTGGCTTGGGTCCCACAGTTCTAGACAGTATCTGAATTGATGCAATAGTGATAACTGATCTATACTGGCCTTTGATTTTTGGTCAGATATCCATTTCAGGGTCCCTAGCTCTTTTGGGCTCAGCAACAACTGTGGGTGCTGTGCTCCACCCTTTCAACTCTGATCGTGGCCAAAAAGAAAAGGGTAAAGCTATGGAGTGCAAGCATGCACATGAGGGGTGAGGTGGTACTGGGCTTGCCGTATGGAGGACCTAGCTACTGGGGTGGGGGGGCCCTGAGAGGCAGCCCTGGTTGAACCCGCACACCCTTGTCCAAAATTGTTGAGGCAAAAGCAGGTGCACTACATCCTTTTTTTTGCACTTTGCATGCTGCCTCACAGGTTGTAAATGATCCCTTAAGTGTACCATTCATTTGTGTGTGTATTTGTGTGTGTCGGATCAACATCTGTAGTCTATCTATTTTGCTGAAATCTTTGGGGAAGGCTAAACCTCTGGGCACTGGTGCTCTGCCCAAGGCGTAAGGTGCCAGTTCAGATACAATTACCTTTGAATAACACTTAGGCATGCACAATTTGGAGTCTATACTAGTGCTCAGCACAATGGCGTAACTGTAGGCGATGCAGGGGGGGCTTCTTTTACAGTGTGAAAAATGCCCTTATCCCAGCTGTTGTGTTACCTGATGTCTGTCAGGAAGTGGAGGACGTGATTGGTCAGGAGGGCGGGGGACTGATTTGCACAGGCTTGAATGTGCACGCCACACCCCTCTGAAATGTTTTTTTATGCGGGGGGTAGCGACCAGTGGTTACACCGCTGGCTCTGCACTTACAAAAGTTCACAAATAAGCCTTTATGTCTTATGCAAGGTTAATGTATTCATCATTAGTTGCTACTGCTAATGTTTTCTGGCTCCAGATAACCGGATAACCTCCAAAAATTCTCTTAAAACATGGCATGTGCCAGCAAATCAAACAACAAAATCCTCTCTTTAGTTTTAAATACACTAAAACAAAATGGTTATTTTTAATAAAGAATTGGGTGGTTTCGATATATTTTACCAGGTGAGTGATTGGCAAATTAAATCTAAGCAGGAGGCCTTGGCGGTTTCACTTCCAAGGTTCTACTAATGAACAGCTGCTTTCCCAAAAAATGCCCTTTGTTATGATGCTTGGTATCATTTGATCATTTTGTTAGGCAAACAATCTATTTGTGAAAAAAGAAAAGTGGGCAATCTTGGTCTTGTCATTGGCAGGCCCTGGTGACACCCATAACCTCTTTTCCTGACAGCATCCTTGCACCTTTGATGAACTAATAATTTTCATTCCTAATTTCTCTTTATTTATTCAGGCTGTAAAAAAAATCGGAGTGACTGAAACAGCCAGTCCTCTGTTTGCCGAAGCTAAAAAAGAGAAGCGCATAGAGCGCCGGCCAGCATAAACTATAAAAGGACACATACTGGCCAAGATTAACTTGGCCTCAGCGACAAAACCCTTCCTTGTGACAGGGTACTCTGTGTGCTTGGATCCCTTGCACAACATTTTCCCCTGCTTCTGTTTACTCTTGGTTGCTTTCCAATGGTTACTTCAAAGGAAAAGGTTATTTTTGAAGTGTTTTTCCACGGAATTGCAGTACCTTGACTGCTAATGGCTGGTTCTGTAATTACCTAGCGACAAATATACTTGCCCTCTCACGAGAACATCAGAGGAGAATATCATCGATCACTGCAAATAAACTACCCGAGAACAAAGCACAGTGCAGGAAAGTATTTGTGCCGCAGCCTGGGACCATAAGGCGGATTGCATGTTTACCACTTGAATATAGCTAAAATGAGGACTATAAACTATATTCCTGCAGAAGGATATATTTCATGTATTGGGAAAAGACCTAAACAGTCCAAGATGCCCTGCTGCTGTTTGGCAGAAAACTGAATTATCTGGGTGCACATAGCATCCATCCCTGCTCCCTATATGGTAGCAAACCCCCCTTTAAGGGTAGGGACACACTGGGCGATTTGGGGAGATTTAGTCGCCTGGCGACTAATCGCCGTGACTTTCCACGACCAATCTTCCCCGAATGCCTCCCCTCACTCTGCGCCTGGATAAAATGAAAAATCGCCTGCGCTAATCACACGCGGCGATTTGTTTTCCGAAGTCGCACGAAGTTTCCTCGTGAGGCAACTTCGGGCGATTTCGGAAAACGAATCGCCGTGTGTGATTAGCGCCGGCGACTTTTCATTTTATCCAGGCGCAGAGTGAGGGGAGGCATTCGGGGAGAAAAGTCGCTGCGATTAGTCGCCAGGCGACTAAATCTCCCCAAATCGCCCAGTGTGTCCCTACCCTAAAAGCAGCCATCTCAGACTATCACTTCTGTTCTATAGCTCCTGCTATAGCTTTCTTCTTGTCCTGCTTGCCTGCTTTTGTCAACACTTCCTATTGCAGCCTGTCCTGACCTATTGACTGTACAGGTACGGGATCCAGAAACCTGTTATAAAGATCTGAATTACAAGAAGCCGTCTCCCATAGACTTAATTTTAATAAAATCTAGTTTTTAAAAGTTATTTCCTTCTTTTCTGTAATAATAAAACACAGTAGTGTACTTGATACCAACTAAGATATAATTAATCCTTATTGGAAGCGAAACCAGCCTATTGGGTTTATTTAATTTTTTAACTATTCCTTGATAGACTTAATGTAAGGAGATCTAAATTACAAAAATACACCCCCCATTTGGAAAACCCCAGGTCCCAAGCATTCTGGATAACAGGTCCCATACCTGAACTTTGAATTTGGCTATTGCTGCCTGCCCTGACTCTTGGCTTTGGTTTATGCTTTGAGCCTTCTGCTACTGATGCTTCTCTCCTCTTCCAGATCTTTGTAGATGCCATTGCAGAAAACCCAGGGTCAAACATTTGAGCTGGTAAGCAGTGGGACCTGCAGAGCTTTCTGCTTCGTATACATCCCCCAGTGTACAGAGTTAACATCTACATCAGGTTCAACCTCACCAGTGAATTTCTTGTGCTTTCCACTACTCTGTTTCTTCCAACCGAATGACTATGCTCCGGACCTCCAGTCCCAACCATTGGTACGTGTCCTACACAAGTGCTGATTGCTGGCAAAGCAGATACCATCCCTCACCTCTGCTGCTGAATGGAGCAACAAGTATACAGAGACAGGCTGGGGGAACATTTTGCAATTTAGTACCTGTGGGCCACCCACCTAAAGTTACCACCTGAGGCAATATGGTATATATGACCAGGTTTTTACTGGTGCTTCTCTCCCTAAGTGGAGCACAACTCTGTAGGGTCAATACAGAAAGCCTAGGGACCCACATGGGAACTGGCATACACCAGCACCCACAGCCAGCTTTGCCAACAGTCCCAGATGGTATGCATCCTAGCGCTGCATTTAACTTTACTTGTGTGTTTACTTGTGCGGTTCGTAAGACATAAAAGTAGCTAAAATAATTTCGCCCAGTGATCAATGAAAACATCAAGATGACAAAGATGAGGGAACTGACTTTTATGCTCTTCTCTGCTGACCACCATTCCATAACCGACACTATAGCTTTCTGTGTGTGGCAAGCTGAATCAATATATTTGGATGGCAGAAGAGTAAACGTAGAGGTGAGGTACACAGAGGCTTTTGTGAATGCCAGGAGTACAGAGGCCATAATTATGCTACAGACTGATGTCCATTTTTAATATATTTGCACAGAGCACTCCAGCTTTGCCAATCATATCAGATGGTGTGCCCCCCAAGCACTAGGTATGAACCTGTGGCGATTTCTAAGCCACAGAGGGTCACCTAGTGAGCTCTGGGAAAGTTGAGTTGACAAAGATAACTGACCTGACATTGGTCCTCTTCTCTGCCAACCACCAAACCACATCATATCATAACCTACAAAATAGTTTCCTGTGTGTGAAAAGCCAAAGCAATATGATTGGATGTCAAGAGTGTAAATTTAGAAGTAACAGACATAGAGGCGTTTGTGAAGCCAGGAAGAGGGCAATGTTATGTGCATGTCACTATATTTTATAACATATATTTAAGGCCTCTAAAATACTGCAGTGTGGTCCAGTAAATTCTAATTACACCACTGATGCACAAGGTGGACAGATGGAACAAATCTGCTTTATTCTAATGGTAGTATAAGGTTACAAGATCAAAAGCAAAATCAGGGTTACGGTTAGGAAACACAGCTAGAGGGGCTGATCGAATGACCTGATAACCTTATGTTAGAACAGCATTAAGTGCTTATAATAAATTATTAACCTACAAGCCACCAGATTTTTTAAATTACATATTTACTGTAAATGTTTATAATATTGAAAAAGGGTATTAGAATTCAGGCTGTCTGTTAATAATATGACCAATGCACTATCCTGCTTGTCTTGGGCTCAGTGAATGATATTGATTCAGGCTTCTCTATTGCTCTTCTTGGATAACGATGGAGATTAACACATATCAACTAGAAGATAAATCTTTTTATATTCCAGGGAACTAGGCTAACTTCTGCAGATTTCTGAAGCAGCCAGGGATGAATTTGGGATGAGAGCCCTGGTCAGTCTGAACCATTAAAACTTGGCCAGAAATTCGGTACTTGTACCGGCCAAACAAGCACTTCTAAAACATTCCAGCAGCTAAACAATTGCTCGTGAATTAATCACTGTTAATGTCTTTCTAATTAAAATATCGTGATAATTCAAGCCAATTCAACAAGGAATTGCTGTCCCAGTTTTGTAAAATTCCCACAACCTCTAGCAAATCTAACTTTTTTCATATAATTTTTTTTCTGAAACAAATTTAACATTGAAATGGCGTCTCTTAGGTACTGATTGTAAAAATACTGTTTTTTGTCCCACTCGTCAAATGTTATATCTAAGGGTTCGGTATGTATTCTATAAGTTGGAACCAACACTTGGCATACATTCCATCCCAAGACAGAGCCAAATAATATACATAGATCAGGGTTCCTCAACCTTTTTAAGGTTGGGGAAATGTTGGGATAGCAACATAAGCATCCAACACGTTCCTGGAGGTACAAAATACGGGCTGTGATTGGCTATTTGGTAGCCCCTATGTTGACTGGCAGCCTACAGGATGCTCTGTTTGGCAACAAAATTGCAACTCCAAGAAATTCAAAAATAAGCACCTGCTTTGAGGCCACTGGGAGCTGCTTGTGAGCCACTGGTTAGGCATCACCGGCATAGATAAATATGACTGCCATGAGTTCTGTGATCGTGGGTCAAATTATAGTGCACAATAATAGACTCACAGATGCATATTCTCTAGCAGCAGATTACATGCTGAACCATATAGAGTAATGCTGCTTCCCAGATTGAAATTACCTGTTGGTTGAACTAGGCTTCTGATTAGAGTTTGTCTAAGGCAACAGAAGTCCTTTGGAGTTTTTGTGAAGAACATTTTGAGCATTGTGGAAAGGTGGTGTAAGAGGCAGACTGGGACCTAAGAGCACTATCCTGCCTAGCATGGCTAGAACTAGGCTTAGCAGGAAAGACACATGCCTTAGGGTTGAACCTTCAAAATGGAGCAAGACAAGGGAATGAACAGTGGAGAACAAGAAGAGAGCTGCATAACACCAATGTGTGTAATTATTGCCAGTGGCAGGTTTGGTGTGTGGACCAAAAGAGATGGAGTTGTGAGCAAGGGGCAACCAGGATGCACTAACCAGTGGTTTGGTATATGGAGTGATGGGGGGGTTATGAGTGTCAGACAGCACACTAACCAATACTACTTGGCCTACCTCTGCTGCCCATTAAATCTTATATGATGGGTCCCACTATAGGGGTACGCTGTACCTTCCTACCACATGTACCTAGTACCTACATCACACTCCTGGAGGTGCTGGATACTCATGCTAGAACCTAAACTGCCTTTCACTTCTGAAACTAGGAAAAGGAGAGACCTTAGCAGAGGCTGAAGGGAAGATTCTGTTAATAAAAACCCATAGCAAAACATAAAGGAAACTTTAAAAGAGCTACCGAGAAGCGCCTGAGCTCAAGAATGCACCTTATGCCACACGCATAAATGTTGCCAGTTGTTGGGGGCACTTTCATTGCATTACAGGTCTATTTCCTGAATATCTTATCAAAAAGCACTTCAGTAGATCTTCTTTTGATTGACTTACATTGAGAAGTTTGATATGAATGCTGAGTCGGGTAGGTCTAAGTCAAAGATGGCTTCCTTGGCTTCAGAATGAGTGTTGACCATAAGGCTTTGCACCACTGTTAAGGCATAGCGGGACACTATGGTAGACTTAATGTGAAGACCGGTGACTGTCAGCTGAAAGAGATTAAACACATTAGTAATGTTAAACACAATATGTTAATAGGAGAAAAACTATAGCTCAGTTATATAAAGAACTGCTGTTCAACACTTTTTATGCATCTAAACACTTATCACACACAGTATAGCACATAGAGGGTACATACTCTCAGGCGCAAGGTCTAAATATTCTTAAACTTGACTCTGGTGTGTGTGTGAATGTGCTAGGGACCTTAAACTGTAAGCTCCACGGGGGCAGGGAGTGATGTATAATCTCTGTAAATTGCTTCAGAATATGCTGCCACTATATAAATAAAAGATTATATGTAAAAATCTCTGTAAAGTGCTGGGGAATTATATTATTTTGTATAGCCCTTGCTATAGATTAGCATAATGACCTCCCTTTTTAACTAGGAAAATTATATATATATGATTTTAATTTGCCCTTCTGTAGTGTATATAGTACAGGTATAGGATCCGTTATCCAGAAACCCATTATCCAGAAAGCTCCGAACTATGGAATGTCTTCTATATACTCCATTATAATCAAATAATCCAAATTTTAAAAAATTATTTCCTTTTACTTTGTAATAATAAAACAGTAACTTGTACTTGGTCTTAAGTAAGATATAACTAATCCTTATTGGAAGCAAAACCAGCCTATTGGGATTATTTAATGTTTATATCATTTTTTATTGGCTTAAGGTATGAAGATCCATTATCCGGAAAACCCCAGGTCCCAAGCATTCTGGATAACAGGTCCTGTACCTGTATATCCAAATTCAGTCTTCGCCCCAGAAACAAATAGAAAATATTTGCTTTGCCTCTCAGCTGGCTCATTTGGGACAATGTTTGAAATGAGTGAGAAACAAGTGATGTGGGTAAGGAAGAGGCCTTGAAGTAAGCTTTCTTTGACAGGGCATATGTTAACGATTTCAGCCAGCTGTTACTACTAATAGTGGAATAGGAGAAGTAGGAAGTATTAAAGCAGCTTCCTACCTCAATTGAGCCGCTGTTGTCTAGTATTCAGGTCTATTAAAGGCACTTTGTTATTGCTCACACGCACCTAGAACACTCCAGGGGTGTCAAATCACAAAAGTAAGCTTCTTTGGTTGTTCATCTGTGCAACATTCCCACCTTGAAGATCTGAAACCAGACCATGCCACTCGCTTCTCACTACAAATCGAAACACAAGCAATCCAGTAGCTCTCATTCTGGAAGAGTAGAATCCGGCCAACGGTTTTTCTTATGGGCACAGTTCCATTCTCTGATGGAACTAGGGCAAGCCGCCAAGCTCATAACTGCATTATTTGCACAACACGGAGACTAAAGTTGCTGGTGTTTACTACAACATTAGTAGCTTACATTGGATTGGACTGGAACAGCTCCAGGGTCCTCCTGGCACTTAAACGGGTATAAGATCTCACCATAGAGTAATAATAGTAATAGAATGACATGGAGGCAAGGTCCTATCTTAGGAGACAATCAAAATCTGGTGGTGGAGGCAGGAGTGGTTTAGTATTAAGTAAGGGTCAAATTTTATGTATAAAGGACAAGCAAACTAAAAATCCATGCAGAGAGAGTCCCTGCTTTAATTGTGTCAAAAGACATTAATCTTGCTTTAAATTGCCATTTTATGTGTAGCAGTTGCTTGCCTTTTCTATAATACTGGCTGGGTGCTGATCTTGCTGATCTCCATTTGACTATGCACTGGGCTCCACAACATGGAAGAGAACAAGGTGTGCAGAAGCAGTGAAACACTCAATTAAAATAATTAAAAACTATACAAAATAAACAATGAAGACCAATTGAAAAGATGGGTGCCCATGGGCTTCCTTCTTCAAAGGATAACAGTTGGAGATTTATAGTTGAAGGTATCAACCTCAGCAAAAACTAATTTTATCTACCCTATTAATTGTAGGAGGATTTGGGTGGCCCTAGTCGTTCCAGAGGGTGATGCCTATCTGGATACACCTCATCTTGCTGGGAATTTTATCTTTTATTTTTTCAGCAAGGGAATACGTGCAAGCATCTGTAAACGTTACGCCATTTCATATCATAAAGGAACGACTGGAACGCTGCCAGTAGTTTCCCTTTAAGGTTTAATTACTGGCATCAGTTTTGGGATGGGCGGTAGAACTATAACTGGGTCATTTACCTACTCCCAGCAGGCACTAACCATGGGGTTGTTGTGTCAACATCCTGTCCACCTCGCATACCGGGCATGCTTCCTCCCCATAGAGCAAGGAGGGGGTCAATAAGAGGTACTGTACCTTTTCTTTATAACATTTATACATCTTATCCACAATGGAGCAACTATCACATTCACATTACAGGCACATTGAGAAATTTGAGAAAGTTTTTTCTTAAATCAATAAAAAGGTCACAACTGTATTTCTTTATCCCTGAAATAGGAAAATTGGTACTGAAGGTGACTTGCTGTTGGACTTCTTGTGCAGCCCTATAACTAGAGAGTCTAATATATGAAAAACAGAACAGTAGCTAAAACCATATCTGGCCATCCCCTGCTAAATATGCTGACTGTGGATTATCGATGATATCTTATCGCCTCCATTATGAACTGTCTTTTGGGGACTTTGGATTATAATGTACCATCCTCCATCCTGTAATGTAAAAACAGAATGATCAGAGTCAGATACTCTATTCCCCATTCTATCTGGAGCTCAAACTGCTCAAAGTACCACTGTCAATAATCTGTATGCTCAAAATACAATCCTGAACTATAAACCTGGGGGGAAGGGGTAAACTATAACACTCTTCACTACATTTCTTTACTGATCTTGCTGTATGTTCCTGGCTGTCTGCTCTGCTCCTCTCAAAGTTACCATCCAAACCTACTGCCACCTCTTGTCTTAACGCCTTTCTATTTTGCTGCTCCATACCCTCTGGATTTCCAACCCTGAATTCCTCCATATAAGGAACACTCTCTCCATCTCTTCAAGAAAAAACTCAGATTGTGCCTTTTAGAGCACTAGAACATTAGTCTAGTCTTGTCCTGGTCCTTAAGTACCAATGCCCAAAACTTTTGCCCTCCAATGCGTGCCAGTATGTAACCCACCCACTTAGACTGTAAGCTCTATGGGGCAGGGACTACATTTCTATGGCCTCTATTTCCTCATTGCACTTAATACCTGTGTATTTATACCCATTTATTGTATTTATAGGACAAGAACCATCTATGATCAATATGTGCAATGCCAAGCATTAACTAGAGCAGTGTAAAGGTCACTGCCACTAGACTGGAGCAGCGTTGGACTGGGGTTCTGTAGCGCACTGGGGCTCTGACCTAAAGGGCCCCATTTGTGACATGAAGAAACCCTCCTGTTCCTTGCCTCTGGTGTGTGACTGAGAAGGAGAATTGTGCCTACGCAGTGCCATGGAAAGTGGGCTTGAGGGCCCATAAAGGCATAGGCCCACTGGAGTATTCCACAATCCCAAGCCAACCCTGCTCTGGAGCAAATCCTGCCAACAAGATTTCATTATCAAGTAAAAACCTACACGGAAAGGTAGAGGCTGTTTTAGCAGAAAACAGAGGACCAACATCATACCAATACCCTTGGTTTGTGAATGAAATGTTGGACAGGCAGTCTTCCACCTACTTTGGCCATATAGCCTAACGTGTTACCAGCTAGTGTCACAACAACAATATTATTGTTTGTGATAGTCTTTACAGAGGTAGATGGCTAGACCAGAGCACTATGATAGAAGCTCAGAGGTGGAAAGTAAAAGAAACACCATATGAGAATATAACTCTCATATGGAGGGAGAGGAGGTCTGTTTGTCACAGCAAAATACCCTTAAGGCCATAGCCCACAAGATAAGTGAGTCTATTAGTAAATCATGTAAAGATTAAATAAACAGGCTGATTCTGCTTCCAATAAGGATTAATAATATCTTTGTTTGGATCAAGTACAGGGTACTGTTTTATTAACACAGAGAAAAAGGAAATAACTTTTCAAATTTGGATTATTTGATTATAATGGAGTCTATGGGAGACGGCCATTCCGTAATTTGGAGGTTTCTGGATAACGGATCTCATACCTCTCTCTCTTTCTCTCTCTCTCTCTCTTAACTTTAATTGTTTTATATATATATTTCAATACAATAAAACAAATAAGCAAATGGCTGTAGCCTACAGCAAGTATTTTTTTTAATGAATTAACCCTTTTTTTTCTTTAAAACTAAGCTTTTTAGCATTTCTCCTTAGATGCCCCTTAGGGTAGGGACACACTGGGCGATTTGGGGAGATTTAGTCGCCTGGCGACTAATCGCAGCGACTTTTCTCCCCGAATGCCTCTCCTCACTCTGCGCCTGGATAAAATGAAAAGTCGCCGGCGCTAATCACACACGGCGATTCGTTTTCCGAAATCGCCCGAAGTTGCCTCACGAGGAAACTTCGGGCGACTTCGGAAAACAAATCGCCGCGTGTGATTAGCGCAGGCGATTTTTCATTTTATCCAGGCGCAGAGTGAGGGGAGGCATTCGGGGAAGATTGGTCGTGGAAAGTCGCGGCGATTAGTCGCCAGGCGACTAAATCTCCCCAAATCGCCCAGTGTGTCCCTACCCTTAAAGCACTAGATTAAAAAAACTTTCCCCTGCCCAGAGATGGCTCCAAACTGCTAGATCAAACATTGACACTGTCTTGTTCCAATTTTTGCATCATCTATGCATCTGGGTAACATATGCTTGGCACCCTGTCACCGCCGGAAATGTCCAACAAACATAGACACGCCAGAACGCCATCTCAGTGAAGTGTTTATTAGCAGAGAATGAGAGGCAGAGCAGGGGCAGTGTTCCATGCCAGCTCAGTACTTAATACAAATTACCAGTTGTTGGCAGTGCTTTATAAATATAATAACTTGGTATACAGACACCCTGGCAGTCAGTATGATGAATGCTATGCAAATGAGCAGTTCTGAGTACTTGGAGTACTTTCTATTGTAGCCAAGAAAATTAATGTAGATTAAAACTAGCCTTTATGGCCCGGGATCATTACAGGGGTTGTTCAACTTTCAATTAATTTTTCGTATAATGTAGAGAGTGGTATTCTGAAACAATTTTAATTGTCTTTAATTTTTTATTATTTGTGTTTTTTTTATTTATTTGGCTTTTCATTCAGCAGCTCTCCAGTTTGCAGTTTCAGTTATCTGGTTGCTAGGGTCTAATTTAACCTAGTGACCCTGCACTGATTTGAAGAAGAGACTGGAATATAAATAGGAGAAGGTCTAAATAGAAAAATGAGTAATAAAAATGAGCAATAACAAGTAGACTTACAGAGCATTTATTTACTAGATGGGGTCAGTGACCCCCATTTGAAAGCTGGAAAGTGTCAAAAGAAGAAGGCAAATCATTTATAAACTAAAAAAAGAAAAAAATGAAGGCCAACTGAAATGTTGCTTAGAGTTAGCCATCCCATAACATACTAAAAGGTGAACCACCCACTTTTATTTACAAAGCTGGGGCAACGTGCTTCACCTCTAAATTAACTTTTGGTATGATGTAGGGAGTGATATTCAGAGACAATTTGTAATTGGTTTTCATTTTTTACTATTTATGGTTTTTGAGTTATTTAGCTTTTTATTCAGCAGCAATCCACTTTGCAATTCCAGCAATCTGGTTTGCTAGGGCCCAAATTACCCTAGCAACCATGCACTCATTTGAGATTGAAATATAAAAAAAGTGAACGGAAAGATGAGTAATAAAAAGAGGCAATAACAATACATTTGTAGCCTTACAGGATATTCGTTTTTTTATATGGGGTCAGTGATCCCGATTGGAAAGCTGTAAAGAGTCAGAAGAAGAAGGCAAATCATTAATAAACTATAAAAAAAAAGGAAAAAAAACAAAGGCCAATTGAAATGCTGCTTCGAGTTAGCCATTCCATAGAATACTAAAAGTTAACTTAAAGGTGAACCAACGCCTTTAACATTCATTTACAAAGATGGGGCAAACTGCTACTTGGGGAAAAAAAGGATGTACAACTTCCTGTCTTTTTGCCATTTGTTCTTTTTGCAATGAAATGTAATGAAAGTTGCAAGGCTCTTTTAACCTCATACTTTTTTATCTGATTGGCTGCAACGCTGCAAAAATAGGCTCCGGGGCCACTGCGCAAGAACAAAAATGGATTTTGCCAATTTGCTTACCGCACTATGAGGGGTTCTTATTTGTCTCTTGTGTCTCTGCAAAGAAAAAAACATTTATAATGAATAGGAATCTATGGAGGTTAAAAGAGGAGATAAATGACACACAATGTAAGCAGAATGGGGGCTTTTGGGATTTTCCAAGAAATGATTTGCACTTGACACCACAAATGAAAGCAACATGCAGCTTCAGACTTTTGGGCCTTCTGTTATCCAGAAAGCTTCGAATTAGGCCGTCTCTCCATTTTAAAGAAATAATCCAAATTTTTAAAAATGATTTCCTTTTTCTCTGTAATTATAAAACATGACCTTGTATTTTATCCCAACTAAGATATAATTAATCCTTATTGGAGGCTAAACCTGCCTATTGGGTTCATTTCATGTTTACATGATTTTATAGTAGACTTAAAGGGGTGGTTCACCTTTCAGTTAACTTTTAGTATGTTATAGAATGGCCATTTATAAGCAACTTTTCAATTGGTCTTCATTATTTGTTTTTTTAATGATTTGCCTTTTTCTTCTAAAGTTTCAAATGGGGGTCACTGACCCCATCTAAAAACAAATGCTTTGTAAAGCTACAAATATATTATTATTGCTACTTTTTATTACTCGTCATTCTATTTACGTCCTCTCCTATTTATATCCCATTCTATTATTTAAAGCAGAACATGGTTGCTAAGGTAATTTGGACCTTAGCAACCAGATTGCTGAAACTGCAAACTGGAGAGCTGCTGATTAAAAGCTAAATAACTCAAAAACTACAAATAATAAAAAATTAAAACCAATTGCATTTGTCTTAGAATATCACTCTCTACATCATACTAAGGGGCTCATTTACTATTGGTCGAATATCTAGGGTTAATTAACCCTCGATACTCGGCCGTCGAAGTAAAATCCTTCGACTTCGACTTACCGCATTTCCTTTGTTCGATCGATCATAGGAATCAAACGATTCAAAGCATTTTAATCCATCGATCGAACGATTTTCGTTTGATCAAAAAAAGCTAAGAAAGCCTATGGGGACCTTCCCCATAGGCTAACATTGGTGCTCGGTAGGTTTTAGGTGGCGAAGAAGGTGGTCGAAGTTTTTTTTAAAGAGACAGTACTTCGACTATCGAATGGTCGAATAGTCGAACGATTTTTAGTTCGAATCGTTCGATTCGAAGTCGTAATCGAAGGTTGAAGTAGCCAATTCGATGGTCCAAGTTGCCAAAAAAAATACTTCGAAATTCAAAGTATTTTTCCTTCTAATCCTTCACTCGAGCTAAGTAAATGTGCCCCTAAAAGTTAACTTAAAGGTGAATAATTTAAGGTTAACCTTTAAGGTATGAAGATCCAAATTAAAAAAATATCCATTATTCAGAAAGCCCCAGGTCCCGAACATTCTGCATAACAGGTCCTATACCTGTATATACAGAATGTTCAGGATTCATTACTGTGCATACGTGCTGGGTTCTGAATGGCAGAAACATTTATATATATATATATATATATATATATATATATATATATATATATATATATATATATATATATATATTATTTATTTTACTGTTGTGGGTTTAAAACTCTCTCTCCTTATGAAATACATGGGGAGGCTGCAGAATATCATTTGGTATAACATTTTTTAGAACAACATTAGCCTTAAGATGCATGGCATTTACTGGATGAAATGATTTTCGAGTATTAAACATTGCCCTGTGCACTGATTACAGTCATTGCAACGAGTACATTTTCCCCACCACAATCAACATACTGTCAGGGGCTAAAACAGCAGAGGAAGTCACTAATATAAAGTACAGCATTAATGTGTTGAATGCAGAAATGTTTATTTCAAGGGTAGGTTAAAAGGGCGCCTGATGCTGTTAGACTGTATGGCTCTGCCCTCTTTTATTGCGTGCAGTGAATGAGAACAGAATTCATATTTTTGTCTTAAATTAATCACACATGTTATTTAAAGGGGTGGTTCACCTTTAAATTGTCTTTTAGTTAGACGTAGAGAGTGATAATCTGAAACAATTTGCAATTGGTTTTCATTATTTATTATTTGGTATCTGGTTTTATATATTATATATGGTTTTTGAGTGATTAAACTTTTTATTCAACGGCTCTCCAGATTGCAGTTTTGGTTGCTAGGGTCCAAATTACCATAGCAACCACTGATTTGAATAAGAGAGTGGAATATGAATAGGGCAGGGCCTGAATAGTTATAGTCGTAAAAAGTAGCAGAAGAAGAAGGCAAATAATTTAAAAAAACTATTAAAATACAAATAAATAACATAGTAAGTTAGGTTAAAAAAAGACACGCATCCATCAAGTTCAAGCTTAAGTCTGTATATAACCTACCTAACTGTTAGTCAGATAATGAAGACCAAATGCAAAGTTGCTTAGAATTGCCCATTCTATACCATACCAAAAGATAAACTTAAAGGTGAAGCACACTTTTAATAAATGAATACCTAAAAAAACTAAACTGGACTCACCTGTAGGTAGGGACTGGCGCAGCTCAGGTCTGTAATAAACAGAAGAAGCAGGAGCAGCCTGTTGTTTCTTGCGATGTTCTCTGTGCCTGCTGCCATGATGAGCCAGTGCTGTGGATACCCCTAAAGGAAGGATCTGCTCTTTCTCTTCCCTCAGTACTCATGGACTTTCCCCTTGCACAAAGTAGAAGAGTTTTTTTTTTCTTTTGGGTGTTAAGGTCTATAAAAGATGCATTCATTCCTTTACAAGCCATGATTGTCCAGATGGGTTTAGGCTCGGGACTCTTAACTGGAGACAAGCCAACTTCTTCAGTAACTTCACCCCCGCCGCCCCCCTGCTCCAAATGAAACAAAAATATTTTGAAGTTCAACCCTGTTTCTGAAGTGTGTCAATAGCTCTTTAAGGCAAGTCAAATGCAGTGCAAGGAATGAAAACAACAGGCAGGGTGCTTTTCTCTACATCTATAGCTCAGACGTGACAGCTGCTGCACCGGGGATCACAAGCTGGATTTCCAGACGTGGACTCACAAGTGTGCCCTCCAGCAAAGGGATGCGTGTGTGTTTCTCTCTTTGTACCTAGCTTTTATAGTTCTCACTTCTTTTATTTATTTTATTTTTTTTAAACTGTTGTATTGTATTGTCAAAATAAAATAAATTAATACAATAAAAGTTGTGCATTGTGTGTTTGTTGTGACTTCATAGGCACAATCATGCTGTTATTGCTTACACTCGTTAGATAACGATCCCATCATATCATACCTCCCAACTGTCCTGTTTTTATAGAGACATTCCCTCTTTTGACAGCTCAACCTGCAGTCCCTCGTTTGTACTGGAAAGTCCAGTTTTTCTCTGCACTGAACAGCCAGAAAAAGAAACAACGTTTCTAACTTAATTGGCTTTTGGCAGAGAGCCTAGAACAGCCACAGCAGCAGATAAGAAACTTTTGTAACAATTTCGAGATAAACAAATAAGTAATTGTAACAATATAACATAACAGGTCCCTTGGGAAAGGTTAGACGCACAGTTTAAAGGGCAATTCACCTTCATTAGCAAAACTGTAATAACTGAAAAAAAAAACACAGAAATATGTTTAAACTTTCATAACTTGCCAAATTTTGTAAAATGAACATGGTAATTGGGGGGGTGTGGCCACAAAATGGGCGTGGTCAAAATTCCAACGCGCTACGCACTGCATCTTTTTGTACCTCTTTTTCCTTTACTACTTTTTTACTTTACCACTTTCCCACTGCCAATGTAATCACTTATTGAGCTGAATAAAAGCCACTTTTTTAAAGAAATTTATAGCGACTCCTGAGGGGTAATTAGGCCAGCACTGAACGGCGATACACTGAGGTGGTTGCAGGTTCAGGCTTGGAGTTGCCGGACTATCGCGGAAGCTGCGGCCGACACGCTACACTACAGGAAGGGTGAGCTCTGCTTGTTTTTCACTACCCGTTTTTCACTGTGGTACCTCTTTTTACTTCCAAAATGTTGGGAGGTATGGCAATATGAATTGGAGTTGCACAGTAGCGAACAATGAAGAAGAGAATATATTGCAGACAGAGAGGAAGGAAAGTATAAGGGAAGGAGCAGTGGTGTAAATGGAGTGCACCGGATCCCCCTGTAAAACAATATTCAGAGTGGCCCAGCACACTCTGATCCCCATCCACCCACCCACTTCCTGCCTCCGCCCACTCCCTGCCCAACACCACCCACTCTCCACCCCAACTCCACCCACTTCTCAGGTCCATAGCGACTAGCGCTCTGATTGTTGTTTTTGTCCCTCAAGTGTGTCCAAGAAAAGGGGCTTTTGGGTTCCTTGTCTTGTAGTTCTAGGACCCAAGCTGCATGGTGTACAATAACTTACATTCCCATAGTTGTTTTGGGGGTGGCTGTGAGTTGGTCCAGAATTCCAAGATGGTCTTAAAGTGGACCTGTCAACCCGACATAAAAAGCTGTATAATAAAAGTCCTTTTCAACTTAAACATGAAATCAAAATTCTTTTTTTTATTAAAGCATTCATAGCTGTTGTAAACGCATTAAAAAAATCTCAGCTGTCAAACATATATTGCCTGCCCCTCCTCTATGCCTTACTTTCACTTTTCATTCAGCGCTTACTTTCACTTTTCATTCAGCACTTACTATATATCACTGCACTCCCCAATTGTGTAACCAGTGCATGGGGATGGACATCAGGTTCCCCATTCTGGTGCATAAAAAAGATTTTGAGATGATGTAAGGCTTGAATTAATAACAGTGTCCACAAAATGGCTCCTCCTGGGACTTCCCAGACCGAATGAATCAAGATTCAAATAATTTATATAGTGTAATTAAAGTTTATTTTGCTTGACTAATGTCATAAAATAGTATTTGGAATAATTTTATTTGGCGACAGGTCCCCTTTAATTGTGGTTAATACCATTATGTCTGCTAATCTGATGTTACCTTTGTTGATGTTGTCAGTAGGCATGGAGTACAGTCCCAGCAATATTTGCCTTGTTTCCCATAATGCCGCATCAGTTTGTAATTATAGTTCTCACTTCTACTGAAGGGATGGGGGGAGTGAAACTTGACTTTATTTTCTGCTGCAGTTTCCAAATATCAGGAGTTACTATTAAAGGGTTATTCACCTCTACATTAACTTTTAATATTATGTAGAGAGGGATATTCTGAAACAATTTGCCATTGCCTTTCATTTTTATCATTTGAGTTATTTAGCTTTTAATTCAGCAGCCCTCCAGTTTGCAAGTTCAGAAATGTGGTTGCCAAATTACCCTAGCAAACATGGATTGATCTGAGACTAAAATATGAATAGGAGAGGCCTGAATAGAAAGATGAGTAATAAAAAGAAGCAATAACAATAAATGTGTATCCTTACAGAGCATTTCTTTTTTTGATGGTCAGTGCCCCCCATTTGTAGGCAGAAAGAGTCAGAAGCAGCATCAGACTGGGGGGTCCGGGACCCTCCAGGGCTTGTACTTCAGGGGCCCCCACACACACCCACCGCAACCCCCCCTGGTGCGTACCTTATTTCTTCTTCTCAGGGCCAGGTGGAAGGCGAGGGGGTATCGTACAAGGTTTTCAGGAAGGGAAGCCCACCAGGTTTTTGCCCAGTGTCCTGTTGGCCCAGTCCAACCCTGAGTGGCTTTTTTACATTCACTGCTGTTTTTCAGCTTCACTTCTACTCCTGCAGAAACAAGTGACTTTATACACTACTGACTGTGCAAACAGTGGGTACATATTCTTTTCACTAAGCCAGCCTTCCAGATTTCACACTCTAGGGACTTGCAAAAACTCTTTTTCTTTCACGTCCTATACATTAGCACATTACGGTTTAACTCCCCCCCCCCCACAAGTAGGACAAGCAAGGACCAATAAGCTTTAAGAGACACCTCCTCCCCCAATGACCTATGTTTTTTTCATCCTACCTGACTGCAGGTAGGGAGTAGATGACTGAAGATCATCAGGTACCGAGCCTGAAAGCTCTGAAGACTGCAGGGGGAACTACTGAACAGATAGTATTCTCCCAGGGGTGGAAGGCTCTTTTCCTTAAGTAGTGGCTGCGAGACCGGAGAATGGAGTGGGAGCATGCGCAGTAGCGCTACTTCCGGGTTAGCGTGCACCAGTGACGTTACAGAACAGGAAAATTTAAAAATCCATTCCTTCCAGGGTGCAATGCCCTTTGGAGTGAAAGAAGAAAATGGCGTCATTCTTCCTGGGGCTGCAGCCACCTGCAAACCTTATTAAGTTACTGCCAGTAGCCTGTGGAGCTTTGCCTTCTCGGTCTCTTGTAATCCATCCCCTCTCTCATCTTGCCTGCAGAGTGTCAGACTCCGCTCCCGGATGCATATCCTAGCGGTCGCTGTGAGAATTGTCTTGCCAAAGAGGATCCTCCTCCTGGTCGGTCTGAGCAAGCTATGGGTGGTTTAAAGACATGCTCCAGAAAACTTTTTCGGAGTTTAAAGAATACCAGCTTAAAGACGTCCCTAAACCATCGACTCCTGATACTCCTTCTTCTGTTGAGGAAGGTGAATTTTTTGTGAATGAAGAATAATTGTCACAACCCTTTTTCAAGCAGATTATATCTCTAAGCTAATCAAGGCTGTCAAAGGAGCTATTGAGGGTCAGGAGGGGAAAGTGAGTGATGTGAATAAATCTCATGAAGCCCTTAAAAAGTCTTTTCCGTTACATCCTGTTATTAAGGATCTAATTCAGGACTCCCAGTAAAGCACCAGTCTTAAATAAAAGATTTAAGTCTTTGTTCCGTGTTGATGATGAAGAAAAGTCTTGGAAAGCTCTCCCGGTGGTAGTTGTGGCAGTTGCGTGTCTCTCAAAAAGAACTACAATTCCAGTTGAAGATGGTTCAGGACAGAGAGACGCTATGGATCGTAAAGCTGAATGGTCTTTTAAACACATTTATTCTTCTGCCTCGGCCCAATGCAAGCCATTGGTTGCCCCCTCTGTCGTCTCCAGGGCTATGAGGAACTGGTTGACCCAGTTAAAGTGATTAAATTGTCATCTGAGTTTTTGTGTGACTCATCAATTGAGTCTCTGAAATTGGCCTCTAGGACCATGGCTCTTTCCTGATAAGTTTAGTGGGGATAGGGGTAAATTTTTTGTTTTTCAAGAGGCTTGTAAGTTATACCTCAGTTTTTTCCCTCACAACTTCCCTACTGGTGAGGATGAAGTAAGGTTCGTTTTGACCTTACTACAAGGTGACCCACAAGTCTGGGCACTAAGATTACCCTCCTCTGACCCTGCCCGTTTATCCCTAGAAGCATTTTTTGCTACCATGGCCATGTTATACGATGACCCGGATCATGCTAGTTCTGCCGACTCCGCTATTCGTAAACTCCGTCAAGGGAAAAGAGTTATTGAGGAGTATTGTACTGAATTCCGCCGCTGGTCAGTTGAGACGGGGTGGAATGATACAGCTCTTCGTAGTCAATTCCGGGTGGGTCTTTCTAGCCCTGTCAAAAATAGCCTGGTTAATTACCCTCCT
The DNA here is from genome assembly GCF_017654675.1 of Xenopus laevis. Classification (NCBI taxonomy): domain Eukaryota; kingdom Metazoa; phylum Chordata; class Amphibia; order Anura; family Pipidae; genus Xenopus; species Xenopus laevis. Next base: position 36,668,633 of record NC_054386.1, on the reverse strand, counting down.
TCTTCCACGTTGGATGACCTCATGTGGTTAGCCATTCAAATTGATAGGAGGCAAAGGGAAAGACGAGCTGAGGAGGATATAGTTTTCCCTACTACATGTATTGACGAGTCTCTTACTCCCTCGTTTCCTAACCCTCAGGGGGAACCCATGCAATTGGGGGCTACACGCCTGTCTTCCGAGGAAAGGGCCCGTAGGAGATCCCTGGGTCTATGCATGTATTGTGGGGATAAGGAGCATTTTCTTAAAAATTGTCCCAAGAGGCCTGGAAATTCTCAAGACCTTTGTGGAGAAGGGAAGCTCCATTTGGGTAGAGAGATTCCCTCTTCCCAATTCGCCTCAAAAAACTTAGTACCTGTAGTTTTATCCTCGCCGGGGGGTTCTGTTACAGTTTCGGCCTTAGTGGATTCGGGGGCTGGGGGAAATTTTTTAGATGCTGCCTTCGCAGAAAGTTATAATATTCCCCTTAATCCCCTCACACCTCCTATGAGGATTTATGCTATTGATAAAAGCCCACTGGGGTCAGGTTTGGTAACCCAAAGATCCAAAGCATTATCCATGTGTGTGAACAATATGCATTATGAAAAATTAGCTTTTCACATTCTTGATGGTTCCTCGTCCCCGTTAATTCTGGGGTTACCATGGCTACAGGTGCACAACCCCCACATTGATTGGGTAACTGGGGAGGTTATTCAGTGGGGTTCCAAGTGCCAAGATTCATGTCTAGCTTCCACTCTGATGGTAGCTGGTACTTCCTTAGAGAAACTCCCTTCTGTTGAGCATAGCTCTAAGTCTTGTTCGGGGGTACGTAGTTCCCTATCGGCAGTTCCATCCGCTCAAAAAAGAGCAGTAGTTAAGTCCCATAGGGAGGTACCCAAATTTCAGGTTGGGGATTTGGTTTGGTTATCCACAGGGAATATTAAGCTTAAAATTCCAGCTCTTAAGCAGGGACCCAAAGTTATTGGTCCATACCCTATTGTGGAAATTGTGAACCCAACCTCTGTCCGCCTTGAGTTACCTGAGATATTTCTGTTGTCTAACCTGTTTCATGTTTCTGTGTTAAAACCAGCCATACAGGTCCACCAACAATCAAGTCCTCTTCTAGTGTTGGTGGAAAATCTGGTCAAGTCCGATGCCAGGGTGGACTACCTTAGGAGACAATCCCATCCCAGGTCTCCTGGTAAGCTTGAGGGTCCAGTGGCCCCTCCTAGAGGGGGGGGTACTGTAATGAACTTACCCTGGTGGTCTAGCGGCAGCGGGGTCCACGCCGCGTCCTCGGCGTGGACGCCCGCTGTGCTGCCTTCTTCCTCCTTGCCGGTTCCTCTAGGGCGCGCGCCATGACGCCAGCGCGCAATTGGCGCGAAATTCAAATTCAAATTCAAATGCTTAAAAGGGGAATTTGGCTTTCAGGTAATTGCCCGTTGTTAGGTTCAATTAGTTTGTTCCTGGGTGTTTTGCTTTGTGTATTTCCTGATTGATCTACTGTGTCTTGACCCTTGCTTGCCTGCTGACTACTCTGACCTCTCCAATCCTGACCTTGCCTGCTTTCCGACTATTCTACGATCTCTAATCCTGATTCCGGCCTGTCTGACTATTCTAACTGCTTGTGCTGGTCCGGCCTGCCTGTTCCTGGTGGCTTCCTATCTTCCAGTATCCTTGTAAACAGTCGTGCCCCTTTGCCTGCCAGAACTTATGCCTTGCACCTCTCGTTAAGTCCAGGTGGCATCTGAGTACGCCAAGGGCTCCTCCCGAGGCCAAAGGCGGTCACTTAACTGGTGAAGTCGAGCCGAGACCAGGGTGCTTGGCATCTGTTCTGGTGTAGGGTGCCGACCGTGACAACTACAACTAGGACTACAAATCTCCACATGGTCACTGGCCTCCAGTGATTTCCTAATCTGGATTCCTCCACTACTGTACCTCCTACAACATTGACCCTGGAAAACTCTGCAATACATCCCAAAGTGTAGTAGTTAAAAATAATAAGTGAAGATGACCATACACTGGCCAGTCCTGCTCTCAGTCCTGTATAAGTGCCCATACATGGTATGTGAAATTGTTATACCTCAGAAAATTGTCAGGGCATGCTCATGCCATGCCGTGGCCTTGACCAGCAGCTAGAAGCACCCATGTACCAGTGTATGGCCAAACCTATGTTCTGGAGTAGTTAGATCTAACTTGGATTAATTTAGCTGCCATTATCAACAATTACATCTTTTATAAATGCCAGAGCAAAATTGATATTCATATAAATAAAAGCCTTAACATCAGTTTATGAACATGAAGAATTATGTTGCCAAGTGGCAAGAACTGCCCTACAGTCGGCAATGTGGCAAAACTATAAATTAGATTAGACAATCTGTTCAAACCTCTTCCCATCTAACCCTGGAATCATGAGACACCTTGTGGTCCATTTTGGTTTTGCTGCAAAACAGCTTGTGAAGCCAAGACACAAAGCAAACCTGCTTTATTTAACATGAAATATCATGTTATCAGATTATATGCATAACAAGGGGCACCTCATTCAATTGCTATAAGGGCAGCCCTACAACTTGCATGTGTCAGAAGGGCAAGCGATACAAATGATCATGTCAGGCAGGGATTGCTTATTCTGTACCCGTTAAATGCCAAAGTGTAAGTCAGTTACAGAAACAACCAGACCCATAAATCGTATAATGTTTTATAACAGGCAAAAAACAAAAAGACGGCATCCCAATAGCAAATATATAATGTGCCTTCCTTTTTTTGAGTAAGATGCAAGTGGCTTCTCATTACAGAGGCCATTATAGCTGAGCAGTGATGGAGTAAAGAGAAACCATTAGAATTTAACTTCACGTTTTCCCCACGACACAGCTGTTCAGCCAATCAGTGCTCAGCACATGCATGCTCTGTACAGGCTTTGCAGCAACTGTCAAATAATAGAGAGTTGGAAAGTGACAGTTGTAGAGAGGTGAAGGCGATGAGAGAGCGGAAGGCAGTGAGAGAGGGGAAGTCGGTGAGTGAGAGACAGCAATGGAGGTACTTAATTCTAAAAAGAGAAAAAGAGTGGAGAAAAGACGTGGACCCAGCCTAAAGAAGGTCAAATGTCAGCATGACAAGCGATCCTGTAGTGGAGAAACCAACACCAGTAAAGGACCAATGGAACACCTTAAAAAAATGGATGATGCCCTTCAGACATTTGGGGAGTATGGACAAGATGCCTACCTGTTTAATAAAGAACTGCAAAGGTACTTTACACCATCAAATTTCATAGCAAACCATCAAGAGATAGTTGCAGCCACCCGGCATGAAGTAACCAACATCTTAATTAAAATGCACAGACATTTCTCCTTGGACTTTTCCATCCTGTGTCTTGCCATCAACTACATGGCAAGGTACATCTCCTGATGGGCAACTGAAAGCTACCATCCTGAAGCCACTGAGGGCTACTTCCTTGTTTTTGGCCACAAAGGTCATGGATAGAAATGGAGTTGGAGTTCCTGGAGCCTTTTGGAGAAGCTTCTTATACACCAGAATACATTGCTTATGTGGAGAAGCACTTTATCAATCAACTGGAATTTCGGCTGCAAGAACCCACCCATTGATTTCTTTCTTGAACATTTCTTCCTAATTAGAGTTTCTGGCGCGAAGTGTTCAGAAGGCAATATCATCAGAACAGCCAATAGCCTTACAGCCGCCAGAGGCATTGCAGCACTGGCCATGACAATGTATGACTTGCATCCATACGCACCATCACTTCTGGCTCAGTGCCTAAAATATATATATACAGTATACACACACTATTGTGATTTAGGGTTAAATTCAAAACACAACCATGTCCTGAGGGAGTGTTGGAGGGTGAATAAAGTATATATATGTTGTACAACTTGTCTCCCAATTTTTTGTTGCCCATTTCATTTAATGCTTATATCAAGAAAATCTCATACTAAATTATATGCCACTCTTCTCCACCACATCCACAGACTTACAGCTGCTGATAGCAACAGGGATAGGGTTCTCAGCCTGCATTTTTGTACACCAACCCACTCTAATTAATCTACTTTAATATCTAATTTCATAATTATTTATCGTTCTACTGTAGCATTATAACAGTTCTTCCACTAGCTTCCAATAATTTGCAGTTGCTCTCCACAAACATCACTGGTTGTAAGATTACTAATTACCCTTCTAGTAAATCCCCTCTGCTCCTACCCCCCAAAACTATCCTTTCATTTTAAAAACCATTACTTTGGTATCTCAGTGCTCCCAAATTACCCTAAGTTATTTATAATTTTCCATTTTTCAATGTTTTATAACAATTTACCCTGCTTCTGCACAAAATTCCCTCCTCTTAGTTTGCCTGCTTTAACAGTACAATTAAAAGAGAACTATACCCCTGAACAATAAAGTTTCTATAAAAGTATATTGCATAAGACTGATCACTAGGGTTAGGTTTATGCTAGGGTTGCGTTTCTCTCAGTCTGCATATAAAAAATAGTTGAAATAACCATATTATAATTATTTAATTTTATAGATTATTTTGTGCATATTTGCATTTTTCATGGCAATTTACGAAGATTCAGAACTTGATAAAGACTCTGAAGTATGGCAAACTATGACCCCGCAAGAAAGGGTAAGTTACATCAAGAGCTTACATATTTTATTTGAGCGGTCAATTTTGTTGCTTTATGACATATAATTATAATCTTGAAACTCTGTAGACCCACCGTCTTTTAGCAATGATGAGAAAGCAAGGCAAATAGAAACCTTGAATGATCCATGTTTCCCGACGAATCCAACCAGAAGAGTTGCGGTGGGCTCCGAAACAACAACAGAAGAGGTTCATCCCAGACTTTGTGGTACGCAGTGGTGCAGTTGTGGAAATTGTGATATTATGCCAACTTTAAAGGAATGTATATGTTGCTGTGAAATTAGAAATGCCTTTGACATAATAGAGCAGGGAACCAACTGTATAGTTGAAAGTCCTTTTTTCATAAACCAGTGTCTGAATGAAGATAAAGTTTACTTTAATCTTCGATTGGCGAAGAATATGACCAGACGCCCTTCCGATGATGATTATCTCAGGTAATGTATATATATGTTATCGATTTTTATATATGCTCATGCCACCCCAAGTGTATAACTTAATGTAGTTACCGTGTGACTGATATACTCAGACATAACACTGTCATGTCCCAGAGGCAAGTCTTTAAGGTAAGTAATGTTTATCTTGCTTTCATAATGACAACTCAACTTTTAAAGTGTTCCAATCAACTCTTCAACTGTGCATCTCAACTCTGCATCAGTATTCCTTAGCCAATGTTTGTATAGATACAGAGGTGGACCAAGAGCTGATTAGTATGGACCCACCATCTGTCATTTGAAAAATGAAGTGTTAAAATAAACTTGCATGCGCAAAAATCTTGAATATTTGTCACAGGTTTATGTAATGTATACTTAGGGGCAGATTTACTAAGGGTCGAATTTCGAAGTTAAAAAAACTTCGAAATTCGACCCTCGAATTGAAATCCTTTGACTTTGAATATCAATCAATCGAATGATCGAATAGAAATCTTTTGATCGAACGATTAAATCGTTCGAATCAAACGATTTTTAGCGATCGATCGAAGGATTCTTATTTGACCAAAAAAAACTTAGAAAAGTGCTCTGGAAGATCCCCATAGGCTAACATAGCACTTTGGTAGCTTTAATTTGGCGAAGTATGAAGTCGAAGTTTTTTTTAAAGAGACAGTACTTAGATTATCGAATAGTCAAACAATTTTTACTTCGAATTGTTCGAATATAGCCTATTCGATGGTCGAAGTACCCAAAAATTTACTTCGAAATTTGAACTTTTTGAAATTCGAACCATCACTCGAGCTTAGTTAATCTGCCCCTTAGCGTCAATATAATTGTTTAATAATGTATTGATAACCATTTTTCAACAGATATTTACGTATGATGGCATACAGAACATTCACAATATGGACACACAAATTTCTTGGAAAACGCAATCGTAGACCAGTTCCTGCTTGTGTGGTCAAAGCCATCCGTACCGTGTGCCCAGATTTTTTTAGTTTATATCGGGGTTTTATACCTTTGGATGACTACGCAGCTGCTGACATGGCTTTTGATTTAGAGTAAAAATTAATGTGGAAGGAAGGGCACCGCGGGTCGGGGTCAAACCATAGGCAAAAAACAGAAGGGATGATTTGATATGCTCAATTTGTGAGTGCATTTTTTAAAATATAAAAGGTTTTACACTATTATCGTGTTCCACATCTGTCTGCAGTAACGATCGCATCGGGAAGACATTCTGTCTATATTTGATTTATGCTGAAGTTACTTTGAAACGATAGTACCCACCTATCATCAGCACGTGGTGTCCAAATTTAAAATAGGAACACAGTATTGTATAGTGCATGAATAGGTGAAGGTGCTGAACTACAACTCTCTTAGAAATACTACACCCTCTATGTCCCCTCTAATCTTTGCTCTATCTTTAGAACCATTAGCCAATGCTATTAGAGAGAACACCAACATTAAGGGCTTTCCAATAGGTGAGAAAGAATATAAAATGAATCTCTTTGCAGATGATATTCTTCTTACATTGACATCTCCTCAAACCACATTACCAAATCTCTTACAGACCCTAGAAAAATTCCAATTTATATCAGGGTACAAGATAAATCCCACAAAGTCGCATGCCTTACCATTGAAAATGACCACATCGGAATTAAAACTATTACAACTCAACTTTGATTATAAATGGGAAAAAGATTCTTTAGCATATTTGGGAATATACCTCACCTCCTCATATGATACTTTATATAAGGCCAATTACCCCATGTTAATAGATAAGTTGAAAAAGGAATTAGTCAAATGGCAATCTCACCACCTTTTGTGGTTTGGTAGAATAGCAGCTATCAAAATGACACTATTACCACAATTGTTATACTTATTCCCAACGCTGCCAATAAATTTTCCTGAGACAATGGCCTCTTCGCTCCAACAAAATATATCGCACTTCATATGGAGTGGGAAAACCCCCAGAATTCAGGCGGCTATTATGACTAAACCAAAATCATTAGGAGGATTGGGAGTACCCCATCTATACAGATATTATCTGGCTAGCAGACTAGAAGTCATGGTTCAAATGCACGCCCCAACAGAAGAATCCTGGAAAGAAATTGAGGACCATTTCACTACTCCACTACGTTTAGCTCACCTTTTCTGGATCCCTAAAACTTCCAGAGACACACCACCAGACATCTTACCACCTTCACAACAAGCACTAAATCTATGGAACACCATAGCAATCAAAATGAAACTAACCACTTCCACTACCAGATACAGAACCATCTTCTATAACAACAGTTTTCTCCCAGGATGCACACCTACAGAGTTCCAACCGTGGATAAACGCTAACCTGTTGACTCTACTTGACTTTGTATCTAACCAGACAGTTCATTCATTTCAACATTACAGTGAAGAATATAATATACCACATACACAATTCTTCCGCTATTTACAAATAAGACACTATATAGAAACCCTGTTTAAAACTCTAACAAACCAAGTCCTTTCCTACTTTGAAAAAATGTGTCATAATAAATCGTACCCAACCCATTTGATCTCGCTACTATACATGCACCTTGCCTTACATGACAAAATGGGAGGAGGACTAAGGTTTCACAATCTTTGAGAAGACATGGACAGCAATTTGGGACACAGCTAAAAAAACATCTATATGTGCAGTATCTAGTGAAAGAGCTTATAAAATCATATTCCGCTGGTACTATACCCCAACACGCAATAGTAAATTAAGTGGCAACCCGGATCACTCCATCTGCTTTAGAGGGTGTGGGGATCCTTCTTGCATAACTGGTGGACCTGTACGATAGCTCAAACATTCTGGAAAATGGTAGCAACTCTGCTTTCTGAGTTTTACATTGCACTATACAAGCAACACCACACACATTCCTATTAGGGATGAAGATCAGAGCAATACAGTTTTCACAATCTCGCAAATTAGCTACGAACATTCTTACAGCAGCGAGATCTCTATTAGCAGCGAATTGGAAACAACCAAATATACCAGGGCGACAAGCATTGATATCAAAGATAAACTGGATCAGAGCAATGGAATCCATCAGAAACAGACTGCAAGACAGAAGTTATGAGGGGGAGCTGGAGTGGCATCCGTGGGCCCAGTACTTGGAGGACCTGCAGGCTAGAGGTACCACTTGATATGCGCAAGATGTTTCCTCATTTACTTAGTTAGAACCTGATACTTCTCCCTCTTTCTTTCCTTTCTTTTTCTCTCTCTCTCCGACTTTCTTTCCCCCCCCCCTTCATCTAACCTTCCCCCCAACACAATGCAGCATGGTATGCTAAATCTGGAAGGTTGAGACAAGAGATGACTGACTTTAGCATAAATGGATAAGGATGCATGAATAATACGTTATGCTACGGATTAATGTAACAATTAGACTACTGCTTTATATCTTCTCTCTAGCAATTTAATCCTCCGTTCCATAGGTTGACGGTATTCTTTTTTCTGACAGTTGAAGATGAATAAAAGTTTTCGATTGGAGAGCAAGGAATATTGGGACAAAAGGAGTTTCACTTCATCATAGATAGATAGCAAAGCATGTATAATATGTTTTGATACTGCTTGATGTTAATAACAGACTACTGTTTTGTATATTATACCCAGCAAGTTCGTCCTTTGCTCCATGTGTTGACAATCTCTTTTCTCTGTCTATTTGAAAATGAATACAAATTTTGAATTATAAAAAAAGAAATACTACACCCTAAGTTCTCTATTTGCTATATCCTTTTCCCTAGCTTTTCAGCGCTGACCCCTACAGTCTGTTGTGTTATTTTGGTTGGATATTACACTCAAGGAGAACGAGTTTTCTGGGTTGGATTAAAGGGGAAGCTCCAGAGACTTTGGACGTTTTTTTGACAAATTTTTTTTTCTGACTATATTGTACTGTTGCGATGCACTCTTACAAATGCAGCATTTCCTTAAATGTCACTACATATCTTCCTTCAATGTCACTACATATCTCTCCTTTTCTCTCTACTTTCTCATAGTGCATAACAAAGTAAATTTTATTTGACATTTTGGGCCCTACTTGCTAGCCTTCTTCCTCTTCCTGAAGAAGGCTTGCAAGTAGCGGCTGAAATGGCGATTAAAAAGTTTAGGAAGCAGAAGTTCGGTTGATCTTACATTTATACCACTTTTGTAGTTCTTTGTGGATCTCTTTTCAGCTTCTGTTTACTTCTTTCAATGGGTCTAAAACCAGAGGGACTGGTTGAACTATATATAAAATAAAAGCTTAGCCACAAATCAATCAATCCTCATTCTTACCTCATCCTGCAATTTATTTATAGTTACTTGATATCTTGACATATCTCAAGTAGATAGAATGTGCATGTTAAGCTGGCCGTAGACGCAAAGATCGAATCGAGGATTTGTACGATTTTCGGAACGTGTTTGCAGAGTACCGACATTTTTCATCTGGCAGAGATCGGTCGTTTGGTCGATCGGACAGGTTAAAAGATTTCTGTCGCCTGCTGATAATATCTCTGCATGTATTGCCGATCGTACGATTTTTAGTGGGAGACTGTCACTAGCTTTTGTCGGACATAACTTGGTAGACTGATTATGTCTAAAGGTGTTTTCTTGGGTGTAATAGAAATGCAACACAGAGATGAATAAGCAGTATATTGACAATCATCTACATTTTTAATAGCACTACAATTTTCTTTGTCAAAAATTCCACTGATATCTAATATGTCGTTTCCCATTGAATGAGCCACAGGGTGAAGACTGGGGGATGTTCCTTGATGTTGTTTGATAGGAGTGGATTCAAAATGGAAATAAGCATGGTCTTTAAAGATATCCACGTTAGCTAAATGTGTGATACATTGAGTACTATTATCCACAAATAATGACGTTTCTGTGTTAGTGCTTGCTTCACTGAAGCTATTTTTTCTTTTCCGTTTTAGTGGCCTACTTGTGGAAGCCAGTGACTTTTTTTCCATGGACTCTGTGTTCTCTACACCACCACTTTCTGCAGATTCCGGATTACTTGTGGAAAGTTCTGTGAAGACAGTGGGGACTGCACTTTCCTTTAGCAATTTTCTATCTCTTTGAATATAATAGCAATCTGATGTGAAGTGTTTTGAACAAATGCAAAAGCTGTCTGTCTTTTTCTTTTCAAGAATACGTGCTGCTAAAGAATCTATTTGCTCTTCAGGGAACTGGCCAATTGACGCGTATTCTAACTATGCATCGAGGCATCTTGTCAAATGCTGAAATTAATAAATGTAGCGTATACATTAGCATATTAGCAATATTAATCTAAACACAAGCACTCCATATAAAATGTTATTGTGTTAGGTAGTTGCTATCTGGTTACCTTCCCATTGTTCTCTTGTTAGGCTGTCGGGGGGGAAAGTAAGGCGGTTATATTACTCAACTTGCAGTACAGCAGTAAAGAGTGACTGAAGTTTATCAGAGCACAAGTCACATGACGGGGGTAGTTGGGAAACTAACAAACCTCCGTGTCAGATTTCAAAATTAAATATAAAGAAATATGTTTTCTCTTTTGAAAATTGGATTTCAGTGAAGAATTCTGGTGGAGCAGCACTATTAACTGATCTGTTTTGAAAAAACTTGTTTTCCCATGAAAGTATCCCTTTAAAGTTATAAAAATATAATGCTGTGTTGCCCTGCACTGGTAAAACTGCTGTGTTTGCTTCAGAAACACTACTATTGTTAACTACTATTGTTTAAAGGACCAGTAACATCAAAAGATTTTTTTTCAAAAATTCGTTAGAATACATTGGAAAAAAAAACCATGAAGACAAATTAAACTTTCAAATCGCAAAGTCTTTATTAAAGGGATCCTGTCATTGGAAAACATGTTTTTTTTTAAAACATATCAGTTAATAGTGCTACTCCAGCAGAATTCTGCACTGAATCCATTTCTCAAAAGAGCAAACAGATTTTTTTATATTCAATTTTGAAATATGACATGGGGCTAGACATTTTGTAAATTTCCCAGATTTAAACAGATAAACTGGGATTCTACTTGGAGGATTATTTTTCTGCAGCCACTGGTTCTTCAGAGTTGGGGAAAGTTTGTATTAAACAATACAAAAACGATAAAATCCACATTCGATTATATGACAACACAGGACCCAGTGCAGTCTGCCTATTCTGATCACTTTATCGGTTTCTGGCAGATATAATTTGACTTGTGCTGTTTTGATAATTTATGACGATCCCTAAGCTTAACCTCCAAACTGAAGCCCAGACCACATTGAGCATGTGCACAGTCTTGGTCACGGGTGTCCAACCAGTGGCCCAGGATGGATATGAATGCGGCTCAGCTTGAAATGCTCGGTTCCCGAGGAAACGTCATGTTGCAAAGGATATAGAAGGAGGGGGGGGGAATCTGTCCATTGCCCAGTTAGTAATAATAATAAGTTGTCAGGGAGCCGGGAGGTCCCTCCAGGGAAGTAGTCAGGATCGAGGAGGAAGCCCTCTTGAGGGAGCAAGGTCGCGGTGTCCAAAGGGTTAATCAGAAGAGTAGTCGGGATCCAGGCAAGAGTTCACAGGCAGGCAGAAATCAGCAAAGTCAAAAGTCCAGACAAAGGGTCAGGATATCAATCAGGAACAAGATTTAGCAAATAAGCTCACAGGAAACCCAGGATACACTTAGGGAAAGTATTCCTATACTTGGGCGCCATTCTGGCGTCTAGATGGCGTTTTTATTTTGAATTTGGCGCCATTGTGACGTCATTGACGTCCTTGCGCCGACGTCGGCGCGCTGACGTCATCGTGCCGGCGCCGCTACCCACGTGGCGGCCATGGGCGCCGCCATTTTGGGAGCGACGCCGGCAGGGGAGGACGCGCCGCCCGGAGCTCCAGGACCTGCTCCGGGCGGCGATCGTGACAGTACCCCCCCCCCTCACGGGGGGCCTCTGGACCACCAGGACTTGGCTTCTGGGGAAATTTAGAGTGGAAATCCCTCACAAGACGAGGAGCATGCACATCAGAGTGTCCTTCCCAGGAGCATTCTTCAGGGCCAAAGCCCTTTCACTTGATGAGGTACTGAAGAGAGCCCCTGGAGATTCTGGAGTCAAGGATCTTCTCCACCTCATATTCTTGTTGACCATCCACAGAAATAGTAGGAGGGGGAGACTGATTCACAGAAAAGCGGTTGGAGGTAGCGGGTTTCAGCAAAGAGACATGAAACACGTTGGGAATTCGCATCTCAGGGGGAAGCTGAAGTCTGAAAGCCACAGGATTGATCACCTCCGAGATGGAGAATGGACCCACAAACTTCGGACCCAACTTAGGAGATGGCACCTTCAACCGAATGTTCCTGGAAGACAACCAGACTTTATCACCAACCTTGTAGGGAGGAGAGGGTCTACGTCTACGATCTGCAAATGTCTTGTGAACCAGAGCGCTCTTCTCTAAGTTCGACTTGGTTGCAGCCCAAATAGCAGACATGTGGGCTGCATGGTCATCAGCAGCCGGGACGTCAGACAACACAAAGTCTTGGGGGAAGGCTTGAGGATGCTGACCATACACCGACATGAATGGAGACCTTCCAGTGGAAGTGTGGCATGCATTATTATGAGCAAATTCCGCCCATGGGAGGAGATCAGACCAGTCATCTTGACAAAGGGAGACGTGATTCCTCAAGAACTGTTCCAAAGCTTGGTTTACTCGTTCAGCTGCTCCATTAGTCTGGGGATGATAAGCGGAGGAGAACTGGAGAGTAATACCCAGATCTTTGCACAGGGAACGCCAAAACTTAGCAGTAAACTGAGAACCTCTGTCAGAGACCACTTCCACAGGAAAACCATGCAGACGGAAAATATACTGGATGAAGAGCTGAGACAACTCCACAGCAGAGGGAAGCTTCCGCAGGGGAATGAAATGAGACATTTTACTAAAGCGGTCAATCACTACCCAAATCACAGTGTTACCACCAGAGGGGGGAAGTTCAACAATAAAGTCCATTGCTAAATGAGTCCATGGCCGAGACGGGATAGGCAATGGTTGTAATAACCCACTGGGGCGAGAATGGCTAGGTTTGGATGTAGCACAAACGGTACAAGCAGCAACAAAGTCTTTGACATCTTTTCGGATAGTCGGCCACCAGACTAAACGTCGAAGGAGTTCAAGAGTCTTTTCAGGACCAGGATGTCCTGCTTGCTTGGAACAATGGGTCTGTTGAAGAATGGGCAGACGTAACTCGGAGGGAACAAACGCCATCCCAATGGGGGTATCAGGAGGAGCAGAAGATTGACCGGCCAGAATTTGATCAGCGAATTGAGGGTACAAGGAAGCGATGATCTTGACAGGAGGAATAATAGGCTCTTGTCTTTCAGGAGTACGATCCACCGGAGTGAAACTTCGAGACAGAGCATCGGCTTTCCGATTCTTGGAGCCAGGGCGAAAAGTCAAGACAAAGTTGAAGCGGGAGAAGAACAGGGCCCACCTGGCCTGACGAGGATTCAGTCTCTTGAGAGAATGTATGAACTCCAAGTTCTTATGATCGGTGTAAATCGTGACCGGGATTGAAGAACCCTCTAGTAGGTGGCGCCACTCTTCGAGAGCAAGTTTGACTGCCAGAAGTTCTCGATTCCCTACATCGTAATTCTGTTCTGCAGGGGAAAACTTTCTGGAGAAAAAGGCACAGGGGTGCAATTTCCCATCGGCAGAATGTCTCTGGGATAGAATAGCCCCAGCACCTACTTCAGATGCATCCACCTCTATGCAAAAGGGTAACTTAGGATCCGGATGACGGAGGACTGGGGCAGAAGAAAATGCGTCTTTTAGGGACTGAAAAGCTTCTATAGCAACTGGAGGCCAGGACCTGGGATTACCCCCTTTTCGGATGAGAGTAAGGATAGGTGCAATACGGGAAGAAAACCCTCTGATGAATTGCCGGTAGTAGTTGGCAAATCCGATGAACCTTTGAATAGCCTTGGTGCTCAAGGGAAGGGGCCACTCTTGGATTGCTGACACCTTAACGGGATCCATCTCAAAACCTTCTGGGGAGATGATATAACCCAAGAAAGGAATCTTAGACACCTCAAAGACACACTTCTCCAACTTGGCGAAGAGAGAGTTCTTCCTCAAACGAGAGAGCACTTCTTTCACCTGGGAGCGATGAGATTCAAGGTCTTTCGAGAAGATTAGGATGTCATCCAGGTACACGACCACAGACTTTCCCAAGAGATCCCGGAAAATGTCATTCACGAGCTCCTGAAAGACAGCGGGGGCATTACAGAGGCCAAAGGGCATCACGAGATATTCATAGTGCCCATCCCGAGTGTTGAATGCCGTCTTCCATTCGTCCCCTTCACGGATGCGGATGAGGTTGTACGCCCCACGGAGATCTAATTTAGTGAAAACCTTAGCCCCTTTCAATTGGTCAAAGAGTTCAGCAATCAAAGGCAAGGGGTACCGGTTTTTAACAGTGATCTTATTAAGGCCCCGGTAGTCAATGCAAGGACGTCGGCCTCCATCCTTCTTTTCCACGAAGAAGAAACCTGCCCCGGCAGGAGAAGTAGAGGGGCGGATAAACCCCCGCTGGAGATTTTCCTGAATATAGTCTTTCATAGCGGAAGTCTCAGCCGGAGAAAGAGGATAGGTGCGACCCCTAGGGGGCATGGTTCCTGGCAGGAGATCGACAGGACAATGGTCGATGTGGAGGAAGGAATTATGCGGATTTCTTACAGAATACATCAGAGAATTCCCTGTAGAAGGAGGGTAGAGTCTTCAGATCAGACATAGAGATATTCACCCTCTGGAGGGGTTTAGCAGGAAGACAATGCTGCTGGCAAAATGGGCTCCAACAGGAAATCTGTCCTGCGGACCAATCAATGGTGGGATTATGCAGGCGCAGCCAAGGGAGACCCAAAACAACAGGAACAGATGGGCAGGAAATAATTAGGAACGATAGTCTTTCTTTAAGCAGCGTCCCAACCTGCACAGGCAATTCCCCAGTCGTCTTAGAGATAAATTCAGCCTCCAGGGGTCTGTCGTCAATGGCAGTGACACGAAGCGGAGTGGACAATGGGAATAAGGGAACTTCCATGTGTTTGGCGAAAAGAGCGTCCATGAAGTTCCCAGCAGCTCCAGAGTCAATGAAAGCTGAGCCGACAATGGTCTTAGTGGCTAGGCGAATCTGTAAAGGAAGGAGAAACCTGTGAGTGTTCTCTTGAGACTTCGGAGTAGTGCCCCCTACATGAGTTACCCTAGATATACCTCGGGGAACAGAACTCGTGGGCTTCACCGGACAAGAGTTCGCAAAATGAGACTGTCCGCCACAATACAGACATAAGCCAGCCATTCGTCTACGGAGTCTTTCTTGTTCGGAGAGACGAGCCCTTCCAACTTGCATCGGTTCCTCCGGAGGAGAAGCTTGAGCAGCCGGAGTTTGCAAGAGAGGTCTCTGGAAGCGAGGTGCCAACAAGGGTTGAAATCGTTTACAATGCTCCCTCTCTACTTGATGCTCTCTGAGACGAGTGTCCACCTTAATGGATAGTGCAATCAGATCTTCCAGCAGATCAGGGAACTCCTTGGAGACAAGATCATCTTTAATGCGAATAGACAGACCTTCATAGAATACGGCCTTATAGGCATCGTCATTCCAGGAAGTCTCAGCCATCAAAGTTCTAAAGTCAATAGCATAGTCACTGACACTGCGGTTTCCCTGTCGGAGTTGCAGAAGACGAGAAGGGGCATTTGTGACCCGACCCGGGGCATCAAACACAGTACGAAATGCTTGAAGAAAAGCCTTGGCATCAAAAGTCAGTGGAGAATTCTTCTCCCAAAGAGATGTTGCCCACTCAAGCGGTTTGCCCACCAAACGAGACATCACATACCCCACCTTGGAACGTTCATTGGGGAAGTGCGAGGGTTGAAACTCGAACTGGATCTGGCACTGTGTAGTGAAACCTCTGCAGGCCTGTGGGTGCCCACTGAAGCGAGGAGGAGGCGGAATACGAGGCTCACCAGACGAGAAACCTGTGCTAGACGAGACGTCCCCCATGGGAGGATTTACAGCCGCTTGGGAAGCAGGAGGCGCTGGAGGCACTCGGGAGAGAATGGTATCGAGTGCCTGTCCTATGCGGTACTGCTGGGCTTCATATTCCTCCATGCGGGATGCCAGTCCGCGGAGCGCTCGTCCGACATCAGGCGTAGCTTCCTCAGTAGGATCCATGGCCCAAGTATAATGTCAGGGAGCCGGGAGGTCCCTCCAGGGAAGTAGTCAGGATCGAGGAGGAAGCCCTCTTGAGGGGGCAAGGTCGCGGTGTCCAAAGGGTTAATCAGAAGAGTAGTCGGGATCCAGGCAAGAGTTCACAGGCAGGCAGAAATCAGCAAAGTCCAAAGTCCAGGCAAAGGGTCAGGATATCAATCAGGAACAAGATTTAGCAAATAAGCTCACAGGAAACCCAGGATACACTTAGGGAAAGTATTCCTATACTTGGGCGCCATTCTGGCGTCTAGATGGCATTTTTATTTTGAATTTGGCGGCATTGTGACGTCATTGACGTCCTTGCGCCGACGTCGGCGCGCTGACGTCATCGCGCCGGCGCCGCTACCCACGTGGCAGCCATGGGCGTCGCCATTTTGGGAGCGACGCCGGCAGGGGAGGACGCGCCGCCCGGAGCTCCAGGACCTGCTCCGGGCGGCGATCGTGACATAAGTCTACTTAATATCCAGGCGTCCCATAATCCAATGTATAGTATTTTCTTTACTTTTACAAATGAAAAGTGTTTGTGTATTTCATGTGCGACTAGGGTTGCCACCTTTTTCAGAAAAAAATTCCAGCCTTCCAAAATATTCATCTTTTTTCCCGATTAATAACAATGGGATCAACCATAATTTTTACTGGCCAGGCCGGTAAAATACTGGCCAGGTGGCAACCCTATGTGTGGCCCCAGACAGTTTTTGTTTTTCCAATGTGGCCCAGCAAAGCCAAAAGGTTTGGAGACCCCTGGTCTTGCAGAGATGTTTAACAGAGTTAAAAGATGGTGACCCCCTGTGGCCAACTTTGAAAACATAAATCAAGTCAAGTCAAATGAAATTTATTTTTATTTGTTCCTCCAGAACCCCCCAGTGCTATACAACAACTCTAGTTCACAGTCATGCTGGGCAAAGTGGACATTTCAGTTCCTTATGAATATATTCAGTTCAGTCCTTGGGAGTTGAGATACCTGATGGCTTGTGGAAATAGACTGTTTCGCATTCTGGAAGTCAGCGCTTGAATACTGCGGTATCTTTTACAGGATGGCAGGAGGGTAAAGAGATCATGTGCAGGGTGGGTGCTATCCCTGACAATGCTGATAGCCTTCTGGAGACAGCGGGTGTGGTACTAATCCATAATGGCAGGAATGAGACCCCAATGATCTTTTCCGCTGTCCTCACCACCCCCTGCAGTGTCTTGCGATCTGATACAGAGCAGCTTCCATACCAGGTGGTGATGCAGTTGCATAAAATGCTTTCAAGAGACTGGGTGGTGGAAGGTGGGCTTTTTTCAGCTTTCGCAGAAAGTAGAGATGCTGCTGTGCTTTCTTCACTATAGAGCTGGTATTAAAGGACCAGGAGAAGTTCTCCGCCAGATGTACCCCAAGGAATTTGGTGCTCGTGACAATTTCCACCGGAGATCATTTGTTTGACTAGGCTTGTGGTGCAGTAAATTCATGTTTAGTATAAAAAATACAGCATTTCTGCCTTATTCTATTTTAGACGTTGCTTCCCCTTTTACTCAGAACACTTTATACTGTAAAGTCAGTACAGGAAGACGTGAAACCCCCTTAACTACAGTGGACTGAAATAATTTATGAGGCACGACGAGCACATTCTCCATAACTTCTTTATACCGCCCTCATCTCCATAACTAAACTGTGCCTGCTCCCTTATGACAGCCTCTGTGGTGCCGCCTAAACGTCACCTCTCCCACCACCCCAACAGCAGCGTGAGCACGCACGCTCAGTCCTCGGTTTACGACACCTTCACGGACGCACCACAACATGTCCAGGAACAGTAAGTCTGCCCATTCCTCTGGCCTCCTGTTCGGAACCTGAATTGTAAACTGTCAGGTTGCATTACCTCACACTGTTTCTCTCCGCAGAGCACAAACGGCCGGGAAAAGGAACTCACAGGGGCCAGGTAAGAGCGTAGTGCACAGTATAGTTAAAGGGAAAAAAAAAAAAAACCAATGTCCGCAGAGATTCTGGGAAACGTAGTTTGAGACGATGCTGTACGCGACGTCTAAATACGCTTACGAACTACAATCCCCAGCATGCAACAGGAACACGTGTTCCATGCGATGTAGTTCCTCACAAATCATAGTAGTAAAGTTTTGCTCGGAGTTCTCTTCACCATTGCCCCCTTGTTGCTCTGTGCTGCTGCAGATTGTACTGGAATATGGGTCTTGCCTAGATTCTTTTTATTTAGTGCTTATGTCAGTCAGCAGTGGCAATCTGAAAATGCACATCCACGTCAGTTACACCTGAACATCAACATACATCTGCCCTTGAAATGCACCAAAGGGGCATGACCTGGGTAGAAAAGTGCATTTCCAAGACTCTACGTCTGTCTGACCATGGCTTCTTAGTTATGGCTTGCAGTGAGCCTATACTTATTGGGCTGTACTGATAAATATTGCAATATGCGGCAAAATTGAACATTCTATGATATGTCCAAATACGTTTAGTGGTAGTGCCATGTTTTTTTTTATTGTGTTCGCAATGTGCCTAACGTCTGCCTCCTTAAAGGGGTTGTTCATCTTTAAATTAACCGATGTATGAGTTGCATGAGTAATAAAAAGAAGCAATAACAATAAATATGTAGCCTTACCGGGCATATGTTTTAGATGGGGCCCCCCCCCATTTGAAAGCTGGAAAGGGTCAGAAAATGACAAATAAAACCTATAACATATAAATAATGAAGACCATTGAAAAGCTGTTTAGAATGAGCCATTCTATAACATACTAAAAGTTAACTTAAAGGTGAACCACCAGTTTAATGATTACAGCAGTGATCCCCAACCAGTAGCTCGTGAGCAACATGTTGCTCAAAAACCCCTTGGATGTTGCTCTCAGTGGTATCAAAGCAGGAGCTTATTTTTGAATTCCAGGCTTAAAGGCAAGTTTTGGTTGTATAAAAACCAGGTGCACTGCCACGCAGAACCTCAATGTAGGTTGACAATCCACATAGGGCTACTAAATGGCCAATCACAGCCCTTATTTGGCACCCCAAGAACATTTTTCATGCTTGTGTTGCACCCGTTCATGATTGTCTGGGTGGGCGACGCGGCTAGCCGTGTTGCCTGGGGAGCCCAGCCACCCTGCCAAGGTCCTGAGGGCAACTGTACATTGTAGTTTCATGCCTTTAAAACAGCAGCTGTATGTTGTAGTGTCATGCTTTTAAAACAGCTTTTAAAACAGCAACTGTACGTTGTAGTGTCAGGCCTTTAAAACGGCCACTGTACGTTGTAGTGTCATGCCTTTAAAACAGCAATTGTACATTGTACATCTAAATAAATTGGGGATTCATTTGTTAGGCAGCCCCTGGAGCTGCCCCCCAGGCTGGTATTTATTTTCTATTAAAAACACAGCTGTCCTGGAGATCGTGGCTGGGGGGTGGCACACTGTCATCTTTGTTTATATCACAACTATTTCTTAATGAGGGATTGGTGTGGGCATATGGGCATTACACTAGGATTGGTACTGTACACGTGCCAAACCCATGCAAGTAATAGTTGAAACATTAACAAAGGTGGCAGCTCTGCCCTCCCCAGCCATGTACCCAGGACTGGTGTTTTTTTTTATTATTATAGGTGCAAAGGGTAGAAGGTTAATGTTTTTGATGCCTGGGAGTTCCTAGCACATTGGTAGAGGTTGTGGAGCTGGTTACAGGCAGTGTGGATGGTTTTATCACTGACTCCTCTTTGCAGGGTAAGGGATCAGCGCAGCATGGCAAGAATATCAAGAAAGACCCTGGAGTGCCCAACCTGTCCCATTTCAAAGAGCAAGCGAAGAGAGAGGCCGAGCAGAAGAAGAAAAGGGTCAGTTGCGCTCAGATTTAAAGTTTCTACTGTCACACAACATGCTTTCACCCCCATTATTTCAGGGCTTTTTATTTTATTAAAAAAAGGAGTTTTTTCAGTCAGCATAAGAAAGGGTTATTAATTGTAAGAGTCCCTACTAAGGGATGGGTAATAATTTAATTCTGAGGTCACACATGGGTTGGATGCCTTGTTAGTAAGAAGGGACACACGGTACGGGCTTATTAGATACTAACACTACAATTGGCCTCCCCGTAGGTGGAAGAGATGAGAGAGAAGCAGAAAGCGGCCAGACAGAAGGAAATGGCAAAGAGGAGGAGCCTGGACACTTTTCAAAAAGATGTTATGAAGCGCCAAAGAGAGTTTGAACAAAAGGTGACTCCATTCAGTTTTCATTTTGGACTGGCAGCACTTAGCATCATGTTCTATTTTTGTGTGCTTTCCAGGGGAAATGTACCATATTTACCATAAATAAAAAATAAATAAAAGCTTATTTTGTGCAGATTCCAGGATATGCCACATCATCAGTAGTAGTTTCCTTCCATGAATGCTACCTTGGCCCCCCTGTACTGGCGTCCCAAATCTACAGAGTTGAACAGCAGGGTTGGTAGCTGCCATATTTATCCACATCAGATCTCTAGTTAGGAACATGTTCAGTGGAATCCTGGTCTTGGCTTCCAATGCATATGCTCCAGGAAAATGATCTCTGTCCAGATGCCACAAACCAGACTTGACACAGGCAGCATCCCACTAGTAGCAGGGGAGATTCTGCGTGGGTGAGGCTCTGTTTAAAGGGTTGGTTGGGGGTTTCATTGTCCTTTAAAAACATTTATAATATGACCAGTTAATTTTTCACAAGAACTATTTGCAGTGGTGCTAACGTTGCAACTTTTTATTTATTAACTTAAAGTTGCTCTTCACTTTTCAGTTTATATGCTTTTTTTTATTCTTCCAATACCCACCAACTAAGTATACTTTTTGGTAGTTGGGGGTCACTGACCCCAGATGGCTGTTTGTTAAGGTTAATTAAGCTCTAGCAACCTACCTTTCAGTTGAAATTGTTGAAGTGGAAGTATTTCAAAAGACTAATTGCAACTTCTTAAAACACTGCAGTCTACATTTATAGTTAAAGTTCATTTTAATATGAGTGACTTTATCCGCTGACATTATGTGCCGTTGAGCTGTACCAATAACAACCAGTGAATGTTTCTGCTCAGGAGGCCGATCTGCGGAGTCTGGAGAAGCACGAGCAGCTGGAGAATGAAAATTCCAGGAAGGCTTATTACCGGGAGTTCAAAAAGGTCTGTGAAGCAGTTTGAGTGCTATTAATGGGTTATTTACTCTCATTTTTCTACCATCACTTACGGACTCTGTTTTCTCTTTTGAGGTGGTAGAGGCGGCAGATGTCATATTAGAAGTGCTGGATGCCAGGGATCCTTTGGGTTGCCGTTGCCCCCAAGTGGAGCAGGCTGTAGTACAGTCTGGCACAGAGAAGAAGTTGGTGCTAGTCCTAAATAAAATAGGTAGAGTCTACCTGCTAATGATTTGTTCAAAATATGCATGATTTAATTATATAATTACCTATAAAAATGAATTGTATTACAGTTTTCCTAGACGTAGGAAAATTAATAGAATTTTGCTTAAATTTCTTGTTTAGATCTCGTCCCTAAACCTGTCGTGGAGAAGTGGTTGAAGTATCTCAGGAATGAGTTCCCTACAGTGGCCTTCAAAGCCTCCACACAACAGCAGAACAAGAATTTGGTATTACACTCTTTGCTATTATACTCTTACATAGCTTATCTGGGGTCAGAGCCTTGACATTTCTTGCTTGTATTCCAGCAACAGAGCAGAGTGCCAGTCAAGCAGGCATCTGAGGATCTGCTGAGCACTGGAGCCTGCATTGGAGCTGATTCTCTAATGAAACTCCTGGGCAATTACTGTCGGAACAAGGACATCAAGACCTCTATAAGTGTGGGAGTTGTAGGTATGTTTTCCACTCTCTAAACTCAGGTTACTGACAGCAGACCAACATGTGCTGTGAATCAGCAGAAAAGGAGTTGGGGAGCTTGTGGGGGGCATATTCGGAGGCACAGATCTGCACTGCTAAATAGCTGTAATGGCCTTGGCCTGGTACAGAAACCCATAATCTCATTTTCATATTTGAAACCCAATTAATATACAGATTTTTGTGGTATATCATAATTTTTATAATCCAGACTGAGAATAAATAGAATATTGGATTATTGGCCCATCGTATGGAAAACCTTGGATAACGCTGATTTAAAGGGATTTTTCACCTTTACGTTAACTTTTAGTATGATGTAGAGTGATATTCTGAGATAACTTGCAATTGGTTTTAATTTTTTATTATTTGTGGCTTTTCAATTATTTATCTTTTTATTCAGCAACTCTCCAGTTTGCAATTTCTATAATGTGGTTGCTAGGGTCCAAATTACCCTAGCAACCATGCAATGATTTGAAAAAGAGACTGGAATATGAGAGGCCTGAGTAAAAAGACGAGTAATAAAAAGTAGCAATAACAATACATGTCTAACCTTACAGAGCATTTGTTTTTAGATGGGTCATTGACCCCTATTTGAAAGCTGTAAAGAGTCTGAAGAAGGAGAATGACTCAAAAACTATAAAATAATACATAATGACAAATTTAAAAGCTGCTTAGAATTGTCCATTCTATAACATAATAAAAGTCAACTTAAAGGTAAACCAACCCTTTAAAGGATGGAGCTTGTTTATATTTTTAGCATAGGATTGTTACAGATTAAAGTAAATAAGCACCTCTGGTGAGTTCTATTAATAAAACGATATTTTTGATTCATTTCTGAGTTTGCTGCATTTTTCACAAATATACTGTTTTTTTAAACACTGACTAAAGCAAATGTTTTTCATGATAAAATTAAAAGCATCTTTCATTTTTGTTAGGGTTTCCGAATGTGGGAAAGAGCAGTTTGATTAACAGTCTGAAGAGAGCAAGAGCCTGTAATGTGGGTGCCACTCCGGGGGTAACCAAGTAAGGGTTCTGCACAGAAATAATGATGATGTCAAATATCTACTGTAAAGTAGATACTAAGCAATGTTAAACATCTGGGGTCATGGTTGTATATAAATGACCCCAGATAAATTGCATATACAGGTAGGTATGGGATCTGTTATCCATAAACCCGTTATTCAGAAAGCTCAGAATTCCATAGACTACATTTTATATAAACAGTACCTTGTACTTGATTCAAACTAAGATATAATTAATCCTATTACAGAACAGAACTAGCCTATTGGGGTTATTTAATGTTTAATTTATTTTCTAATAGATTTAATGTATGAAGATCCAAATTACAGAAAGATCTGTTATCCTGAAAACCCCAGGTACCAAGCATTCTGGATAATAGGTCCCATACCTGTACTAAATTGCCCACAGTGCATTTAGCAGCTGACTGCAGGAAGAAGTCAATGTAGGGCATTCACTAATGTGCATATGTTGGTCACTTAGATGCCTGCAGGAGGTTCACCTGGACAAACATATCAAACTGCTAGACTGTCCAGGTATCGTCATGGCTACCACAACGTCTGATGCTGCCGTGATTCTACGCAACTGTGTAAAGATCGAACAGCTTGTAGATCCGGTGGGCCCAGTGGAAGCCATATTGAGACGGTGCAACAAGGACCAGGTGATTTATTGGAAATTCTCATGGAAGCCTTAAAAATACAATACCAATGAATATAGAGAGGATGCTGTCATTATCTGTCATATAGCACCCAGGTTTAGTGTGTAGCAATGACCAATTATTTACAGGGTATGATCAAAACTGCTTAAAATCATATTCAATCACCAAATAACATTTAGGCAAATATTCAAGAACCATAGCTATAATCATAGCATAGAACCATTCATATGAAGAAGAACTACTTCTTACCAAAAGGAAAAAAATGTAAATATCCATAAAGCCTTTAGCCTATGGCCTATAGCCATTTAAACCGGCCTGTGTGGGCCGAAATGAGATGCTCCAGGCAGGACTGGATTTACATAGCTGGCGCCCCCAGGCCTGCTATCGTTCGTTGCCCCCATCCTTTCCCTTTTATTTGCTCAAATTTTCATCATTGGGACATGAGCAATGGGGATTGGTGCACAGGAAATTTAAAAAACTATTGTATCCTCTGTGCTTGATAAAGGGCCATTGTTTGGCTTGAAACGTTGTAACTGTCCTGATCATTAAGCCTAAGAAAAGCAAAATAAAGGCTTTTTAAACAGATATTCCTGTTGGTGCTGTTTGCTACAGTGTGTGTTTATCCTCTGTGCATACCCAGTGTTTTGGAACCAATGTGGGTGTGGTTGGGCAGCATGCCGCCCCTTAAAATCTTGCCACCCTAGGCCCGGGCCTTGGTGGCCTCTCTCCCAGGCCTGGCTCCAGGTCAAGTAACCTATGGCATCAGCAGGTAGCACTTTCTGGCCTGCTGTTATGTTACAAAGCCAAAATCGAATTAGATGCCTGTTGCTAGAAAACTCCATAATATGCAGTCAAGCTGTTAAATTACCCCGTTACCCCCTCTTACAGATCATTCAACATTACAAAGTGAGCAATTTTCGAGATACACTGGAGTTCCTGGCCATGCTGGCTAAACGGCAGGGTAAGCTGAAAAAGGGTGGCACACCGGATCATGAGAAGGCTGCTAAGTCCGTCCTTACAGATTGGGTGAGGTGGGTGTTCTTTAATCATTTGTAATATGTCCAGACTCTGCTACTCAATGCGCAAATTCAGATTCTTTTTATACAGTATTTTGTTGCTTTCTAAAAATCTAGCTTCTAGAAATTCTAGAGGGCAAAAAGTGTGATGTTGTGCATACAGTATTACTTTCCCTAACCAGAGCCATGGTGCATCTAGACTACGGTTACCAGATCATTCGCTAGATTGTCTAGATGTATCACTGATGTTTCATATGATCTGGTAAACTTAATCTAGACAGAGGTCACACTACATTCCCCATAATTCTTCTCATACAGTACTTAAATTAATTGTCAGCCTGGCTGAAATCAGGCAGAAGTCTTTTGTAGATAAGCTTTATTGAAGCAGTTTGTCAGAACTGCTGCTTTGTGACATGAAGGGATTAAACTTTTTTTTTAGGACTTCCCTAAACAAAAACTAATCTCATCAATTACAAGATGTCTAGTAAACCAAAATATTCAAAGTTGAAAGTAACACACAAAGTAGGAGTATGATAGGCTGAAAAGCCTTCAATGAGTGATAAGAGACAATTTCTTTTCATCTTCTTTCATTGTTGGTAATTTTTTTCTCATCTTTTCTCCCCCTAGTGGTAAAATCAGTTACTTCACACATCCTCCGGAGACCCACACAATGCCTACACACATCAGTGCGGAGATTGTTACAGAAATGGGGAAGGCATTTGATTTTGAGGCCTTGGAGATGGACAACCATGAGTCTTTGTCAAGTAAGGGCATAAGGAAATCTTCTACCAGAGAGAACATGGTCATTCCATCTACCTTACAGGAATGGCTTTCAAAGCCCCTAATTTAAGCCCCCTCACCCACTCGCAAAGAGCTCAACTAGGGATGTGACCAATGAATGTAGTGTAAAACTGCAATTGTAAAATTCGAGGGGTAGCTTTTATTGGTCAGTATATAGCCAGCTTTAGACATGTCTGTGTAAGAGGGTAATCTTGTCTACTATGTCAACTATGTTCCTGCTGCAGAGGTTCAGTCAGCCCCGCAGGGCATTGTTATGGAGGTCTGTGGACTCACAGCTGGTGTCGAAGAAGAGGTGGAGGATGTTGAACTGGATGAGTCAAGTGGTGAGGATGAAAAACCAACTGATTCCATGGAACAGGACATTGATACAGAGGTAGGAATTACAATAAGCAGTGTACCCACTGCAACAATCCTAGGAGACCCTAAAGGTAGTTAAGGTTCTGGGAACAGAAATGAAGAGAACTCATGCACATGGCACCTTTTCTGCATTCACCCTATTTCTTAATTGAATACCCTTCCACTGACTGACTGTATCTGCTTTATAGGGTTTATGTCTGTAGTTAAGGTATATTCCAGTTTTTTACACTTTAGTGAATATTATAATTGTTTTGCTTATTTGGAAGCTATTTAACAGATTTAAAAGGCTTTTGTTCCTTCCCTCTACTCTAGTTTGGTCCCATGACTGTGGAAATCAAAGCCCAAAAAAGCAAAGTCCAGCCAGAAACAGAACAAGTGGTTCCCAAAGCCCCAAATCTAAAGGAGATTCAAGCTATTGACCCTCTGCAGCAAGGACAGGCCCTGCTCGCCGCAAGCAAGAAGAGGAAAAAGATGCAAAAGCGAGCAAGTAAGTGGTTGGAAAGAATAATGCGTATGTGAATCGGAAGGGAGGGAGCTGGAAGGTTGATGTACAGTAGTTCAGGGTGCTGTGTTGAGGGCTTATAGAATGGATCAGTGTAGTTCTCAACTTGGTTCCCCTCAAATCGGTAAGTTTAGGGGATGTTTTGCTTCAGAAATTCCTCTGTAATGTTGGATAAACCTCTCCTAGAAGCTGAGAAACAGGTACAGCCAAGACTGGGAGCCAGTGATATTGCACCTAAAGCTTTGGGGTTTGGTGCCCTTTAAGTGTTTTTGTTGACATTGTACTCTGTCACAGTACATTTTGGGAAATTTCCCAGATTGCTCTAGGAACGCACCCAGTACAATAACAGCTGGCACATCAGCATTTTGTATATGAACAATAACGTATATTCCATGTTGTGCTTAGGCACTCACACTTCTTTCCTTCTCTCCTCCTGCAGACAAAATTGCAACAAAACTGTCCGATTCATTAACGCTAGCAATGAATTTTTCACTGAGCGATGACTGAAGCAAGAGGCGAACTTTTAAAGCCCATCAGCGACCATTATGGTGCATCATCTCTGCAGCCCCACACTCCAGACACTCGTCTTTATCATACCATCTGAACTGTGCCGTGTAGATGCTGATGTCCTACTCATGCTTGTGTGCAATATAAAGGGTTTCCACCCTGTAGAGTTTTGTCCCCCAGCCAAAGACAATTTCCATCAGCTCGCTCTTTTTTCCACCATAGGTTTATATGACCTTTTACATTTAGCACCGTTTACATTTAATTGTTATGTGAGTGCCCTGGGATGCACAGTTAGGCACTTGAAATGTGCATTTACAGGAATAAAATCCATAGTGTTACTGCAATCTTTTATGCCACAAGCCTTATTTCAAAAGCAGTGTGCAAAAGTCCAGACGCAAGTCTACAGCTTTTTCCCCAGCAATGCAGCATTCTTTCCAGCCCCCCTGACACGCAGTACCAAGTGTATGTGTATTTTTGCAAATTGGATGCAAGTTGTGGCTAATGCCATTACTGTGTGATTCAAGCCTGTTGTGGCTATGGATGGGAATTGATATGTAGCGAGGTAACTGGATACTAGAAACATTTATTATCCAATTTTTACTTCACAGCTAACTAGTTTAGTAAGTTGCATACAAAAAGTAACTTATAGTTAAAAAATAACCTTTAATAATATTTACTACTAAAAGCGCTCAATTCTACACATACACACTACTCAACCAACCTGTTGGCAGCACTGAACTTTGTCCATAAAAAAAAATTAAAAACCGCAACGGTGGACAGATGGTGATTCAAACGAGGTAAATCACTGTCCAGGAGCATACTTATGCCTCTGATGAAGCAGAGTTAGTCAGTGAAACGCGTAGGGCAGCATAGGTGGTCAGTGGGGTGCTTAGCTCCCACTTGGTCCCTATGTAGATAGGGAGGATCTGCACAGGGGGTTCCTATGGAAGGGAGGGAGCGGGTAGGACTCAACTAGGGGAAGGCAGCCGGGTAGGTATGAGCCCAGCGTCCAGAGCCCCCCCCCCCCGTTCTGGCTCTGCGCAACTATAAAGCTGGCCATAGACGCAAAGATCCGATCGTACGAATCGTGGATTCGTACGATTTTCGGACCGTGTGTGGAGAGTCCCGACATTTTTCGTCCGTCGGAGATCGGTCGTTTGGTCGATCGGACAGGTTAGAAAATTTCTGTCGCCTGCCGATAATATCTCTGCGTGTATTGCCGATCGTGCGATTTTCAGAGGGAGACTATCACTAGTGTTGTCAGACATAAGTATCGTACGATTGCTGTCAGGGGCAGAACATTGGGTGATCTGTTCTTATTTGATCGGAATGGTAAAGACTTTGATCTGAATGGTAAGTGGAGGGTCGGGAGATGGGAAAGTCCGATAGTACGTTGATTCGTACGATCGGATCTTTGCGTCTATGGCCAGCTTTAGGAGCAAGGAATGTGTTTTGCTAAAAGTTAACAAATTCATACCCAATCACCTATTCTAACCACAAGATGTCGCTGTTTAATTGACTCTAGAGAAAGCCACATTCAATCCAGAATGGAAGCTTTATTGCTACATACAATTCAAAAATATCTCTGAAACAGGATGCCCAGAAGGTCTGCTGCTGTTACTCTGAAATTATATAGTGGCAACATATTCCCCAGTCCTGTACAACAGGAGGGTGTATATATCAAACATATAGTAGTAAGTACAGGCTTAGAAGAGCTTCCAATCTATAAGGTATAAGTTATGTGGAATACAGCTGCAAATAGCAGGCATTCACCCCCCCCCCCACCTGCCCCGAGAAATTAATATTTTGGGAACTTCTTAAGAAAAATAAACGTATTGACTTAAGAACAAAGATGTACTTTAATGGAAGCAATTAATTCTGTGAGGACAGGCCCTATCTGATAGCATTTAGCGCCGGGTACTGAGCCCTCCCCTGGGGTTTTCGTCATGTTTCCAGATGGTGAGATCACTAGAACACACAGGGCAGATTCATCAGAAACAGGCTAAGCTCTCCCCACTATGCCCCCCCCCCCATATTCAACCCCCTGTGGGTTCAGCCATTGGTTTTCCTACTAAAGTGGTCTAGTTACTCGTTGGATGCACTCAAGGTAACTTTAGCATTTAGCAACACGGGGGGGGGGGGGGCTTCTACTATCTGGCTGCCCAGAAATCCTCTCCATTTATGTTGCAGACCCTGCATTCAAAGGGGCATCTATCAATTCAGTGTAAATATGGCTTCTATGTTAATATCTGTCTAACGGGGTGAGGCGGAGAAGGCCAAGTTTCACCCCAATCCCTTCAGACCCAAATTGGCATCCCTATCTATATGTGCTGAGATAAGATAAAAACATTTGACAAGTTTGTCATACAAGCAGATCTGATGATACTTACTGTTTATGCCCAGATGCTGCCCTATGTGTCTTATAACTGATATCAGGGTTGGACAGGTCCACCTGGGCACCGGGAAAAAACCCAATGGACACAGGTCCTCTTGGGCCCCAGGCATATAGGCGGGCAGTGAGGTGGAT
Organism: Xenopus laevis; assembly: GCF_017654675.1. Taxonomy (NCBI): domain Eukaryota; kingdom Metazoa; phylum Chordata; class Amphibia; order Anura; family Pipidae; genus Xenopus; species Xenopus laevis. The sequence continues at coordinate 36,639,150 of NC_054386.1, read as the reverse complement.
TTCTTGTGCCTGTGATGGACAGCGAGGGTTCAATAGTGCAGCAAGTGGTGGATCCTTGACTTTGAGAGAGTTCCTTTGGGAGTCCCGGGTACACCAGTCTAACAACGACTGACACAAAGGGCATCTGCCTATCACTGCACATTCAGATATACAATGGTGTGAAAAACTATTTGCCCTCTTCCTGATTTCTTATTCTTTTGCATGTTTGTCACACTTAAATGTTTCTGATCATCAAACACATTTAACTATTAGTCAAAGATAACACAAGTAAACACAAAATGCAGTTTTTAAATGAGGGTTTTTATTATTTAGGGAGAAAAGAAATCCAAACCTGTGTGAAAAAGTAATTGCCCCCTGAACCTAATAACTGGTTGGGCCACCCTTAGCAGCAATAACTGCAATCAAGCGTTTGCGATAACTTGCAACGAGTCTTTTACAGCGCTCTGGAGGAATTTTGGCCCACTCATCTTTGCAGAATTGTTGTAATTCAGCTTTATTTGAGGGTTTTCTAGCATGAACCGCCTTTTTAAGGTCATGCCACAACATCTCAATAGGATTCAGGTCAGGACTTTGACTAGGCCACTCCAAAGTCTTCATTTTGTTTTTCTTCAGCCATTCAGAGGTGGATTTGCTGGTGTGTTTTGGGTCATTGTCCTGCTGCAGCACCCAAGATCGCTTCAGCTTGAGTTGACGAACAGATGGCCGGACATTCTCCTTCAGGATTTTTTGGTAGACAGTAGAATTCATGGTTCCATCTATCACAGCAAGTCTTCCAGGTCCTGAAGCAGCAAAACAACCCCAGACCATCACACTACCACCACCATATTTTACTGTTGGTATGATGTTCTTTTTCTGAAATGCTGTGTTACTTTTACGCCAGATGTAACGGGACGCGCACCTTCCAAAAAGTTCAACTTTTGTCTCGTCGGTCCACAAGGTATTTTCCCAAAAGTCTTGGCAATCATTGAGATGTTTTTTAGCAAAATTGAGATGAGCCTTAATGTTCTTTTTGCTTAAAAGTGGTTTGCGCCTTGGAAATCTGCCATGCAGGCCGTTTTTGCCCAGTCTCTTTCTTATGGTGGAGTCGTGAACACTGACCTTAATTGAGGCAAGTGAGGCCTGCAGTTCTTTAGATGTTGTCCTGGGGTCTTTTGTGGCCTCTCGGATGAGTTGTCTCTGCACTCTTGGGGTAATTTTGGTCGGCCGGCCACTCCTGGGAAGGTTCCCCACTGTTCCATGTTTTTGCCATTTGTGGATAATGGCTCTCACTGTGGTTCGCTGGAGTCCCAAAGCTTTAGAAATGGCTTTATAACCTTTGAAATTGAACTCAGGTGTGATAAACCACAGTTAAGTTATTTTTTAACAAGGGGGGCAATCACTTTTTCACACAGGCCCATGTAGATTTGGAGTTTTTTTTCTCCCTTAATAACGTAAACCTTCATTTAAAAACTGCATTTTGGGTTCAATTATGTTATCTTTGACTAATAGTTAACGGTATTTGATGAGCAGAAACATTTAAGTGTGACAAACATGCAAAAGAATAAGAAATCAGGAAGGGGGCAAATAGTTTTTCACACCACTGTAGATATCGGAAACAAAACACTCATGTGTGGATCCCCAGGCCACACTAAAGGTGGCCATAGATGCACCGATAATATGGAATTGTCATACGAAATTCAGTGTGCGTATGGTGGGAGACAAGCTGACCGATAACGGAGAAAGGCTTCGATATCGGTCGGCTCATCGATTGGGTCAGACAGAAAATTTTGATCGGGGGCCTTTAAGGCACCCAAATATCGCCCATCGTGAGGGAGGAACTCCGTGATGCAACTGGAGTCAACACGTTGCCACGCGACGAAATGCATGCGACGTGTCGAATGTTCTGAAGATAACAGGAAGTGAAGGAGAAATCGCAGGTAACAACTACATTTATCCGACTGTCGGATGAAAATGCAGCGTGAATTCTACAGGTCTATTGTTTCCACCTGTATATCTGACGATTAAGCTCTACACGTGTGTATTGAAACAAACAATATTTCTTTAAAAGATCGTAATTGTTGTCGGTGGCCACCTTTACACCTGTGTATAGTGGGGCATTATTCTAACTGTGTTATTTGTGTCAGTGCTGGGCTGCTGTCATTTATTGTTCACCAGCACGGGTACAACTCAGACTACTTTGGGCACCCCTGTGGTTGTGCACTGTTGGGCTCTCCAGAGGTTGATGGTCTACAACTCCTAGCGTCCAACATTAAAGTGGTTGTTCACCTTTGATTGAGAAGGATATTTTGAGACACTTTGCAATTGGTTTTCATTTTTTATTATTTGTGTTTTTTGAGTTATTTAGCTTTTAATTCAGCAGCTCTCCAGTTTGCAATTTCAGCCATCTGGTTGCTAGGGTCCAAAAAAGCCTAGCAACCATGCATTGATTTGAACAAGAGACTGGAATATGAATAGGAGAGGGACTGAATAGAAAGACGAGTAATAAAAAGTAGCAACAACAAAAAATGTGTAGCTTTAGGGTATGGCTACACTGGGCATTTTGGGGAGATTTGGTCGCCTGCCGACTTATCGCCTCGTCTCTGCAGCGACCAATCTCCCCAAACGCCTTCCCTCACTCAGCGTCGGCTAAAATGAAAAAAACGCCGGCACTAATCACACGCAGAATCGCCGTGTGTGATTAGTGCTGGCGTTTTTTCATTTGAAAAAAATGAAGACCAATTGAAAAGTTGGTTAGAATTACCTATTCTAAAAGTTAACTTAAAGCTGAACCACTCCCGTTAAGGGTTAAAGCAAGCCAGGAGTTATAAAATACAGCAAAATATGGTGCGGGGGGGGGGTCATAAGACACTGACTTCCTAAAAAAATAGAACTCACCTTAATTCAGATTGGTTAGCCAAAAAAATATGGAAAGATGAAAGGATTCCTGCTGGGTGGAGGTTTCTATGTAAATGAGTGAGGTTTGGGTCCCATTTTTAGCAGGAAGTTCCATTTCCCCCTGTGGCAGCAGAATGGGAAGGATGGAGACAGGCCGGATGGCATTTGGACAAACGGAAAAAATGTTTCAACAAATGAGGAAAGGGCAGTAGATAGAAACGTTTAGATGTGTGGGAGGTTCAGATGTGTGGGAGTGAGTGTTGTAGGCACAGCAAACCCAAGCCCTGTCCCAGAAGCTGGTTCTTTAGAATGGAGAAAGTATGGTGAAAGTAATTCAGTAGGAAACATAAGGGGTCAATCAGTGTTTGATTCGGCTGTCCGTGCACTAGAAAAGACCTGGTGAGCCCCATTCTTCATGGCCCCAGCAACCCAGAATGCTCCACTGCCCGTAGCTTAGCCCCTTCTCCACCCTGACCGGTAGCTGCAATTTTAGAAGGAGGTAAGTGGAGCCTATTTCATTTGCAGTCCCTGTGGGCCTAGTCTGACCCTGGGGTCGTTTAATGGACATTGAAGTCAGGGTGCAGAGTGCAAAGAAAATGGGCTCCATATACCACATTGCTCTTTACAGTTTACCTTCCAGCCTAGATGAATTGTTAAATGTCTCTGTATTCCGAGTTGGAGTACAGAGACCTTTGACCCGAACAGTTTGGTTTTTCTAAGGCCTGTTCGGGTCTCAACTTTCTCTTCTGTTTTGAGCCTTGTGAAAACCGAACACAAATCTGGCCAATAAATTATTTTATTATTTCTTATTACAGAAACAACAAAAAAGAGCAAATCACTCAAAAATAAGAAACTGTTTTTCTAAATTATCATTGCTGTATTTCAGAGCTGTCTGGATAACTGATTTCTGTATAATAGATCCAATACCTGTAATTAAAAGATTGGGCTTACTCATCAGGCAGAATATAGCTAAGAGATAGGGTTGCAACCAGTCTGGTTTTGAACTGTACATCAAGTCAGCCAGTTGGGTCTAAATGATGCAATAACCCCGCCCTGGCGTCATAACTCCACCTACTTCATTGTGTCTGCCTCTGTCACCACTGCTCACCCCCAATGCTATCTGCCCCACCCCCTTTGTTCGGGTTTAGGCGCCGGCAAAGGTGGCAACCCTAGCAAAAGGGGTGGGCACATAGGCAACCCCCTTCTATCAACATGTTGCCCTAGTCACAGCTAAGCAAGAATCAGCTAACTAAGGCAGCTGTCATGTCCAATGCATTACTCTGCCTTTCATGCTAAGGGAAAGGAGGCCATGTACAGGCTGGATATGCTGTTTGGATGGGGTGCCTCTTTAAGGGCCCTATCATGTATAAAACTCAAACCCACATATGTAATAAAAGACCCTAAGTTTGCCCAGGAGCAGTAACCCATAGCAACCAATAAAATGTTTGCTTTTAAGCAGGCGATCAATAAATTCTACCTGCTGATCGGTTGTTATGGGTTACTGCTCCTAGGCAAACTTTGTGCCTTAGTGCAGAAAAACAGCATAATCCACTTTGCACACTTCCTTTCTCCCTCCATGAATTGACATGGCAGGAGTGGGTAGGCACAGACAGGGGGAAAAAAAGGCACACGCCCCGCTGCCTTCAGTTGTGCCCATTAGTATGAAATAAAAGGTACAGCACTTGAGAAGTGCAAGTTTGGTTTTTGCAACTGGCGGAGAGTTTGAGCTACCCACTGCCTGCCAGGAACTTCAGCGCCTGACTCCATCTCCACCCCCCTCCAGTCATGGCCACAAAGTAAAAGGTACAGCATGTGGGGGGGCATGTTTGTGGCTGGTGGTGGGTTGAGAAATGCACAACTGGGGTGGGGGGTCTTGAGGTATCAGCTACAGTGGGCTCTGTACACCCAGTACTCCCTCTCCTAACCTTCACACCATTCAGATGTAAAAGTCATGGACTGGCAGCAGTCACAGGCCACAATAGTAAGAGCAGGGCTGGGGTGCTCCTCCGATGCTGCCCTCTGCACCTCATGCCTGGATTTTATATCCAGCACAAAATAACTGCACTTTGCCCTAGACCAGGGGCTAAATTGCACCCCAAGGGGTCTAATTATGAATGCAGTAGAGTAGAAGCAAGCACACTGACATTCCAATAGGGAATTACACCCCTTCCATCAAAATATGTTATCATAAGAGATATACTGTGGATGTACAACATTTCAGGGGGCTCTAAGTGAATGAACCCCTAGGTCTCGTTTGAAGTGGGTTAATTTCAGCTAATTCAAATACAGCAGAACTTATTTACAAGGATGGCCGCTAAGAAAATTGGAAGTCTCTTGTTCTGGATTTCAGACTTTCTACATTCCAGTTTCATTGGTGCTTTAACATTTGGATCTCCTTACATCATAACAAGGTCACAGGTATATGGAAGGCTTGTTATAATCAGATAGTTGTAGTTCCATGAATATCTAGGGCAGCAAATACGCACTTTAGGCCTCCAGGCTGAGCCTCCAGTAATAATATAGGCCAATTCTAAGCACTTCATTCTGAATCTCACCCTAATTAGCCTTGGACTCCATTGCTTTAGGCTCCCTGAAGGGGGTTCAGCACCAGTTTTAGAGCCCTGTATAGATAATAAAATCTGAAAAAGACTGGTATGTATGGGGAACTGCACTGCTGGGAATCACAGAAAGATTCTCTTTAAATGAACAGTATATTCCCTTGTTCAAAATGAGTTGGGCTGAGCATACGTTTCCTATTGCTTTAATTAAGAAATTGTCTTTATTTCCTAGCTAAATAGGGTGAACAGAAAAGTTGAACTCCCTCCATGTTTTCTGGTTTTTGAAGGGAACATCATCCTTGTGCTTATCTGTAAGCCAGAACAGTCATAATAAAGTGATGAGAGAAGGGGTTTGTTTATACATAGCTCATCATAGCTATCACTATCGCCTCAAGCTGAGTTAAATTGATGGCAGCTGTTGCTGACAGTGGTAGCAGGCAGGCTCACAGCAATATATTGATAATGTACCAAAGGCCCCCCAGGATTCAGGTCCACCAGGATTTTTCCTGGTAGGCAAGTCTGACCCTCAATTGGGTAAGTAAGGGCACTTTATTATAAGAAATAAAATGTGTGCTGCAAATTAAACATCATTTTACAGAACTGGATATTGAATGATGCATCTTCTGACTGTTATCAGGTTGAAGACCTTTTGATCAACGGGGAACCCCTTTTAGGATGTTCTGTCATTCCAAGACCCATTATATATATGATTTCATGAAAGCTTTCTTTATTCCAACCCAGAAAACAATGAAAAGAAATCACTTCAGGACATGACTGCCTTTAATGCTATGCTTTACGGGTGAGGGCAATCAACTGTGAAATACACTGAGATATACTATAGAGTGAAAAACCAGCCTGCTGAAGATCAGTGAATGGAACACGGAAGGCATTGTTTTTTTTGTGTCATGACTAATTTCATTTAGAAACTATATATATAAGCGCTGCTATGCCCAGTCATAATGCCCACAGATGGCATCATGTACCAGTGTCACACCATGCATGCAACTGGGGCAGTAGACCCATGCATGTTGGCTAAATGCCTAAAATTCATCTACATATCTGGCAACAGGTGATCCCTTTTGGTTCCTACATCTACCATATGTAAAGGAACTATAGCTTTCCATTTTTGACCCATGAGGAAGAGTCCATACACTTAGGGGCAAATTCATTAACTTCGAGTGAAGGATTCGAAGTAAAAAAACTTCGAATTTCGAAGTGTTTTTTTGGCTACTTCGACCATCGAATGGGCTACTTCGACCTTCGACTATGACTTCGAATCGAATGATTCAAACTAAAAATCGTTCGACTATTCGACCATTCGATAGTCGAAGTACTGTCTCTTTAAGAAAAAACTTCGACCCTAGTTCGCCACCTAAAAGCTACCGAACCCAATGTTAGCCTATGGGGAAGATCTCGGCAGCCTTATCTGCTAGAAGAAGAGTTAATGTACACAGTATCTGGTCATGTTTTTGATCTGGCAGTAGGGCAGCACCCTGTTCTAGCTTTTTGCCTATCAGCGCAATATCAGGAAGCTTCACTTCCCCTTTATGTGCAGGAAAGCCTGCCCCGGAAGCAGCTTGCAGGATGCTGGTGTGTGCTTAGGGAAAAGGAGTCTGTGGGAACGGAAGCCAGAATCCGGGCAACCCTCCACCGTTTGTCATCTGTCATGCGCTTCATAAAGCAAAAGCAGTAGGTTAGTGGCCAAGTAAGCACTATGCACTTCATGTTGCTGTCTGCAGAGAAAGATGCACACAACTGATAATTTGTCTCCACTGTACTTAACGAGATAATAAAGGAAGCGTATCTGGTATGAATCAGCCCCCTCTCGACATTAAAATGTGAAAAAGCCACAGTGCACTAAAATCTGCCGGAGCGCAAGGGAATCAGATTTGGACTGGCCTGCCAGGCTGTCACTATGTATCCCTGTGTGCTCAACTGTAGGACAATCCCTTTCAACTGCAGAGCCATGTACAACTTTTTTTTTACATACTTTTCATGTTTTACTTGTAACTGTTCTTAAAATGGACCATGGGTGTCGGGTACTGTGGTGGGCGATAGGGGACCCAGTCATCCACTAAAGGTACTACCTAGTTACAGCGTGTTGGCAGTTGCTATCTTTGGCCACAACAGCCTTGGTCTTGGCAGCTGCTCGCCAGTCATCAAGGCCGCAACTGGTTATGGAAGTGGTTTGGTCAAAGACGGTGGCCACTGACACAGCTCTGCAGTTATGGATGTGGCAAAGTTCATTAGGGAAGTTGAGTAGTGCAGATGGGAAGGGGCCAGTGGGCCTAAACTATAAGAGAAAAAACTTTGGATAGAGAAGGTGTACTTCCCAGTAAAGCATGGTGCTTCAAATTCAGGACCCAAGCTTTCTGGACATCATTAGAAGTTGGCTTGATCAGAAAAAAAGGAGTAAAACAGGAAGTGCTGTCATTGTAAACCATAAGTGACATCACTGGAAGTAGGCGTGATCAGAAAAAAAGGAGTAAAACTCGCTATTGAGAAGATCTGCGTCCTGACCCGTGACCCGCAAACCCGGAGAACCGCCGACCCGCATGTATGCCCACTCCCGAAACTTCTACCTGCAACCCTCAGGGTACCGTAGGTTTTTAAGGGTACCCGACCCGCTGCAGGACTGTAAGGTATGGTGCTTCATATTAGATTAAGGCATCATATTCAGACACAATGGATCCAATCATTCTTTCCCAGTGCAATCTGGGATAAATAATGTCCTAGTGGAGCCCTTGACCTTGTGCACTATGGCACAGAGGCTACACCAACAGTCACAATTAACTGCTCACTAACATGCCAGTGCCAGGCTGCTAGCTGCACCAGTGGTCCCCTGACAATCGGTTGCAATTAAAAAGCTTTTTGGGAGGCACTGCACTTTCAGGTTACACTTTAGGCCTTACTATCCCAAGGCCACGTTCAGTTGAAAGTGCGTGCACAAAATAGCAGCCATTAAACCTAGTGACAAAAGCTTCACTGAGGCTGATCCTTGTGCGAATCACGTGACCGTACTCTCATAATAATGGCGCCATTCACAAGTATCTTCATGCAGCTGCTGAACGGCCAATGCCACAAATTCTCCCCCCACCCCCGGCTATAAATGGGTTTCACGGTAGAGTTTAAGTCCTTTAAATAATCTACCTCTCGGGTTATAAAAGGTACATTTTATTTCCTTTTAAAAATCATACAACAAAGAATGAATATACAGATACTGATAATGTAAAAGTTCAAATTCCAACCCCATCTCCAAAACACTTGCATAATGTATAATGTATATCTGCCCCAGATAGAAAGTTATTTAGACAGACGGAATGAGCAGATTTCTCGCTTCCTAACTTACCCAATGAAAAAAATGACAAACGAACAGGGGAAAACAGGTGGTGCTTTCAATCTACTGCGCTAAGCATCTTGAAGTTGGAAAATCATCCCTAAATCTGCTAATGAGAAAATGAGGGGGAAAAAAATCTATATTTAAAAATATACACGTATGTAATCCACAATGTTTGGGACCTAGGGTTTTCTGATAATGGATCATTCTGTCATTTGGATTTACATACCTTAAGTCTAGTAGAAAATCATGTAAACATTAAATAAACCAAATAGGCTGATTTTGCCTCCAATAAGGATTAATTATATGTTAGTTTGGACCAAGTACAAGCTACTTTTTTATTATTACAGAGAAAAAGTGAATTATTTGGATAAAATGGAGTCTTTTGCCTTCCCATGATTAGGAGCTTTCTGGATAATGAGTTTCCGATAATGATTCTATACGCGCGCGCGCGTGTGTGTGTGTATATATTTTTTTTGTGCACCATTTAGATATTGTAGTTTACTGACAAATGCTGTGCAAAGTGCAATTTTAGGTGCAATTGCGTGTTCAGTTGCTACAGCAACCTATACATGATGCACCTATTAGCACTTAGCATCCTATTCGCTTGGCACCAGTGATTGCTGCTATAGATAAACCCAAGTATTGAAACCATGGAATTATCAGAAAGTCAATACAGGTGGTAGTTCCAGGCTCTTTTTCCCACAAGATGCAAAAGAGTGTGTACTGCTACAGGTAATAGGTCTGGAGGGCCTCGGCTACTGGGTAGGGGGCCCGAGGCGATGGCCCCCTGAAATATCCCAGTCCAACACTGGGATCACAGATGGGATAGGTATGGGATCCATTATCCAGCAACCCGTTATCCAGAAAGCTCCGAATGACAGAAAGGCTGTCTCCCATAGACTCCATTTTACCCAAATAATCCAACTTTTTAAATATGATTTTTCTTTTTCTCTGTAATAATAAAACAGTATCTTGTACTTGATCCAAATTAAGATATAATGAATCTTTATTGGAAGCAGGACCAGCCTATTTTCTAGTAGACTTGAAGTTCCAAATTACAAAAAGATCCGTTCTCTGGAAAACCCCAGGTCCCGAGCATTCTGGATAACAGGTCCCATACCTGTATTGAAAAGTTGCTTTGTTTCCTTGAATTGAAAATATTTGCTTCCCCCCCAAAGGACAGTGAACAAAGCTGATAACCAATTTAAATCTTCCACTGGATGTGATGTTGTTACCCTGAGTTGGCCTTTACCTCTTAAAATCTGCAGTTTTATTTTCCAACTGCCCAAAACAGAGTTTGGGTCCCACAATCTGGTTTTGCTGAGTTTTTCTAATTTGGGATATATATATATATATATATATATATATATATATATATATATATATATATATATATATATATGGATCATATGTTCAATAATAAAAGTTACAGTAAAAAGCAGAATAAAATTAAAAATATCTATTTGTAGCTTATGAGAAAGGGAAGCTTTTCAAGCTTTTTTTTGTCTTTGGTTCATCTGGAATATACATCAGAGAAGTGGCTTTCATTTCAAGCGAATTAATCACTGAGCATGTCAATGACAAATGTCCCTAGAAAGACCTTGGGTGTTCCCACCAAGAGAAAGAGAGGTGGGTAGGGATGTGCTGACGTAATATTCTATTTGGTCGCCAACAAAAGATTAGAAATGTCGCCCAAGGGCCACCACTTGACCACTCCTTAAAGGGTATTCACATATCTACATTCATTGTAAAAAAGATTGTAACATTCATAATCTCTTTTAATCCTGCCGACTGTTCGTTGAAAGCTTGACCATGGGATGTATAGGAAATGCTCAGCACCTATAAGAAATGTTACTGATACTTTCTGAGGCCTTGGATGCAACAAAGTTTGCTAGATAATGGTCTCCTTTTAGTAGAACTTCAAATATCAAATATCAAAAACTCCAATGTTCTGAATAGCTGCCTTCGGTTAACCTAGAGTTATTCCCAAGCAATGGTTTTACCTTATAAGCCTTTAAAAGACACACCAGAGTGCTAGGCAGATCTTCTGGCAATGTCATTTACTGATTCAGAAAAGGTAACTGGGATCCAGAAACACTAGGGCTCACTTACTAAATGTAAGGACGGAGGCAAAGTGCAAAAAGAGGCACGATAACCATGGATTTACATTTTGTACCCTGTCCTGAATGCTAAAGGATTTGTCCCAGAGATCTGCATCCACCCCCATGAATACAGCTCTGCTTTGCCTTGCTCCAGCGTAATTCATGGGTTGGGCAGGTTTGGGCTGACTTCCACACACTGTTTGAGGGTCGTGGCCAGGTGCGGACTGAGTAGGCTACCTTACTGTGCCGGCTTCTGCTTCCGGTAGCCACTATTTATAGGTGTGCACCTGCCCTGTCCCCATTCGTGATGTCAGAGATGGGCAGATCGGGTGCAGGTCGACTTTTTGTTGTACTGCACATCACTACACTGCACCATGCTGAATTTTCAGTTTGGAATGAGGTGCAGAGCAGACACTGATGGGCCAAGTTGGGATAGCACCCTAGGCAAGCCACCCTGTGTCTCAGTCAGCAGCCAGTCACTCCAGGTCATTGCACAATTTCCCTGGCACAGAATTATAGATAGCCATAGAGAAAAGGTATGTGCCTAGTGGCGTCACCGTTCCACCCTAGGCACATGCCTCCTCTGCCTACCCCTAGATCTGTCCCTAAAAGCGGAACACTCACGCTGCAGCAAGTCCAACCCTTACTTGTGGAAGTTGTGACTCCTATGGTCTCTGGTCCCTGCAACGAAACACTTGATATTCCATTTATCATCCTATGGAGCACCATTTTTTACATTTAGTAAACGGATTCACAATTGACCAAGTGTGCATAGATGTGTAAATCTGTTGACAGGCAGCAAATGGCAATACAAGTGGGGAAGGGAGGACACATCTGCAACCATATGTTTAACACTGTTTAGTGGTATTCTTCCTACTGGCCTGTATGAATCCAGAGCCGAGTAATACTACATTTAATACATGATTGTACAAACCATGTATCTGCTTGTTAAACCCCACCAGCTCTGTATCTTTTATACTGTGAGAAATCCTGAGTTGAGTTTTTTTTAAAAACATTTATCACTCTTGGTTTGGGAAGAGCGATGGCATAAAAATGTTAAGCTGCCCCGGGGCAAAGCCCACAAAGACACTCCATTTGCCTTCTAGTAAAATACCAGACTTAAGAGAAGAGAAATACATGGCTTTATATCTCCCGGGCAGCACAATCAGGTCTGAATCATCCTGTACAATGAAGCTGATCTTCGCCGTTGCATTGGGTTCCAGATGGAAATCCCTCGGCACATCCTGCAGTCTTCTGGATTCCACTCACAGAATTTCTCATTCCAGTCGAGCAAAACAAGTGAGTCAGCCCTCGTCGTGATGTGTTTGAAAGATGCAGGGTATGTTCCTGGTTTAAGTTCCTGTTCCCAGTTGAGCATTCTTCATTTGGACCATCTGGTGCTCTTTTTTGCTCTCATAAGAATTGGGTCACAGAACAAACAAATTCATTCGCTGCTGCACACAACAGTAATATGAACTTGCACACAAAGGTCCAAGGTCATGAGCCTCTGCCTCAGAAGAAGCTTCCAAAAGTCTTGTTGAATACTCTGAGCAGTAATTCTGCAACAATACACAACACATGGTGATATATTATTTCATTTTAAGACCTGGAGCTCTTGCAGTCAACACCACCTCCATCCATCAAATATACTTTAGCATTTCACAGTAAATTTACTGCAGATTCTGTGATTGATGAATTGAAGGCGAGGATCAGCACTTGATCCTTCTTGTTCATGTTAAAGATCTACCAAAAGTAACACCTAAGCTGACGCTAATAGTTTTTCAGCCTTAACAAAGCTGGTTAAGCTCAGGCAATAAAACAATTGGATATACAGTATCCAAACAGAATATAATTAGGGTAACAAAATCTGTATAGTTTCCTACGTTGAGTCCAAAGAGTCCAACTCAAAGACCTCATCGCTGGAAGGGCTAGTAAAGAATGAGTGACCAGGAGGCCGATTGTCTTCTGGACTGCTGAGGCCCAGACTCTTCTCAAAGTCCAACAACTGTCCCATAAAGTTAAAATTTGGCGAGATGTTCGTCTTTTTCCTCTTGACAAAGTCATAGGCGTCGTTCAGGGATAGGTTGAGCTTCTGCATGAGGTAGGCCACGGTGACAGTGACAGATCTGCTGATTCCAGCCAAACAGTGCACGAGTACCCCGCAGTTATGAGATGCCGCCTCATCTAGAAATGAGAAATATGAACACCTTTCATTAATATCACTGGTATTTATCATAGTCACTATGGCCGGCATAAACAGCCACAGTACAGCATGCACCCGGCAGAAAGGGTTTCCTAATATAATGTACTGACGTAACATTAACTGGTTCCGGACACTTGTTATTACATTGTCTAGTACAGGGATCCCCAACCTGTTTTCCCCATGAGCGACATTCAAATGGAAAAGAAGTTGGAGAGCAACCCAAGCATGCAAAAAGTTCCCAGGGGTGCCAAATATGGGTTCCAGATGGCTATTGGTAGCCCCTATGTGGACTGGCAGCCTACAGGAGGCTCTGTTTGGCAGTACACCTGGTTTTTATGCAACCAAAACTTGCCTCCAAGCCAGGAATTCAAAAATAAGCACCTGCCCTTATTTTGCCCAGTAACATTTTTCATGCTTGTGTTGCTCCCCAAATCTTTTTACATCTGAATGTTACTCACGTGTAAAAAAGGTTGTGGACCCCCGTTCTATACCATGGACATTCAAGTATGTGAGAAGGGAGGGGTAATATGAACGAAAGGATAGATGAGTGTTTGTAACATGATTAAAGAAGATGAGAAAGTCTAAGTCAAAAGATTCCTGGAAGGCTCCCAGTCCAACCCCGATGATAAGTCTAAAGCAAATGGATTTGCTGATTAATTTATATGTTTCACAACTCAAGTAGCTTCTTCAGTTCATCTGAGTGACAGGGGATACTCAGGCTGTGGACTGATCACTACTAGACACTGTTTTTGCTTAAGGTTCTATCTTGAAAACATTCTCATGGTCCCATAAGTCACTGTAGCATATCTGGACCAACCCTGTGTCAGTATGAAACAAATTAATTTTGATAACCCAACAATATGTATGCCCTCTCCATCATACCCACACTACAGAGAGGTAAAAATAGATCCAGAGACAAAGACAATAAATGGCAGAGAAGGAGGGGAGGAGGGACATCCATTAATGTAACCTTATCCGGAAAGCAGTTAGAATCCAAGCTGAAGGTCAGACTCAAAGACAAACACACGCAAGACAAACATGTCCTCAAGATGCCTAGAAAGATACACGCCACACATTTTTATTACTTAATTTTTATTGCAACCTGGCCAAGGTTCCAAATCACAATGCGGCAGATTAATGCACGCGTTGTTAAAAATTCTCTTCACCAAAATCAATCTGAGGAATTCTCTTTTTCACTGATTACTATATTACTTTCACACAATATACACTGGACCTGATCTATTATTTAGCCAGCCGATACAACAGCACATAGATGCTGTAACAATAAGTCCATTTCTTAAAGGGACACTATCTTTGTTTTTTTAATGTTTACTCTTCTATATATTATTTTTAGCGATGCACCAAATCCAGGATTCAGCCTTTTTCAGCAGGATTCGGATTCAGCCAAATGCTTGTGCCTGGCCGAACCAAATCCAAATTTGCATATGCAAATTAGGGTCGGGAAGGGAAACCACATGACTTTTCCTCACGTCACAATTTTCCCCCCACGTTTTCCTTTCCCACCCCTACTTTGCATATGCAAATTAGGATTCGGGTTTGGTTAGGTATTTGGCAGAATCTTTTTGGCCGAAACAAGTCCAATGGTCTATGGCAGCCCTTCTGCCATTTGCTACAGTTACCAGATTGTCAGTCTGGACCTGGGTATTCTCACAAGCAATATCTAATTTAGCCAATACAACCTCCATAGAGTCTGACTGTGACCTGAAAGAACCTTTAATAGGGGACCTTCTGTGTTTGTAGACAGCCAATCTACTGACTATGCAAGTTGTTTCTGTACCATCAAAGCTCAGAAAAAAAGGCTTTTCATCAGAATAAAAAGGTTATTTAACATATGTATATACATAGCAGTAGACTATAACCTTAGACTGCAGGTACAAGAGACCACTCATGTACATAATAACAGCTCTTTATTCCGCATATTTAATATATGTATATACTTTTTTAAATTGATATTAAATGAGAATAAATACATTTAAGAAGCGCCATCAAAAATGTTTTTTTTTCTTGATTAGTACTCACCAATAAACTCAATGGCTTCCGGAAAAAACTGGGATAAGTTTTGGCTCCAGTGGTCTGATATAGGAATCTGCTTGTAGTGAAACTCTCCATCCTTCTCGAAGATATTGGGGAGATTCGGGGTGACGTTAAGGATATAGCGTATGCCAAGTTTAGCCAAAGTTTCAATGTTCCCAGAATCCCTTGCACTGCCCAAGTAAAGGTGTGGCAGGATTTGTACAGGAAAAGATGGTGCCTGGTTACGTGGGCTCATACCTTCAGAATCCACCCCACTCAAAGGCTCCCTGTCAAGGTCCGATTCAAAGTCTGAGCAGTCGGAAGTGATGGACAATCCACCAAGTCCCAGCACTGGGGTCGGAGGCAAGGGCGAGTTGCTGGCACAACTTGTGCAGTCAAGATTGGTTTCACAATGGTGAGGAAATTCAGCTTGAAATTTGCTGAACCCACCTATGAAAATATGATTATCATTAGTTAGAGCAAGAAACGACAGCTATGAAAGCAACAGTATAAAGAGCGAGTGCAATATCATTGATAAATACACTTTCTCTGTATTTGGCAGGTCCCTACAACTTGTCTACTCCTGCTGGCGTTCCTGCTACTAATGGTTCAGTAAAGACGTATGTAGCAGTTGCTATAGTTCAAATGATTTTTTTCTCAGGGTACCAAAAATAATTTTATATTCAACTTTATAACAGCAAAGAATTGCTTTAGAACTTTAGAATTTTGTTCCTGACTTTTGAAGCAGGACATTTGGCTTCCTTGGAGGAAATTATGGAGTCAACTATAATATTGTGAGATAATATTTGGATTATGTTGTGGTTTTTTTTTAACCCATAAGACGAGTTTAGTGCCGTGCTTTGTCACTTCTCTCTATTATCGCCTTCTCCTATTCATCTTCAAGTTTGTATTCAAACCACTGCTTGGTTCCTCCTGATGAAGCCCAGATGGGTCTAATACTGGATGGTCACCCACCTGTGCAATAACATAATTAACATTTGAATGCACTAATCAAACACTTGGCTTTGGGGCTAATTCTATTAGACCAGCTTGTATCTTCTTCATGGGAGCCAATACTACAATGCCTTCCCTGTTGTTTCCCAACTATGTGTTGCAGATATACCTGTAACCTAATCATAAACTGACACAATGTGATTTACCTTGAAGGTAATAAGCTTGGCATCCTTCCTTCCTAAGTTTATGCAGAAGCATTACAAGAATGGGTTCTTGCTCATCCCCTTGACTTGCTTCAAGACTTTCAAGGCTGGATGTGCACTCGTCGTATAAAAGGGCCACTCCCCTTACTGTTGGAGGGGACCCTGGGAGCAGGGAGTGAGCTGAGAGATTGCCCTTGCGCAGCCGCCGTAGCATCAAGCCAGGCAGAGCCACATGCAACGCTTTCTCTACGTGCGAAGAATCATAGAGTTCCCGGCTTCGACAGTCCAAAATACGAAGATTTTGCGACAGAGAGTCCAACTCCTCCCTAAGCCATGCTGTTGTTTTGCAAATAGACTCCATTTGGTCCTGTTTAATATTCAGACAGCCAAGGAAGGGGAAAAGGTAGCAGGTCCTGTCCACGTTCAATAAAAGCTTTGCAGCTAGACGTAGCGTGATTCTTGCTTTATTGTTCAGGGCATCTTCTTGATGAAGTGGTAGAATCTAGAAATCAAACAGAGGCAAAGGAAATAAAACTTAATGAAAGATCTCCCTATGAAAATGAACAATGTAAATTCTTTGCTTCTGGGTCAAACAGCCAAGGGCATAAACTTGCTCTTACATACAAGTTACTGGCAGGGCTGGTGCAAACCTTCGGTGATTGAAGAGCGGTCTTAAAGGGGTTGTTCTCCTTTGAGTTTACTTTTAGTATGATGTAGTGATATCTGAGACAATTTGCAATTGGTTTTTGTTTTTCATTATTTATGGTTTTTGCGTTACTAAGCTTTTTATTCAGCTGCTCTTCAGTTTTACACCACACACAATTTGACACCCATGTAAGTAAACCAGAGCCAGGTTATTTGTAATGGAGTTATTATGGAAATGTTTTATTTTAATATAAATTGAGGATAAGACGCTCATGCAACTGTGCTAAGGGGCCTAAAACAGAAAAAGCTTTTATACTACTTACCTACAAATGTTATTGCAATAGCACATGGATCAGACAGTGAGTTTGTTACCACAACTGGAGAGAAGCAACACTGATATAAAGTGTTACTGCCCCTCTTACAATAATTGTTATTTTAAAGCCACCATCCTTTCAAAAGAGATATTATCCATTATCCCCACTATTGGCACACTCTTTTTTTAAAGTACTTGCTGTCCCACAGCCACACTCCCTTCCCATAGACTATTATCCCACTGCTACTATAGGCACATCTCTCCCTACTATACCTGCTATCCCACAGCCACACTCCCTTCCCAGAGACTATTTTCACTGCTGCTACTATAGGCACCATCTCTCCCTACTATACCTGCTATCCCACAGCCACACTCCCTTCCCATAGACTATTATCCCACTGCTACTATAGGCACATCTCTCCCTACTATACCTGCTATCCCACAGCCACAGTCCCTTCCCAGAGACTATTTTCACCACTGCTACTATAGGCACCATCTCTCCCTACTATACCTGCTATCCCACAGACACACTCCCTTCCCAGAGTATAGTATTCCCGTTGCTACTATAGGCACCATCTCTCCCTTCTATACCTGCTATGCCACAGCCACACTCCCTTCCCAGACTATTACGTCACTTGCTACTATAGGCACCATCTCTCCCTACTATACCTGCTATCCCACAACCACAGTCCCTACCCAAAGACTATTATCCCCAATGCTACTCAAAACAACATATTTTATTAGAAACTGATTTACATACCTCCAGATGCCGTGATCACTCTGCTTGATACATTGAGTGTAGAACTCTTATTGGAAATTAACACGTGTCCTCTCAATAGAAGGAAGTCAAATTTTTTATAGATGTGTGGAAGAGGGGACACACATGTCTGAGTTCAATGTTCATTGGACGGTTCCAGTAAATGCCTCAAAATCTTCAAATACCCCATACTATGGGCAGATGGAAGGTCCTAGCACATGTCCACGTTATGCTTTATTATAAGACTTGAATATAATTCACTTCCCATAATTTTAAGAAGCTGCCATTAAAACCTTTGTGAAGCTTAATGTCCTCTCCATTTGTGTCCTACAAAAGCAATCCGTGCAACTGAACATTCTTCTTTCTCCACTAGGTACTATTTCGGAGGATTATGCTTTCTAGGGTACTCTTCATGGGGAAGCAAGCGATCAAGCTTATCCAAAACCACTTGGAATGGCAAGTTTCAACTCATCTAAAATAGATGGCCAACTCTTTATCATGTGTCTTTGGCAAGAAGGCATCCAGGTGCGTTCCAGTGTTAAAAGTGCAATTCAATAAAGAAAATGTTTGGTTTTCTTTACTCTTGGTTACAAAGCTGTGAGTAGAAGCTCTGATTATCCTACCTATCTGCAAAGGAAAAAAGCAGACATAATTGGAACGGGCAAGACTATGGTCGTATGTGAAGAATAAGTTAAAAAAGGATAAGTGGGAGAGGCTTTTGCTACTTGTTTTTCCATGGAAACCCACCCCCCAATTTCCTCTTTCAAGCCCCTCATATACATATCTCTCATAGCTGTTGAGTGGATTTCCTCTGGATATGACCTCACTACGGACAAGGATGTGACACAATACTTCCTTTGCTAAATTCGACCTACATCAAAGCCAAAAATGAAATATCCTAAAGCATCTTAATGCACACTGCTTTTTTACAGCTTGATTCTACATGAAACTGCTTCTATTAAGATGAACTATTCAGATATCCAAATACATGTATCAATATTCTTATACTGAACATATAGCAGAAACCTTTAATATGGAATGTAAACCCTACAAGACAGAAAGACTGTTTGACAGACAAAAAAAATTAAATGGTTTTGGCCTATCCTCTATGTTTTCAATTGCTGACTATTTTTTGCTTATTTTCTTTGATGCACTATCCTACTAACATTTATTTTACCATATGTTATCCTAAACTTCTCTATCATTACAAACATGGGCTGACATCTGTCTCCAAGCAGGACCCAGCAGGCAACTTTACTGGCTCATGTTTGGGGCCAAAATATCAGTCTGCTCAACCGTTAATCAGATGGTGACAGGTCTGTAAACCCATCATGCAAAGAACACATTAGGAAATAATTATGGTCCTCTCTCAAAGTGTCTGCATAGACTACAGTTGTTATCTGATTAAATAATACACATTTTTGAACCCTGGGCAAATAGTACATTTTATTTAATTTTACAATATGTTTAAAAACAAAAGCCCTATGATTAACTGTTTCTTGATGAAGAAAAATGCGTCAACCATCAAAACTTAAAATCTCATTTTATTTTTGGCTACTGGTATAGTAACTGAATGCAGACCCATAGGGAAAAGAAGGCGCCTACACCTGAAAGCAATTGGGTCTAAACAATTTAAACAATATTTCAGCCCCATACATGAAGACAAAGAGGAGCCAACTGTGGCAACAGCCTGCGTATGGCCAGCTTTACATCTCACCACATAACTGTTGGCTAAAAGGAGAAAACATTCTTTCTCATGGGTATGTTGATAACCAGACATGAAAATATTTGTATTCGTGCT
Source organism: Xenopus laevis (assembly GCF_017654675.1). Lineage (NCBI taxonomy): Eukaryota > Metazoa > Chordata > Amphibia > Anura > Pipidae > Xenopus > Xenopus laevis. The sequence continues at coordinate 36,619,366 of NC_054386.1, read as the reverse complement.
AACATTCCAACCACTCAGTCCTCACATATTCCAGTGGTCTAAATAACAGCATTTATACTGTAGTTTTGTTCAGCCGGTCTGCGCCATTCATAAAGAAAGTCAGTTTGTAAGTTCACGAAAGGACAACCATATCAGAAATGTAACATTCTGCCTTTTGTACCCCCTCTATAAAAGCAACTGTTGTGCTAGACGCTACTGCAAATATACAGTTCTATCAGAAAGTGTTCATTTTCAGGCTTTTTTTCCCTGATGGATCATTTTGGATAAAACATAATTCAGTTACAGGGAGCGAATCTAAAAGGGCAGCTAGAATGGTGTCAATTCTCAGCATTTAGAGGCAGGTATATTATTAGAGCCCTATTGTGAGTCACTACCATTAGACTAGGGAAAAACAGGCAAGAACCAAAATATTCTTTGAGAAAGCAATATTTGCTATACACATTTTCTTACGCAAAAAAGCAGGAGCATTTCATTATCAGGGAGTTGTATTCAATGTATTAAACTGCTTGGTAAACCAAGCCAATAGTCTAACATTTGCCTTTACAATTTCAATGTACTCTATGGATACTCTAATGTTGAGATCCCCAACCTTTTTTTTTACTGGTGTAAGGAAATGTAAAAACAACACAAGCAACACAAGCATAAAAACAAGCCAAATAAGGGATTTGCTATTTGGTAGATCCATGTAGACTGGAAGTCTGCAGATGGCTCTATTTGGTAAAGCACGTGGTCTCTGTGCCTTCAGAACTTGCCTACAAGCCTGGGAGCAACATCAGATGAATCAGTAAGCAACATATTGCTCAAGAGCCACTGTTTGGGGATCACTGCTCTAATAAGTAATAGTATGGCACTACCCACTTTGACAAATCCACAAAATATATGCAGAAGAATAAAAGCACAGTCTAAATTAAATAGTGTATATTGTTCCACAAGGTCAGATTCAGTGTTTCAATGGGGAGTTTGAAGCTACAGGCCCTAATAAAGCCCAGGTGAGTTTTATACACATTTATTATACAGATTCCCTCGCCAAGGTTCTTAAAGCATCAAACAAACTGTATGTTTAGTAATTCACTAGTAGGGATGTAAACTCCACCTTTTTTAACCCATGAGCCACAATAAAATTTAAAAAGAGTTGGGAAGCTACACAAGCATGATAAGCATTTCTGGGGGGATGCCAAATAAAGGCTGTGATTGGCTATATGGTAGCCCCTATGTGGACTGGTAGCCTATAGGAGGCTTTCTTTGGCAGTTCACCTGGTTTTTATGCAACCAAAACTTGCCCCCAAGCCTAGAATTCAGAAATAAGCACCTGCTTTGAGGCCATGGGATTTGCAGTACAGGACGCTTGGTCTCTACATTAAGTCAAGGTTAAAATTCTTCTTTGTTAGTGATTAAAACATGGGTGCTCCTATACCTGAAATATGATATACTTGCTTATAATAATATGTTTGTTCATATAACTTGGCCAACAGAGGCCAGTCAATTAGATACAGGTATGGGATCCGTTATCCGGAAACCTGTTATCCAGAAAGTTCCGAATTACGGAATGAACATTTCCCATAGACTCCATTATAATCAAATAATCCAAACTTTTAAAAATGATTTCCTTTTTCTCTGTAATAATAAAACAGTAGCTTATATTTGGTCCAAACTAAGATATAATGAATCCTGATTGGAAGCACAACCAACCTCTTGGGTTTATTTAATGTTTACATGATTTTCTAGTAGACTTAAGGTATGAAGATCCAAATTACAGAAAGATCCGTTATTCGGAAAACCCCAGGTCCCGCATTCTGGATAACAGGTCCCGTACCTGTACTTCTGAAAAAGTTATCTCAGTGCAACTGATGTGAACTCTGACTCATATAAGTAACCAATAATGTTTGGATTGATAAGTGTCCTTGTGCATTAAGCTGGCCATAGATACAAAGATCCGATCGTTCAATTCCTCGATCAATCAGACTTCCCATCTCCCGACCTGCCACTAAACATTCAGATCAAATAAAGTAATAAAAGAACAGATCAGCCGATGTTCTGCCCCTGACAGCAATCGTACGAAAGTTATGTTCGACAAAGCTGGTGAGAACCTCTCACTGAAAATCATATGATCGGCAATACATGCAGAGATATTATCGGCAGCCGACAGAAATCTTTTAACCTGTCTGATCGACCAAACGACCGATCCTGTGGGACGCAAAATAACGGGACTCTCCACACAATTCGTACGATTGGATCTTTGTGTCTATGGTGAACTTAGGCATGTTTAATCAACAGAATGCTGTTTTATCACAATAAACAGGGCTGCTCCTGCCATGAGGCAAGGTGAGAACCTTGCCTCAGGTGGCAGCAAGTGGCCAGTTACAAGGGATGGCAAAAAGTCCCCATTTGACCCACACTGTCGCTGATTTTTAAGTGCGGAGCGAGAAAGGGGGCAGCAGCCCCTGGGTCGCCCCTGACAATAAACACACTGATAACATATACATATAGCACATTTTTTATTAATTTTTGTTATGCTTCTTGGGTCTTCTGTGGCCTAAACGACCGTGTATATGGTCCACGCGTGAGATGGCACCTATAGGTGACCTTTAATAAGACCAAATCAATAACCACTAAGGAGCATGTGAATGTTTTGATTTCTGCCTTGAGGTTTGGTTTGTAACCAGCATTCTCCTGTTCCACTACACCCAGGATTTCATTCACATTGTAAGCAGGCAGGAAATGCCAAGACATTCCTCCTTAGTCAAAATGTTCCAAGCTAATAACATGCAGAAGTTGGTCGTACAATAGAAGAATGCATGGAACGCCTTGTCAGTTAAACACAGCGACAAACAAACACTTATTTGTGTGCTCTCTACTTTTCTGGAGGACTCTATAGGGTTTTGTCTCAGAGGTCATAAATTGTGTTTTTTTTGTAATGGATCATTCATGACTTTTGAAAGCAGCCCTTTAACAGCTACATTTTCCCCCAATTTTAATGGTCATATAGGACAAGTAATGGTCTCTTTTGATTTCTTCTTAGACCTCCATATTGGAATGGGTCGCATGCATGTAGTGAATAATTGAACGTGAATGATTGCCCATCAATGAGGGAGACTGTCTGCTTAACTCATTAGTTAACTTATACCATGTGACTTGTTACAGGGTGCAACCACCTGTAATAATTACATTAATATAGATAGGAGTTTGTAACTGGTTATATATATTATATATATATTATGGAAAAACCCCGTATTTGGAAAACCCTAGGTCTCAAGCACTTGAGATACCAGAATGCATTCTGTAGCATCAGGTCATTCACACCACTACGTGTTGGGGTTAGTGGCTGTAGCAATTCCATCTGTAATATTTGTTTGCAGATAGAATAACTGTTATGGGAGAAGGCTAGTCTAAGGGCCTTCTTTATCAAAATCTGAATTTTTCTGTCTATTTAAATAAAAAAAGTCAGACGAAGCTAGAATCCACAATTCAACCTAATTTATTATTAAAAAAGCACGGTTTAATCAGATCAGGGACAAACATGAAAAAAATTGAGTGAAAATCCAAATAATATTTTTTTCCCGAATTGCTAAATTTTTTGGGCTTTTTCGGATTTTTGCTTGAAAAAGTCGGATTTTCGGGCTAATTCCAGTGCAGACCACAGAAACTTCCAAATAGGATAGGGACCTCTCCCATTGACTTTATACAACCTCTGCAAGTCTGAGATGGCGAATTTTGACTTTTTCCTTCCTCAGGCTATAAGAAATCTTGAAAAATTTGAGGGTTTTTTTCCCGCTAAAAATCCGGATTTTATAGTAAAAAAACCTCAATTTATTTGAGTTTTTGGCATCAGACTTTAACAAATAACCCCTAAGTGTTATTTCCCCAGAAATCTGAATACAAAAGGAAACCATGTCTCTGTGCCTCGGCCAGCACGGGATGGTATCACCCGGGTACAGACATTAAAGCTGATTGCATATCATTTCATGTTGTACGTCATGTGAATACGTTCTTTCTGCACCCATATGATCTTGTGACAGAGCACAGACAGCTACAGTGTGCCTGCAGCTGCATGGCTTCACTCCTTAACAATGCCATTTCATTGAGCTTTATTTATAGGGAATCTAACGCTTGATATTGGGTAGTTTTCACTGTTGCGATGCAACACCCAATCTTTACAAACAATTTGTTCAATGCAGAGCACAGACAAAATTAAAAATTGCTTAGAAAATTTGTGGGTTCTTTGGTAACAAAGACAAAGTCTGTCATAGTCTTAGACCAGTAAAAACTGCTGAGTGGTTGCTATGAGTTAAAGTGACCATACAACAGGGGTCTCCAAGTATTTTTACCCATGATCACATGTATAAAAAGAGTTTAGAGCAACATAAATATGCGCAAAAGTTGCAGGGGGTGCCAGATAAGGGCTGTGATTGGCTATTGGTAGGCCCTATTTCAATGGACAGCCGACAGGAGGCTCTGTTTGGCAGTACACCAGAACTAAAACTTGCCCCCAAGCCAGGAATTCAAAAATAAGCACATGCTTTGAGGCCACTGGGAGCAACATACAATGGGTTGGTGAACAACTAACAAGCAACTGGTTGGGGATCACTGTTCTACAGTATCCGACTAATTAGCCTACAGTCCAAAAGGCTGGATACCATAAAATGACTAGCCACATATAAGGGCAAAGTACCATTATTCTGGTCGTTCGGCCCAACATCCCAAATTTGGGAACCGCTGTCCTATATCTATAAACAGTCTTTAAAGTTGGGCAATGTTGGCAGGCAAACAATGAAAGGAAGAATCACAGTCTATGTTGCAGTGTTCTGCTAGGCCTTTATTGTCCAAAATTCCTAAAGTCTGACATCATAAAACCCTGAACTTTTCCACTACCTCGTGGGCTTCTCCTAGTCATGGTCACATCTACTGATCAAGTTCAATGAGTGTGTGTAACAGGAGGATCCCTAGACATGCCAGGGGAAGAAGCACTGACTGGACTGCTATATATATGGCCTCCGGAGACTGTGCCTCCTCATAGATCTCTCACAGCAGGCCAACAGTAGAGTGAATTGATTTTGGAGTCTGCATGCTGAGTGTCCCTTTTGAAGTGCAAGGCATTTTTATTCATTGGAACAGAGCTGTTCAACTACAGATGAATCTATAGCTGTGGTCATGGTATCTGCTTCTTAACGTTCAACTCCAACATGGACATAAAATATACTGGGTTATGCATTTAGATGGAAAATATTTATTCATATTCAGGGAGTCACACCAACCAGACAGCAGTTAGCGGATTTCTTGCCTTTACTATGAAGAAAATTTCTGTTTATATGGTCTACTGGACATGGGGAAATTGTTGCCTCTGTTGCTACATAATCCCACAACATCAAAGGCATGTACTGCAAGACTAATTAAACACATTCTGGGCCCTGATATCAGCATCACGAAGGCAAGATAACTTCCGTACAATGAGTTGAAAGATGAAAAGCAAGGAAACCTTCTCAAAGAGTATGTATACTCTCGAGCCTCTCTTTACTTGGCTCACTTTCTAAAATATTGAATTCGATGATCTAGTTCCATATTGTGCAAGTATGCTTGTTTGCACCTCTGCAGGCTTCAGAGATAGTCAACTACGCATACCAATTTTCAGAGTTAATTTGTGACTGTATACGTCCCTTCATTCCTCATAGAAATTGATGTGCATGACTGGCAGCCTACAGGAGACTCTGTTTGGCAGCCCACTTGGTTTTATGCAACCAAAACTTGCCTCCAAGCCTGGAATTCAAAAATTAGCACCTGCTTTGAGGCCACTGGGAGCAACTTCCAAGGGGTTGCTCAAAAGCCACTGGTTGGTGGAGGGGGTCACAGCTCTAGTATGACTACTCCATGGATACTGGAGTAGCTGTCCCATTTGGCCAAGATGATGGGACTGGGTATGACTTCACTTCTCTGTAGTGATTTGAGAGAAGTGATCAGTTTTTCAGCCCTTGACTGACTAGATAGATGCCCTAAATAGTGGCTTGCGTGATTGGCCTTCTTGAGAAGAATCCCTCCGTAGAATACCAGGGCAGTCTTCACAATCTTACAACAAGGTAGCAGCAGACACCACAACCTTTGGTGGACCTTCAGCTTGAGGCTCCTGTCTGGACCCCCACCCCATACACACACGAGTTTCAGACACCCGCAAACCATAATTCCTAATTCTGAAGCACTGCAGGTGTGGGTGGTAAGGGGGGTAAGGGGGTTGATTCACGCCACTGCAACAATCCATTCTGCATGTAGAATTTATAAGTGTCTAGCCTTAAAGGCATTATATGGCATATAGAATGGTAGGGTATAGGGTAGAATTTACATAAGATTGAAGATTGAATTGTTGAATACTTGGAATAAAATATTTGTTTATGCCAGAAAAATATTAACTGTCAGTTTTTCCCATACTTACTCCACCCTACCCGCAATGTTTTATAGGTAGGATTTACACTATTTCCTCTATTTAACTACATTTTTCTGTCTCTGACCTTATTACTGCCTGCAAAGCACATTAACAGCGCCTGAAAAGTTTACACCCAATGTCAAGCTGGTTCGTACACATTTGTGTGATTACTGTGTGACCGTACTCCAGTTTCATAATTAGTGCCATATTAAAATATTGGGACCACTGGGAGAAAGGATAGAAACCCCTTGAAACACAGGACACTTAAAGGGGTGTTTAGTATGTTATAGAATGGCCATTTCTAAGCAACTTTTCCGCTGGCCTTCATGTTTTGCGTTTTAACAGTTTATGAATTATTTCCCTTCTTCTTCTTCTGACTCTTTCGAACTTTCAAATGGGGGTCACTGACCCATCTAAAAGACAATTGCTCTGGTAAGCCACAAATTTATTATTATTGCTACATTTTATTACTGCAGTAATTTCGAGAAACAAGATGAGAAACAAGATGCCCCAAAATAAATTGTAAATGACTCACCAAATAGTAAATGTGGTCCGGGTGCACCAGCCCCAGACCCCCAGCTTTAGGGAGCAGTACGGCAAAGGTATGAAGAAGCCAGGCCAACCGGCACTGGAGATGCAAATATGCACTTTTTAACTTTGTACAAATAAAATTTTCTCTGGTCCTGTGGATCCGTCTGAGTGCCGGTTGGCCCTGCTTCTTCTTCATACTTTTACATTTTATTACTCCTCTTTCTATTCAGACCCTCTCCTAATCAAAGTCAGCCTTTTGTTCAGAAAAAATGCATGGTTGCTAAGGTAAATTAGACTCTAGCAACCAGATTGCTGAAACTGCTAACTGTAGACCTGCTGCAGAAAAAAAAAAATCTAAAACCACAAATAATAAAAAATGCAAACTTATTGCAAATTGACTCATAATATCACTCTCTGCAGCATACTAAAAGTTGAATTAAAGGTGAACAACCCTTTAACTCATTCATTGCTGCTCTGGAAAGCACATCAATGTTGGCTTTTTTTAGTGAATTTCACTACCTGGCAAAGCAGGTTAAAACGCCCATGTGAGAAACGAAAATAATCCAGAATTTGACCATTACCACACTAACGACAGGGGGGGGGGCTTGCTGACATTCTTAAAGAACCAGTAACACCAAAAAATGAAAATGTTTTAAAGTAATGAGAATGCAATGTACTGTTGCTCTGCACTACTGAAAGTTCTACTATAGTTTATATAAACATGCTGCTGTGTAGCCATGGGGGAGGCCAAAAAGGAGAAAAGGCACAGGATACACAGCAGAAAACAGATAAACTCTGTAGTAAACACTGGGATTTTACAGGATTTATCAGTCATCTATTGTGTATCTTGTGTTTGATTGACTGCACCCCACGGCTACACAGCAGCTTGTTTATATAAACTAAAGTAGAGTTTCTGTAGCAAACACACAAGTTGCAGGACAACAGTACATTGTATTTTCATTACGTTAAAACATTAACATTTTTTGCTGTTACTGTTCCTTTAAGCAGAAAATAGTTTGGAGTAACTTATCCTTTATATTGCAAAGAAAAGCATGGGGGCACTGTGCTAACTCCTCTGTAATCCCATAGCTGTTCTACACTCGGAAAAAGGGTTACAGGGGATGGCGAGTTTTGCTTCAGAGAAAGGCACTGGAACAGTCACAAGTCTCACTCCTCTTTCCTGGATGTGTAACTGCAGGTTTCCTGGAACTGCCTGTGCATGATTTCCAGGCTCTGGCTTCACAAAACGGCCTTGGCAATTAGAATGTGCAGTGACTCGTTCAGGACTGAAGAGGCTGAAATTGTTACCTGAGCGTGCTTAGACATGCTCTGGCTGCAGGGCTATACAAAACAGTAGCCTTCATTAACCTCTCCGCCACCAGCGAGGAACCTCTGTACCACCAGGTGGAAAAAGAAGATACCGCTGCTTCCAGTGGGTGCAATAAATACCCTTACGGCACACCAACAACCAACAAAGGGGTTATTATAAATTATAATTATAATTATAATTACAAGCAGCTCAGTGGCACAGAGGCTGCCTTGCAGGTTCTAGACTATCGCACTATATTCAAGAATATATATTTGTAGCTGTTTAAACATCTGCCGGTACCCTGTTCCTTTAAAATCTGGAAGCCAGCAGGAAAGGGGAAGGCTGGGGAATGTATTTATTTAAAGACAGATGTGGACGAAGTTCAGCAAACCCCAGAATGAGCGGGGAAGCAAATGCATTTTGGGCATGTAAAGCCATGCCTAGGTATTCCTCTCCAGGCCCACGCATTCTGTGCGCAACGCTAATGCTGCATTTGTGATGTGCTAATTAAGAGATGACATAAAACGAGGTCAGACTGATACAATGATCAATGATACACCGGCTGAGTCATATTTCACAGGCAGGAATGATTTCTCTTTTTTTTCCTTGTGCCGTTAACAGCCGAGACTCGTTGAGGCCCGGCGATAAAATGAACTCAATTTGTCAAAAAAATTTTAGAAGCAGGAATTTTAGTGGTGCCCCCCGACTCCTCAAACAGCTGAAAATACTTTGGGAAAGACACACACAGAGAGCTGTGCCTGGTTTCAATTTCTCCTTTAAACAGATGCATTTCATTTTGTTAACTGTTGCACTCCCGGTCGTGCTTTTGGATTTCACCCGAACGGTTACTATATCACTATGCCTGAACCAGTGGTAGAACAACCGGGGATGCTACTCATCCCCTCGGTGCATGCCGTCAGCTTGCACGCAAGCGAATCTGTTGTGAAAATCACTTTTGAGTGAGGGTGGGGGCCCAGCTACATGGCCTGCACCCCGGGAAAAGGGGTGATGTTACTGGCCTAAACCCGACATACAAGCATTAAAGGGGTTGTTTACCTCTAAATCAACTTTAAATATGTAGAGAGTGATATTCTGAGACAATATGCAGATTGTTTTCATTTTTTAGTATTTGTGTTTTTTTTTAGTTAATTTGATTTTTATCAAGCAACTCTCCAGTTTCAGCACTCTGGTTGCCAGTTTCCAAATTAGCCTAGCAACCATGCAATGATTGTAATTAGAGACTGGAAAATGATTAGGAGAGGCCAAAATGGAAAGAGGAGTAATACAATACATTTCTAGCCTTACAGAACATTTGTTGTTTAGATGGGGTCAGTGACCCCCACTTGAAAGCTGGAAAGAGTCAGAAGAAAAAGGCAAATAATTCAAAAACTATAAAAAACAAAAAATGTTCAATTGAAAAGAATTAGACATTTTAGAACATACTAAAAGTTAAATTAAAGGTGAACCACCCATTTTAAGTGTTGGAACAAATCCATAAACTAATGTTTAGCTGTCCATATACATAAAGAGCTGCTCCTTTGGTAAAGTCACCAAATGTGCAGATCATTCTCTGATATGACCACATTGGGCTGTTGATGTTGGGCTGATCCAATTGTTTCTTATAGGAATACAGGCTAAAAAGGTGAGGACCACATCAAAAACCTGATGTGGGCCATGCCCGATGAGATTCTTAAACAATGCCTGGATTATTTTTGGCAAGATCAGGGTCGGGAAGACTGTTGGTGGGCCCCATGTCAGCCCGTGTATGGCCACTTTTAGGCAGCCACCCAGCACGGGTATATTTACCATACAGGCACTCTATGGTCTGTGCCTAGGGCAGCAGATTTAACGGAGTAACCCTTGGATGCCTATATGGTAAATAAAACCTCCCTGTCACCAGATAAATTCCTGCAAAATCCACCGGCGGAAGTGGGGGGTAGAGTATCAGGTGATGTCACAAACCATATGCGGTACGTTATGATGTCACTTCTGCCTATGTCATTTGTGCATGACACTAGATTTTACTCAGCTGCACCCGTGTGAATGGAAATCTGCCTGGGAAAGGTAGGTTAAATATGTAGGTGCACAAGCTTCTTGTATTTCAAAGCAACATTATGGAATAAGGTGAAGAATAAAAACAAGAAGACGTTTGTGACTTTGTTGTTGGATGATATTTTTTTGGTGCAAATAAACAATTAACAGCAGCGGGAAAAACCACAGATCTGGCACACATGTCGAAACCAATGCAGTAACTTATGAGTTGTTCTGCAGACTGTGCTGATTGCTGGTGTAGTCAATATATTGGCATCGTTCTAAATGATCCTATGACTATCTGTTCCCCCTATATATTTTATAAGTCTGGCTTTAAAGAGGTGAAGTGGCAACTGTACAGCAGAGGTTGTCTGATCTTTTCAGTTCCAGTCCCCCCGCCCCTTCCTTGGAGCATTAAGTCAGCACCACCTTAGCCAAAAATAAGGTTAAAGATATACATATATATATATCAGTGTAATAGTCAATCAGCCTTAGTTCCAAGTAGATCTAGGGCAGCAATAAACTGGGTATTTGCGTGTGTATCTATGCAGAGGCCTAGCATAGTTAGGGAGACACGGCTAAAAGGAGCCAAAACTCTTCACGTGCAAGACATGCAACATAAAGCCTTCTAAAAACAGAAGGTATTTAATTGCCTCATGCCATATACATAGCACTGCCTTAATACCACAAAAAAGTGAGGTTAACTCTCACATGAGGCATTATGGGTAGAGACATAAAAATCACTCCTTTACGTCCCTGGCCAACTATGCATCCAGAACCACTGGTTTTATAGCTAGGAAAGCAGATAGGCAAAGGCCTATCTAAGGGCTATGGCAGGGCTGGAACTAGGGGTAAGCAGAAGAGGCACGTGCCTAGCAGGGGTGCTCCGCCAATGAGGTGAACTGAGGCGCTCGCCTCAGGCGGCAGCGCCAGATAGTTTCCAGGGACGTCAAGAAGCCGCTCCTGGTACTTTTTAGAGCCGAATTCCTGGTTTTGAAACCGGAAATTCGGCTTTACTAGTGCGAGAGAGCGCAGTTGCACTCTCCACTTGCACTGGTGTTCCTGCCTCGGATGCCTCCCCTCCCGATAGGTAAGCCGGCGAGTGGGGGTAGCATTTGAAGAGCCGCCTCAGGCGGCTTCTTCATCAGAATCGGCACTAGTGTCTAGGGTGCAAAAGTAGAGGGGCGCCAGGCACGTTCTGCTGCCTACCCCTAGTTTTGACCCTTGTGTCCCCCACATGTGGCAGCAGTTGCTGTATAGATGACATGTGCACTCTTCAGTGCATGCACATGCGCTCGTGTTTGCACATGTGCACAAGCTCTTGTTTGCACGTGCGCACAAGGAGCGGCAGTGTAGTTGGCTAGGTTTGTCTAGCACTATGGAACAATAAGCGCTGCCCTCTGTACCAACATCATTGTGCACCAAAAATCATGGCTTCTGCTTGTCAGCGCTACCATGGGCAGATTTCAGAGCAAAACAAGACATTGTGCATTTTTCTGCCTATTGTGGCATAGCCCTTAATCTCAACCTACCTGGCCTTTATTATGAACCCCCCTTCCACACCCCTCAGGGGGGGCAGCTCCACAATTTGGGAACCACTGCCCTACAGTTACCTTGAACCATTTCCTGTTGTCAAAGGGTAACCTACCAAGCACTTATCCTCTCATATTTTATGCTGCCTTTCAGATGTTGCCCCACCCTTACCTTTCCAAGGGAGGGGGGGGGGGCAATTCGCTAGCACATTGTTAGTGCAAAGAGAGCAATTGCATCCTCTGCACTAGAAGAAACAAAATATTGACTTGAAAATTGAAATTGCGGTTTTTAAAGTTACCCAGAGTTGTTTTTTGCCGTTCTCAGTAACTCACGGGCTTCAGTCGAGCTTTTCAACTCGCACCACGGCAGCAGCTCCCCTGGTTATACCATTTCCAGATATAAACTGTAGCCAGATATAATTCCGAAATTCCGACATGAAAAGAGGTGTTTGTTTGAAAAATATTTTGTTATTAAAAAAAACCCAGTGTAATGCAGGCTGGCCCGATACCCGCGGGTTTACCGAGTGTCGGGCGGGTTCGGGCCGACCTCGCACTCTTCTTCGCCACCATCAAATGTCAGCTTCTGACTTCTTCTTTTATAGACGCTGCGCCTGCTCGCGCCGCCCCTTTTGTGACGTCATCTGTGGGGCGGCAGGAGAAATCCCGACCCGTGCATCACTACTGTGTAAAGTGAAGCTTTCTAAAAACTAGGGATGCACCAAATCCTACTTTTCTGTGTTCAGCCAAATCCTTGGGTACGGATTCAGCCGAATATCGAGCGGAATCCTAACACTGGGATGCAATTGCCAACGCACAAAAAAGCCGAAAAAGCTAAGCCAAGTTAGTTCCCATTTTTTGGGTTTGGACTCGATTCTAACTGAGGATGCACCGAATCCAATATTTTGGATTCGGGTGAACCACCGGATCCTTTGCGAAAGATTCGGCCGAATATGCAAATTAGGGGTGGGAAGGGGAAACATTTTTTACTTCCTTGTTTTGTGACAGAAAGTCACGCAATTTCCCTCCCCATCCCTTATTTGCATATGTCAAATTAGGATTCGGTTCGGCCTGGAAGAAGGATTTGGCAGAATCCGAATCCTGCTGAAAAAGGCCGAATCCTGGCCGAATCCCGAACCAAATCCTGGATTTGGTTCATCCCTAATTCTAACAGGCATTGGCCGAATCTAAATCCTGCTGAAAATTGCTTGAATTTTTTTTAAGCCAGGATTCGGTGCAAACGCTGCTATATTACATCACTTTTAAAACTTTCTTTTTGCTCCAATGTTGATAGATAAACCAAAAACCCCAGCAATGAAACCACTACAGACAAAGAAGAGTTATCTAAAAAAATAAAGATGCTACAAGTTCAGAAAGAGAACAAAGCGCCGTCTCTGCTACACGATCTAAGAAGCTGTTGTCCCTTTCCCTATGCCAAAAAAACTAGGAAACGGCAGAAGTTCATTGGCCTTTGCAATCCCCTCTTAAATTCCTTTCTATGGTCAGAGCAGGGTATTTCATCCCCTTCACAAAGTCCCCATTATGCCGTGAGTCTGGAAAGACAAACTGAGAAAGAATCTATGTGGAACTGCTGCATCCCTACCCCGGAATCAAAAGCTTTACAGAGCATGGAAAATTCACTTCTCGCCTCCATACAGAAGAGAGGGAGGAAAAATACAGATTGGGGGTGGGAGAAGAGAGAAAGATGGGGAGAAGGGAGAAAAGGAAACAACGGAAGGAGCACGAAGAAGAAGGGGAACTGAAAACACGTATGAGAACGTTGGGAGCAAAGGGAACACTAAACTGAATGCCACAAAAACACTTGGGCAGCTGTTTCTGATTTTCGGATCTATCCTACTATTGCACAGAAAACTTCCGACATCTGTCTGTATGTTCTCAAAATTTGCAATTACCCATGATTCCTTACCAATGTGCCCCTAGGACCATTTTACAGAACCACCAGACTGAAAAAGAAAAAAAAAATTGGGAAGTTGCAAAAAAAAAAAAAAACTCTACAAAAACAATGAAAAATAAAAACTGTTAATAGCAGTGTAATGCATTCCGCTACGGAATCAGGACACAGTATTGAGGTTACCCGCCCCCCCAACAAACCAAAACTTTGGGAATGAGATCTTTTTATAAACATATAGTGAATGAGCAGCCAGAGCCCCCCTGTACCTTCTGGGCCCCTCAGTCTCATTCCTGTGTAGTTACGCCCCTGAATCCAGCAGCAATTCATTCTAAGCAGAGCCACTGTCTTGGGGATTCAGGTTTGGGGGGGGCCCTTTGGTACCAAGGCTGGATATTGTGCAGCAAAGCTGTTGTTGAACTTCAGCTCCCTCTTGTTGTCAGGAGGGATGCATGACGTTTCTGAAATCCACGCCAGCCAGTTGGAAAGAAATGCCTGATGATCCAGTTGTGTTATCCCCCAGATTTTGTCAATTCCATTGCTTTTTTTGCTGCTTCCCTGAATTTGCTTGCATTTCCCCTGAGCCCACCGCCCACTCCAGACACACAAGTCGCAGCGATTTCAATGGCTTACCTGCCAATCTGGAGGCACAAAGATCCCGGTCGCGCTGGTCAGGAATAGGCAGAGCTGGGAGGCTGAATGGGATCGCGTCTCTTCTGTGGGCTCTGCACGCTGGCAGCCAGGCAAGACTTTTAATGATTTCCAGCACAGCTCGGCGGCTGCGTTTCCTCTCTTACAAAATACTGGAGCCTCCTCGTCCCTCCCTCCCTCCTTCTCTCTTTCCATCACTCCCCGATATCCTCCTCTTGGTACACGTGCACGCTGTGTACAACCTGAAGCCCCGCCCCGCTCCTCCTCACTGGCTGATTGCGGGATTCGGGGCGGGGCTAAGCCAGTAGCAGAGGCTTGAGTTGATGTCAGGTTACACGGGAAAGTGGGGGCTCGGGGATTTCTGAGTCATTTTCACGACTGAGCCCGTGTAATGATCATCTTCAGGCATGAAACCCAGTTAACTCGTGCCGCGCTGCTGGGGAATGGGAGATTGTGCCCCCCTCTGCAGCCCTTTAAAGGGGCATTTAAAGCCATCCATGGAATGTAGCCAATGAAAGAAAAGGTCATTCTAAAGGTGGCCATACAGGGGCAGATAAAGCTGCCGATATTGGTCGTTTGGACCAATTTGACAGTTTATCTGCCCGTGTATGGGGGCTTCCGACGGGTCTTCCCAATCGATATCTGGCCACGATATCGATCGAGAAGGTTTGATTTTTAACCGACCGACCCGTCGGAGCCCCTTGGTGTATCGTAATTCGATCGTTCGGCCATAAGGCCGTTAATGGCATATCGGGGAAAGATCCACTCGTTTGGCGATGTTGTCAAACGAGCGGATCTTTGAGTATATGGCCAGCTTAAGCGACTTTCCCATAGACATTGGTAAAAAAAATGTGGTTTTAATTAACGGGGTGGTTTGCCTTTAAGTTATAGAATGGCAAATTCTAAGCAACTTTCCAATTGGTCTTAATTTTTTATAGTTTTTGACCGATTTGCCTTCTGACTCTTTGCAGCTTTCAAATGGGTGTCACCGACCCCATCTAAAAACCGGGGGTGGGGTCAAACTGGCACAATAACACGAAGATAAAGTCGGTTTGTGCGATTTCCGGGCCGTGTGTGGATCATCCCAACATTTTGGCAGCGCCGATTCTGACTAAGGAGCCACCTGAGGCGGCTTCTGCAATGCCGCCCCCCTCACGTGTCGGGAGGGGAGGCAGAAACACTATTGCAGAGAGTGTAATTGTGCTCTCTCGCAATAGTACAGCCGAATTTCACATGGCCATCGACAGCACCGTAACTTTCCGACACGCGCCTCGGGTGCAGCGTGTGCAGCCAGCCCCCCCCCCTCCAGAAACAATTGTCGCCGGTAGATTTGCGAACACTCGAACTTCCACAGGGCCCGGTACAATTGCACCCCAGGTGGCCATGGGTCGTTTAGTTGATCGGACAGGTTAAAAGATTTCTTTTGGGTAACGATCATACTTTCTCTGCATGTATTGCCTATCTGACAATATCAATGGGTGACTGTCACTAGAATTTGTCCGATATAACTATCATACGATTGCTGTCAAGGCCAGAACATCTTCTGATTTGTTCTTTTACTACTTTAGTTAATCTGAATGGTTAGGTCAGAAGATTGGGATGTACCATCAGTTGTCGGACATAAGGATAAATCTACACTTAAACAGCCAGTTTAAGGTTACAAATCAGGGCTCAAACTAGGCATAGGCAGGCACTTTCCTAGGGTGCAATGGTAGGGGGCCACCAGGCACTTACCTCTTCTGGCCACCTACCTTCTAGTTTGCAGCTCCTGGGCAGGGTCGGACTGGAGCCTTCGGGGCCCACCAGGGCTGCAAACGAAGGGCCCTCCTCGCAGTCCCCGGGGCCCCCTCCTGACCTTCCCTGGTCAGGACACAGCGCGATGCGCACAAATGCGTGAACTCGCTGCACTCTTCATGTCTGTGTGAACATGACGCGCTCTGCACGCAGGCTTATTTCTTAATGCGGGAGCTGGGGTGAGCAGGTCTGGGCTGGCAGGGGCCCACAAGGGCCGGGGCCCACCAGGTTTTTTCCCGGTGTCCCACCGGCCCAATCAGACACGGCTCCTGGGGGGTCTTCATCTTGCTTGTGATCTCACACGGTGCTCCTAGCTCTCGTGTGACAACCCCCCAGCACTATGCGTCACCATGGGAATCCGCATTCAGTGCCCAGGGTGGGGGTTGGCAAGACCCATCAGGGCCAGGGTCCACCAAGTTTTTTGCCACCGACCCAGCCTGACCTTGGGTTAGGTTTGGATCATCTTTTATTCCACCTGCACATCAGTCTGTTGATTGGCTGGCTTCTGTTACATTTTTGCAAAAGTCAGTGGTGGATTAACAACACGTGGGACCCCTAGGCTATAGTCACACAGGCCCCCTTCTAGACTACTGTTGGGTCCAATATAATGATATTCTGAGACAATTGGCAATTGGCTTTATTCAGCAGCTCTCCAGTTTGCAATTTTAGCAATCAGGTAGCTAGGGTCCAAATTAGCCTACCAACCATGCATTGATTTAAATAAGAGACTGGAATATGAAAAGGAGAGGCCTAAATAGAAAGATAAGTAATTAAAAGTACCAATAACAATACATTTGAAGCTTTACAGAGAATTAGTTTTTTAGATAGGGTCAGTAACCCCCATTTAAAAACTGGAAAGAATCAGAAGAAGGCAAATAATTAAAAAAAATAACAATGACCAATGCTGAGAATTAGTCATTCTTGCATCCTAAAAGTTAACTTAAAAGACCTGGGGTGGATCGGAGCGCATTGACATTAATGAAGCCTCCACCTCTGAGATATCCCTTAAAAGATGAGTAGAGTAGAGGTTACAAAAAATGCAGCAACAATAAGGTTTTTGTTCACCCACCAGGAATTTTTAGCTCTGATGTAGCCACAGTGCTCTTAGCTGAATGGGGGAGGTAGATAAATAAAAAGTGGTTTTCCCTCCTACTACCTGCAAATAGCAGCGAGGGCTTTCCATGCCTGATCTGATGGAGCAGACCAATTTTATCCAGTTCATCAGAGCACAAATGGCAACACTGAGGGCTTGGTGGAAAGAGGGTTAGTATTACAAACCAGATCACAAATGACTTGTCCAAACTGACATGTCCATGTTGCTTTCTGGTGCACGGATGAGACACGAGCAGATGCTGAATCAGTAGAACCACAGCTCCTTGCTTCTTCAACCTGGCAGCCAGACAGGTGGGCAAAAACCCTCCGGGAAATAAACATATCTGGAGGGTTAGTCCATGTAGGCACACCTTTATGCCCAGCGGTTTATAAAACCTGCAATTTGAGAGATGTGGATTGGAAGCAACTCTGGCATTTTAAACTGAGCAAAAAAGGTGGCGGCACACGCTGCTATATGAGATTAGTCGGCTTTCCAAAGTCCAGGCCCCGAGCATTCTGGATAACAGGTCCCATACCTGTATTTCCTCCTGCCTGTCAGCACATGGGAAGGTACGCACATGGGGGGGACTGAGTGGTTGCGGCTGCAGCAGGGATCTGGAGGGGGCTTTGTGGCAGGGACCCCTGAGACACCAGCCTCAGTGAGCCCTAGGCCCCCCAGTCTGACCCTGAAACCATGACTCAAAGAAAGATCTTCCAGCTGTAAAAGGGACACCTGCCATTGACGTCTACATGATTTCGACAGGTTTTAGCAGGAATATTTTTGGATGTCGCAGTTTTTTCTCATAATAAATCATGGGAATGCCATGCTTTTTTTCCCTGCAAATCCATTTTTTGGAGTCAAAAAGTCTGATCTGAAAAAGTCGTGGCTTAAAAAATAAAACCCCCTAGGAGTCTATTTGCTGCTTTTGACACCATTTGCTGGACCAGCAACATGATTTGGGAACCTCTGCTTTACTGTTACTGGGGCCATACTAAACATACCTGAAACAGCCATTGGAACAAGAAAGCTGGAACAACCTCTATTAATAAGTCAAAGCGACTGAGTATCGATGGCACTGCACCAATGGGGTGAGCTGAGAAACTCGCAGCAGTGCCTCACTGGTTACCAGGGGTGGCATAAATGCAGCTCTTGGTAACTTTAAGAGCCAAATGTATGGTTTCCAACCAGAAATTTGTTTCTTCTAGAACGGGAAGAGCAATTGCACTTCTCCCCACTAGTGTCCTGGCCTTTGGCCTTTCCAGCGCCAAAAAGGTGAGCAGGGGGAGGGGAGGCAGCAATGGAAAGTAGCCTCAGGTGGTAAAGGTGACAGGATCATCCCTGCTGGTATACACACACGTTAGAGTGCACTAAAGCTGTTATTCATGAAGCCTCTTACACGCATCCCAAGTCAAATGTTGATAAGTCTCCCTTGTCTGGTCACTACAGTTCCAGTATGTCTGACCAGTGACCAGCATCTCGAAGCAGCTGTCCGAGAAATTCCCAACTAACACGAGCAGCTCTCTAACATCATGCAGACTTTAGCTGGAGCTGTCTATGTACAGGGTTATTGTACGCTGATCTACCCACGGTTTAGGAAAGCAGCAATGTTTTCCCCGCCAATGTGACATCACCAGCCTTCTCAGTCCTGCACAAAGGTTTGTTTGTGTTCTTGTCTTGACCACTTCTTTCCTTTCCTATAGCACCCAAAGCCACACTGGCATCACCCGCCCACAGCTGGGTCATCCTGTATATTGCTATCGGTGCCACAGATCCCATATGAGTCTTGTATTGCACATTCCTTATTTCTGCATGTTGCCTCCTTCCATTTTCTAAGCAAATAAATATGAAAAACGAATGACACTACAATAGTTATACGATATGACTGGTGCTACTTTGTTAGTGAACTTCAACTACCAACTTCCCAATTCAATTGCCAAGCCTACTTTATTTTCTAAACCTATTCTTGCTAGTATTGCACCAAATCCAGGATTTGGTTTGGAATTCAGCCAGGACTTGGCCAAATCCAAGTGCCTGGCCAAACCTAATCTTTAAAATCACTTGACTTTTCGTCACACAAACAAGGACATTAAAATGTTTTCACCTTTGGCTGCACACGCAGTTCTCGCTTACTCTTCCTGGTCCTGATTTGCATATGTGGCCGGTTGCAGCACCAAATGGCCGTTTGTGAAAAGGCACATGAGCACAGTTCCTCACAGCCAGGCAGAGAGAGAGACCTGGACTAGGGGTAGGAGGCAGAGAAGTTACGTGCCTGGTGCCCATTCATAAAAGCTTCTTGTACAAGTGCATCCATTGATGCTAGGAAAACCAAGAATTACTTTGACATGGCGGCAGTTTTATGGAAACTCACTTGGTGGTTAGGTGCAATGCTCATAACGCAGCAGGTAGCTTGGAAATAGAACATGACGATTTGCATCTGTAAAGTGCACTTTGCACCATGTGCTTAGTTTAGATTCTACTTTAAGTACGGATTACAGCTGAGGCATGAAAGCACAAATGTGTGTGTTGGCTTATCCAGGATGCTGGGAATTAATATGGTGAATATGAAAATTTTATGCCTGGAACAGTTAGTAATATGTTGCTCTCTACTCAACCAAGCCTGATCCAACCATTCAATCTGTCAAATATGTGCCACTATTTGGTAAGTCCCATTTATGTTAAATAATGGGATGCTGGGGCAAATGAAAGTGGGCTTAGCGTTGTCCCAAAAAGGCTAAATATAATCACACTGGAGGCAGAACTTCCTGACCTCTGGTCAGGGCTCCCATCTGGGGGGCACATTTGTACTGCTGTCTTTCTGGCCTTTTTACTGTGGTGTGGGGTGAACAGGATCTGGGGTGGGGCTTGGGGGCTAGGTTGGGCTTCGGGGCTGGGGTGGATGGTGACCAGGGGGCCCAGAAAATTTTGTTGTACAGGGCCCCATTATTTCTGATGATGGCCCTGCCCCTGGTACTGTATATAACAGTGGAAGAAGGAAGCAAGTGACATTCATGGCAGTGTTGGTTAACAAAGTGAGCATACTGTATGTGCGGCACAATGAACATTACTGCAGAGCTACAAAAAAGAGAAATTATTTTTGTCAAGTTTAAAATGTAGACAGAAATGGTGTTTGACATATGCTGGGTGGGAGGGAATTCCACAGATGAGCAGCAAGAATGAAATAAGATTTACGGCTGGTAAAACAATGGAGAAGTGGCTCAAAATCTGAGGAGAGAAAAGTGTGTTAAAAATTCAGTAAGGCCAGAGAAAAAAATGGGGGTAAATCTACTTCATCTCATGCCAAGCAGTGTATGTGTGCTCTCTGGAGCAATTTCAGGCCAGTGTTTCCCATTCAAGTGAATGGGAGCTAAGGGAGGAGATCACATGCTCCCCTACTAAAGGGAGAAGTAGTTGTTTCACAAACGGTCCCTTGTTCCCAGCAAGGACAGGCTGCCATTTGGGTCGCCTTGTTCACCCTATGCTTTATACAGAAATGGGATCCTTTAAATGAAATTCCATTCTCCAGAAAGTTCTGAAATGCAGACCATCTCCCACAGAGTCCATTTTTAAAGGAACAGTAACAAAGATTTAAAGCATTTTAAAGTAATGAAAATATAATGCACTGTTCTGCTGCACTGGTAAAACGGGTATATTTGCTTCAGAAACCCTACTATATTTTATAAAAAACAAGCTGCTGCGTAGCCATGGGGGCAGCCATTTAAAGCTGGAAAATAGAGAAAAGGCACAGGCTACATATCACATAACCAATAAGCCTTGTCAAATACAATGGTGTTTTATTTGAAGTCTCAAAACTTTTGGTCTCTTCTCACCTTACCACCTGCCTTCTTGATCCTATTCCTTCAAAACTTCTCCGCAATACCAATCCTTGTCTAATCAAAGCCTTAACTCATCTATTTAATCTCTCGCTCTCAACTGGAATCTTTCCTTCTCAACTAAAACATGCTCTTGTCACCCCCATTCTGAAAAAACCCTCTCTTGATCCCTCCAATCTTGACAACCTCCGACCCATCTCTCTGCAAACTTTCATCTCTAAACTACTTGAGCGCCTAGTCTACAACTGACTAACCTCATTCCTCTCTGACAATAACCTGCTGGACCCCCTACAATCTGGTTTTAAGCCACAACACTACACTGAAACTGCCCTAACCCGAATAACTATTGACTTTTTATATATTTCTTGACATTTCTCACTACTGATACTGCTTGATCTCTCAGCTGCATTTGACACTGTAGATCACCCTCTTCTCCTCCAGTCCCTCCATTCACTTGGCCTTTGCCACACAGCCCTGTCCTGGTTCTCTTCTACCTCACTAATCATTCCTTCAGTGTCTCCTACAATGGAGTAGCACCTTCTCCCCTACCTCTTTCTGTCGGGGTTCCACAAGGCTCCGTCCTGGGCCCCTTATTATCCTTCCTCTATACTTTCTCCCTCGGCAAACTAATCAACTTGCATGGTTTCCACTACCACCTCTATGCTGACGATACTCAGATCTATCTCTCCTTTTCTGATCTCAACCCAGAACTCCTAACTCGGGTCTCCTCCTGCCTGTCCGCTATCTCTACTTGGATGTCACAACTCTACCTTAAATTAAACCTCTCTAAAATGGAAATGGTTCTCTTTCCTCCAACTAACACCTGTAACATCCCGGAAATATCCATCATAGCTAACAATTCCACTATCTCCCCAGGCATGGTGCCTTGGGGTTATCCTAGATTCTGCCCTGTCCTTCACTCCTCATATCCAGTCACGCATTAAATCATGTCACTTCCACCTAAGGAACATATCAAAGATATGATCATTTATCACCCAAGATACTGCCAAAATTCTTATTCACTCTCTCGTCATGTCAAGTCTAGACTACTGTAACTATCTTATTATTGGCCTTACCCACCAGAGACTGTCACCTCTCCAGTCCATAATGAACACTGTCGCGAGGCTTATACATCTCAGCAACCGCTCCACCTCTGTCATGCCACTTTGCCAATCCCTGCACTGGCTTCCACTACCTTTCAGAATAAAATTCAAATTAATGACCCTGACATTCAAAGCATAACTATGCCCCACCCTACATCACTGAACTCATTTCTATATGCTCACCCAACCTCTTACTACGTGGAGAGCAACACAAGCATGAATAATGTCCCTGGGGTAGAGTCCTGCGCAGGTCCATTTTTTGGGACCCGAACCCGACCCATACCCGCAACCTGCAATCCGCAACCCGGACCCGCATTCTTACGTGCTTGGACCCGCTACCCGACCCTACCCTAAAGTACCTTATCCGCAACCCGGACCCGCGACCATCAAGAATCAGGAAGTGCTGTCATTGGAAACCAGAAGTGACATCACCGGAAGTAGACGTGATCAGAAAAAAAAGGAGTAAAACAGGAAGTGCTGTCATTGGAAACCGGAAGTGATGTCATTGGAAGTAGATGTGACCAGAAAAAAGGAGTGAATATCGATATTGAGAAGACCCGGGCCCTACCCGCAACCCGCAGAACCGCGCCTGACCCGCGGGTATAACGGCACCTGGAACTTCTAAATGCAACCCGCAGGGTACCGCAGGTTTCTGTACAGCAAAAACCTGACTGTTTTGCCAACCTGACTATCCCTTCTTAACCTGTCAGTTAGAGTTTCTAATACTAACGGACTACTGCTGCACAAATATGGCAGTCCCCTCATAGCGAAACAGGGTAGTAAGAAAGGTAATGGAAAAGCATCAGGCAAATTCTTTTATGGCAAAATTATAAATAGCATTTAAAGATAATTTTATGATAGATAATAAAAAGGTTATTTTCTGATGTCAGTATTTCTTCAAGTTAACTTTTAGTATGTTACAGAATGGTCAACTCTATGCAACTTTTCAATTGGCCTTTATTATATATTTTATATCACTTTTGAAAAATTTGCCTTCTTCTTCAGAGGGGCCTGGCGCACTCTTATCCCCATCCTCCCACCCACTTAATGCCTCTGCTGACTCCCTGACTAGGCCCACTCCCCACCATGCCCACTCCCACCTACTTCTCTGCTTCGTACAAACTTGCGCTGCCCTCTCGCAGGTAAGAGAGCTGCTGGGAAAGGGGGGGGGTGTTTATTGTTACCTATAGCAGAAGCAGACCCTGTATTCCGGACCCCCTGTTCCCTGGCCCCCCCTGCAACTGCAGGGTCTGCTTCCTCTATAGTTATGCCACTGCTCCTATTCATATTCCAGTCTTTTATTCAAACCAATGCATGGTTGCTATGGTAAATTGGATTGCTGGACCTGCAAACTGGAGAGCTGCTGAAAAAAAAAGCGAAATAATTCAAAAACCACAAATAATAAAAAATTAAAACCAAAGGCAAATTGTCTCAGAATATTACGCTCTACATCATTAAACATTAACAAGGTGAACAACCCCTTTAATAAATTTCAATAGAGAATTGGGGACCAAGTATTTAAAAGAACTGAAGGCCAGTGGCTTAGGCCACTATTTATGCTGAACAATTTGAAACCTTAAATACGACAATCCAACCCCTTTAAGTGTGTTTATCTTACAAGTGGAATTTGTCAATTGGAATTTGTTTAGCAGTTTTATTTCCAGTATGTGCGTGAATTCACTGTATTACTTTAGAGTTTCTTGAGTGGGCTTTGAGGCATTCTGTGGGTGCCAGTTCTGGTGATGGTTTTTGTCCATTTGGCTAGCGTTAATTCCTCTACAACTTTCTATTTTAATGAGTCCTTTCATTCATTTCTCCATATATTATTTTATGAAAAAATAGCTTTGCATTATGCTTTAAAGGATTATGATTGCAGCAAAGTGTATGCAGGGGCATTGATAGAAGATTAAATACCATAAGGAACATTATTATTCCTAATCGTAATTATTTACCCTTAAAGTGTTTTCACCCAGGGAGTAGTTACAGGTATGGGATCTATTATCCGGAAACCCATTATACACAAAGCTCAGAATCACAGAAAGATTGTCTCCCATAGACTCCATTATAATCAAATAATCCACATTTTTAAAAACGATTTCCTTTTTCTCTGTAATAATAAAATAGTCCCTTGTACTTGATCCAAACAGATATAATTAGGCCTTTAATAAAGCTAGGGCACACCGAGCAAAACGTGCGTCAGGCACATCCTAATTTCTTTTCGTTTCTGTAGGCAGGGCATCGGAACTTTGCTGAAATGGGAAACTAATGGTAAACAATACTTTTATGCAGAATTAACTTTGATACCTATAATAGCAGGACTTTTCTGAATGAATAGGCAACCATATATCTAACTGTAGTGGGTGTAGGATCATACGCTCTCCAATTGCCTGTTACTGCATATAGCGGTGTATGTAATGGTGCTTAATTCCGACATTTATTACAGCAGACCTGGGAGCTGTTATTTAGTGGTCCCCATTATTTGTTCCATAAACGCTACTCTCTACATGAGTTTTTTTAATCAATTTTTCCGGACAAAGTTTATTTTAATTAAGTTTTAACTCATTATAGAGTACTATAGACAATCTAGGTGGGACGCTGCAATGATTATGAGTCTTTCTTTTTTCTTCTGTTTACTTTATTAATATCTGCCATGAAAGGGGGCTGTTCACCTTTAAATTAACCTTTAGTATGATGTAGAGAGTGATATTCTGAGACCATTTGCTATTGGTTTTCATTTTTTACTTTTTGTGGTTTTTGAGTTATTTAGCTTTTTATTCGGCAGCTCTTCAGTTTGTAGTTTCAGCCATCTGGTTGCTAGGGTCCAAATTACCTTAGCAACCATGCATTGATTTAAAGAGACTGGAATATGAATAGGAGAAGGCCCTGAATGATGAGTTATAAAAACTAGCAATAACAATAATTTTGTAGCCTTACAGAGCATTTGCTTTAAGACAGGTTCTGAAGAAGAAGTCAAATAACGACCTGTTATCCAGAATGCTCAGGACCTGGGGTTTTCCAGATAACGGATCTTTCCACAATTTGGATCTCTATGCCTTAAATGTACTAGAAATTCATGTAAACATTAAATATGCCCAGCAGGCTGGTTTTGCTTTCAATAAGGATTAATTATATCTTAGCTTGGATCAAGTACAAGCTACTGTTTTATTATAACAGAGAAATAGAAAATCATTTTTAGAATTTAGGATTATTTGGATAAAATGGAGTCTATGTCCTTTCCATAATGTGGAGTTTACTGGATAACGGGTTTTCTGGATAACAGATCCCATACCTGTATAAAAAAGTATAAATGAAGGCCAATGAAACGCTTCTTAGAATAAGACTTTCTATATGCTTCTATACATACTAAAAGTTAACTTGTAAGGTAAACCACCCCTTTCACTAAGCATATGTATTTGTTCTTTGTGGCTAGAATTGATCATTAGCTATGCCTATGACATCCTGCATTGGTAAATGCCTTGCAATATTTAGCCGAGAAGTTTTGTGGTGACCTTGCAACAATACACAACGGGGTTTTCTTATCACTAAATTACCGACATATCCTGCAGGCTGTGGGCAGATGGGGCTGTTATTATCAGCCCACCTTCCTGGCAGTGTCACTGGGAGCTAAGTTTAGAATAACCCAGCAGGCTTTACACAGTAAAAAAAAAAACAACACATCTTTCAATTCACAGCCAAGCAAGCAGGCAAGAGTGGATGAGCAATGCTTCGTGCACTGTAACCATGCAGCATCTGCAAAACCATGGCAACGGGAGAAAGAGGAGAATATTTAGGGAAATATTCTTACCTAAAGCAGAGTCTAAGCATTGCTCTGTTAAGTAGATGAGGCATATAATCAGGCACAGGGAATGAAGCAGGCGGGCTAAGCAAATCTGGATCTCATTAAGTAACATGGTGAAATAATAAAGTTGTCAAAGGCCTTTAGTGCACAACACCCTGCCTGATTCTCTTGCTAGTCAATGCTGCAGGCCAATCATGCATAAAAAGCATCATCATTCTCATTCATTCATAAAGAAGAGGTCAACAGCTCCTCCTAGTGGCTTCTACTGATAAGACAAGGTTCATCTTTCCATGATTAGAATTTCATGAATCCCAAAGAATCATTATTGTATTTGATTCAGAAATTTACAGACTTAATCATGTTCTGTATTCACCTCGGTGGCAAAGGGTTCAGAATGATGTGAATGATGACAGGTAGCATCATTTTTGTTTGGCCAATGGCACTGCAGCCCTCAGGATGCTTTAAGTCAAATAGACCACTACAATTGGTACAGCAATGATGCCTTCATTAAGTTAAGTTGGAAGTACCAAATAAGGGCTGTGATTGGTTATGTTGTAGCCCCTATGTTGACTGAATGGCTACAGGAGGCTCTGTTTGGCAGTACACCTGCCTCCAAGTAGGGTTGGACTGGAGCCTTAGAGGCCCATCAGGACTGCAAACGTAGGGCCTTCCTGGCAGTCACCGGTAGAGTTGCCACGTGGCCTGTATTTTACTGGCCTGGCTGGTAAAAATTATGGTTGATCGCAATGTTATTAATAGGGAAAAAAATATAATAATATATAGGAAGGCCGGTATTTTTTTCCAGAAAAGGTGGCAACCCTAGTCCCCGGGGGCCCCTGCCCGACCTCCAATTCCTAGGCCGGCAGCACGCATACTGTGTGCATATGTCGTGCTGCACCCATGCACTCCACCAAATGCGGCCCACTTGACATTGCATGTAATTTTTTAAGAGCATCCACCAAGGAGGAGCTCAGAGCCCTCCTCTCTTCTCAGTGCACCCCATGGTGGTCCATACCTCAGGCTTCCACACAAGCCTAACCGTACGATCACAGCCTGCTAGCCTGGGCATAGACCTTACCCTCTGGAGCTTTCTCT
This sequence comes from Xenopus laevis, assembly GCF_017654675.1. Taxonomy (NCBI): domain Eukaryota; kingdom Metazoa; phylum Chordata; class Amphibia; order Anura; family Pipidae; genus Xenopus; species Xenopus laevis. The sequence goes on along the minus strand of NC_054386.1, from coordinate 36,592,283 downwards.
GTCCTGCTGCATTCTGCAAGGATGAGCCCAGAGCCCTTTGTCCTGCTCTCCCTGATTGCTCTTTTCTTGGTGCACCCCTTGGTGGTCCAAAGCTCAGGTTTCTGTGCAAGCCTGACCGTATCATCACAACCTGCTAGCGTGGACATAGCTCCCATACTCTGGTGCTTTCTCTGTGCTGAATCCCAAACTGAATCATGGATTCGGTGCATCCCTAGAACCTATACAGCTTAAGCCTATATTGACACGCGGACTAGTGGGTCCATTATTTCAACGGTGCTGCTTGACTGTTTGAACCTGACTCAGCGCAGAGTTTCCCTACCTAACTGACTGATTATTTATACAGCTTAAGGGTTTGGGAAGGTAGAAAAAAAAACACAAAAAACAAAATGGTTATCTGGCCCTTCTCCTCCCCACCTTACACTATAAGCTTCTATAATACACAAAAGCCATGAATATCTTGCAAATTATATCCTTATAAACGGTGAGTTCTGATGTCATCAGTTATAAACGGTGAGTTCTGATGTCATTTCTGTCACATGACTCACTGAAACTTGTGTATTATAATAAAGAAAGTAGCCCCAGTTGCAAAATATGAGGATATTAGAAGTTACCTCGGAGTTTCATGACCTGTATAAAAACACGAGGCCGAAGGCCGTGAAACTCCTCGGTAACTTATAATATCCTTATATTTTACAAGAGGGGGTACTTTATTCACTATATATCCTCCCCTCTCATACCTGCCTTGAGCCAAGGGGAGGGGGTGAAAATCAGAAAAGAGGTGCTGTCATTCTATTTATATTTTTGTATGTTTTAATCCAGCTAGAGGTAAGCCGTGCACATGAATAAGTATATATATATAGTCAAACAGTTGACCCAGTAGTTGCTAGTGATGCAAGAAGTACAGAGGGTTCTATGGTGAGCCATAAAGTTACTATGATCTTTAGACAATTAAATTTTTCTATTGTTTTCCCAATTTGTTTCACTATTCTCCCATCTCTTCAGTTTGAAATGTAAAATACAATCTGGTAGTTGAGGTCAATGGAGAGGATGAATGGAGGCGACCGGGCCCTAGCACCTCCAGTTTGTGCCTGGATTGGAGACTAGCTATATTACCAAACAGAAATGAGAAGCTGCGTGCATGTGTCTCTGCATTCCCTATTTGACAGTGGTACTATTGTGCCACATTGTAAGATGCCAGTAAAAGTTGGGTAAAGTTACCAAGGTATGATGGGTAGAAAGTAGGGATGCACCGGATCCATACCTCCCAACATTTTGGAAATAGAACGAGTGACAAAAAGATTTGCCGTGCGGAGTGTGGCAAAATGTTTGACCACACCCATTTGTGTGGCCACACCCCCTAATTACCATGCCCATTTTACAAAATGTGGCAGGTTATGAAAGTTTTAACACATTTCTGTGGTTTTTATGTCTTACTACAGTTTTGCTGATGGTGAATTGCCCTTTAAGCTGTGAGTCTAAGTTCTCCCAAGATACCTGCTTATCATAAATTGTTACAAAAGTATCTACTCTGGGCTCCCTGCAAAAAGCCAATTAAGTTAGAAACATTGTATCTTTTTCTGGCTGTTCAGTGCAGGGGATCAAAGAGAAAGTCGGGACATTTCAGTAACAAACCCGGGACTGCGGGTTGAGCTCTCAAAATCATATGCAAATTGGGGCAGGAAAGGAAACAGTGAAAAAAAAGTTTTACTTCCTTGTTTTGTGATAAAAAGTCACGTGATTTCCCTTCCTGCCCCTAATTTGCCTATGCAAATTAGGATTCAGTTCGGCCAGGCACAATGATCCGGCTGAATCCTGCTCAAAAGGCAGAATCCTCCGAATCAGAGCCTATTTTGAATACCAGTCCAGACAACACTGTGTATAAATGCAGCTCCCGCCATGTCAGGCCTCAAGGCAAGGTTTGAACCAAATAAATCTGACTGCCACTGTGATATTTTGTCTTATTTAGCATGAGCGTTTTTTTTGTTGTTTGAAACTAATATGGGGGCCCAAGTACCCAGATCAAATTAATAACCATCCATAAAGCAAGCTAACCCCAGGGGCGCTCCACCAATGAGGCGAGTTGAGGCACTTGCCTCAAGCGACAGCGCCCCCATGGTTGCCAGGGACAGCAAAAATTCAGATCCTGGTAACTAAGAGCCGAATTTCTGCTTTTAAACCCGGAAATTCGTCTCTTCTAGTGCAGAGCGCGCAATTGTGATCTGGACCAACCCCTCCAGCGCGACATGGACTGCCCCAACCCCTCCGGCGCTGAAGAGGTGAGTGCCCCGACCCCCTCCGGCGCTGAAGAGGTGTGCCGTGGGGAGGGATGGAGGCAGCAAAAGGAAGGTCGCTTTAGGCAGCAAAATGACCAGGATCGCCCCTGGCTAACCCTACAACTACTGGTAGGGTTAGAGAGGCATAAGAGGGGGCAACTAGGCACTGACTGACTTGCCCTAAAATGATTTTGCAGTTACTGTTAGCACAGTAACTCTAGTTATGCCACTGACTGATCCACTGCCTACTGGAGGCTTCTAAAAGGGCTTTGCAAAATGCAGCAGTAACAGGTAAGAAAACCCTTCAAAAGTGCCTCAGAAGGAATTGACAAAACAAACCCGCACGCAGCATACTTATTTGGCATAGCCCTGTCACACCCCTAATTCTTAATCTAGATTTGGGTGGGAAGTGTTGACTGACCAATCATAAGCGATCACTGGGAACCGGAAGCTCGATGGCTTCTTCCTAATCTAGATTTGGACGGGAAGCGTTAACTGACCAATCATAGGCGACCACTGGGAACCGGAAGCTCGATGGCTTCAGTCTGTGTTTATGCGTTCCAGGCTGGTCTGTGCGAGGGATGTGGCAGATATATTGAGTCAATACTTACGGGTTCGAAGGAAAAGATTGTTGCTAGCAGATTATAATGGTAGGTCCGGGTTTTACCATCTCCATTGTGCTCTCCCCGAGGATATTTTCTGGTATTATAATGAAGGAGCTGTGTGTGGGTGCAAACTAGCCGCTGGTGGTATAAGTGACTATCAAGCACGTTGCAGGACACCTCAGAGCAGGGATAGAACTCTGGAAGTTTGGAGGGCCTAACAGGCACTGGGGCCCTAACAGTTATTGGGGTCTTAAGTTATAAGAAGCAGTTTACAATACATTTATTAAAAAAATGTCTTATTCCATGACAACACCGCAGGGCTTGTCTTCTTTTTGCAAACAGGCTGTTTTGGTGGTGCACAAATTTGAAGAGGGAGGCTGTCATAGTAAAATAGTTTCTTCCACTAATAGAACTCGGGGTCCCAACATAGCTGTCCACAGCGGCAGCTCTCTCCCAGTTTGGGCTGGTATTGCTTGTTGCTATTGGCATTTTTTTGTTGCTAAAATAGTATTTACCCCCCTAGCGCGAGTGTGAGCTCTCTGGTGGAAGCAATTTTCCTATGATAGGTGCCTTTTAAGTACACGAGTATTCTCTGTTACAGGACATGAAAAGTATATTCTTAACAAATTGGATCCCCCAACCTTGAATAAGACTTTCCTTTAAAGGACATCAACTCAAAAAAATATTTTTTTGGCCTAATAAAAGAAAACACCATTATAAGCAACTTTCCATTATTAATTTATTAAAGATGTTAGTGCTTTAAAATTTATTTGTAAATGTAATTGACAATGAAAGCAGCATTTGCTTAACTCCTGGTTCTTTTATAAACAATGTTGCATAAGCCAATCTCCTCCAGCAAAACCGGTGTGTTGGCTTGTGTTACATTGTTTCAAAAGCCAGAGCCACCAGGGCAGAGTATAGAAAGGGGCAGACAAACACTACTTATACTAATTGCAATACATATACAAATAACGTAAAACATAGAAAATTTCTTATAAATATATATTACAAAGTTGCTTGCAATTATGTTTTCTTTTATTGGGCACAAAATAATTTTTTGGGTCGACGTCCTTTAAACGATTATAAATTAAAAATATATTTTTAAGTGCTTCTCTCAGGCAGATGGTCTATTTGGCCTCTTAGTGATAATCCACTAGAATAACATGATTTTTCATATCCGTCTGGTGGTTGTAGCAATCAAATGTCTATTTCTGCAGAACCCCATGATGTCAAAAATCATTATGGAACGAAATGTGTACCAGTAATGTTTCCCTCCCCCCGTGCCATAATTTATGTCTGCTATTAAAGATGTAGATGTCCCACTGACCAATTTTGTTTTAGGAAATCGGCAAGAACAATATGGATACATGTAATATGGCGAGTTCCGATAAAGATGTGAAGATCCACTTTAAAGTGGCCAGATTTATTATGGAAGCAGGTGCGTTCCCAATTTTGATTTATAAATGAAGTAATTCTATTGCTGACTCTTTACTAAGTGTGTGTTTGAAGTGGAAAATGCCCCCCCAGTGTAATTTAAATATCTAATAATATATATTATAAGTCATTGAGGAGTTAAATGACAATAGCCACAGACCGAGTGTAATGTACAATTCATTAAAAACCGAGAGCTAGCTCTCTCTCTCTCTCTCATATTCTCTCTCTCTCATATTCTCTCTCTCTCTCTCTCTCTCTCTCATATTCTCTCTCTCTCTCATATTCTCTCTCTCATTCTCTCTCTCTCTCATATTCTCTCTCTCATTCTCTCTCTCTCTCTCTCTCACACACTTCGCCATCTCACCTCTTATAGATCATACTCTGCCCTTAAGTTTTGTAACCAGTAAAACCAAAAAGTTTTTTTTTTTTTTTTTTTTTTCAAATACAGCATATGTATCTATAGAATGAAACTTGCTGTAAGAAAGACATGGTATAAGAAGAGGTTAAAACAGTGAGCACTATAACCATTTTTATTTTCTGTTTTTTTTTCTGCAGGAGTAAAACTGGGAATGCATTCTGTTCCTATTGCAACTGCTTGTACTATATACCACAAGTTCTATAAAGAGACTAGCCTGGAGAATTATGATCCACACCTTGTGGCAATGTCTGCAATTTATCTAGCTGGAAAGGTAGAGGAACAGCATCTACGAACAAGAGACATCATTAATGTGTGCCACAGGTACTGTCTGGGATAGTTCTTCTTAGTTATCTGTGTTAATTCCTTAACGAATACTATTGCAGCCAATAATAGTCTATTGGCTGCAATGTATTTGCAGTTAAAAATAGTAATATACACACTGAATGGAAATGCGGATTGTTCTTTCTAGTAACAGGCATGTATCGGTTGAAGACGTAACCATGCATTTCTGATCAGTAGATTTTTGTTTAGGTGCATTGTGATTATCATTTGCCTTAAATGGGGAGGAGTTGGGGATTTCTTGAATTTTGTCCCAAAAGCAAGACATGAGAACGTGCTACTGATGCACTGCCTTAGAAGTCAGCCCAGCAATAGCCAGGCAGGCGTCCTCCACCTATCCTTGATCAGACATGTCCAGGACAGTCTTTGCACATACATTGATCATAGAAGAAACAGGTACAACCCTTCCTCTCAGCTCTCCCAATGACCACCCCTAATGCTTTTCTTTAGTTGTTTGCTGTACATGGTGTGAATATTTGTGGCAACGCAAGAGATTTGTACCAATATATTTTCCTTTTACAACGCTAAGGTATAATAATCCTGGAAGCGAACCTCTTGAAGTAGACTCAAAATTTTGGGAGCTGCGGGACAATATTGTGCACTGTGAATTACTGATGCTCAGGATGTTAAATTTTCGTGTGTCTTTCCAGCATCCACACAAAGTAAGTACTAGTTTATCTTTCCCAGTTGTGTTTGTGACATAAAATTTCACATTAATTTAATTGTTGTGTTTCATATAGAATTTTATTTTTCTTGTTTCTGTATTTGCGTCATATCACATAAAACTCTATTTAGGGTAATTTCACTTTCAACAGTGCTGTCCAAAGCTTTGTAAATATGTTTTCATTTATGTAATAGTTTATTGCCCTTTAAATCCTGTCTTATAGTAACCTGCATTAACCACAGGTGTTTTTGTTTTGTAAGTGTTTATTTAATCAAAATGTTTTGTTAAAAGCACTTCAAAGGCTGGACTTATCAATACAACTGCTGAAAACCCATAGTTGCCTACCAAGCTGCACTGGCAAATTCTAAGTGGTCTGTTGACATCAATATTTCAGGCTGCATTCATGGCTCACATTACTTGTGTCTTCAAGCTGACTGGAAGAGGGGGACGTTCTTTCATATCACTTTTTTCCTACAACAAATTAATTTTTCTAACTAAATTAAAGTGTGTGATTGATTAATGTAGCCTGGTGGAAAATGAGTTTTCCCTGCTTGATAGACAGGTAGACAACACTTCAGTATTATTCTTTATACGCTTTTTATGTGATTCGTCAATAGTATCTATCATAAAACTCATGATCACGTAAGTGTTTGGGCACTCGGGCAGATTCAGGGAGATTAGTCGCCCGACAACAGATCTCCTCTTCTTCGGGGCGACTATACTCCCGAACTGCTTTCCTGCCGGCTAAAATGTAAATCGCCGGAAGGCTGGCACGATTTGTTTTACAGAGTTGCCAGAAGTTAACTCACTAGGAAACTTCGGGGCATCTTCAGAAAACGAATGGCGCCAAGTGCCACCCTGCCGGAAATTTACATTTTAGCCTGTAGGAAGGCAGTAGAGGCAGTTCGGGGACATTATTCGCCCCGAAGAAGAAGAGATTTGTTGCCTGTGTGCCCTGACCCTTACTGTGTTTTTGAGAAAGCCACTGCAAATTGTTAAAAAATCATGGGAAATTCTTAAAGGGCATCTAACCCCCAGAATATAAACTTGTATAAGGCTGCTAAAATATCAGAAATAGAAAATTTATGTAAAGTGCTTAGAAAAGTACCCTGATTATGTCACAAGAAAATATTTTTTTTTATCAAAAGGCATCAGTTTTAGTGCTGCTCCAGCCTCATCCTGCACTGTAATTTGTTTTTTTTTTTTAAAGCGATAAACGATAAAATCTCACATGGGGCTAGACATGTTGTTAGTTTCCCAGATGCCCTGTAAGTGTTTTAGGCCCTGTTCACACCACGCAAAAAACTGTCTGCAGCTTGGTGCGCAGCTAATACTTTACACCTCTAGCACTTCAAAGATGCAATTTTTTTCAGCTTTACACATTCCTCGCATGGGTTCATCTCTCCATCTACTCTATGTCCTACCACATCCCTTCAAATATTTTGCTCTTCCTGTATCAGTTTGTTGCAATATATCTTCCAGACGTTCCCTTCTGGGTTCAGGCCACAATGTTCATGGCTTCTTATGTTGCAAGGAGCTATGGGATAGTATTTTAAATGACCATATATAAACATGTCATGCACTGTTTTGCCTGTGGCTTTTGCTGACTTTGTAAGCTAGTTTTGTTTTTATTTTAGTATTTGCTCCATTACTTAATTTCTTTGAAAAACTGGATGAATCGACACAGTTGGGAACGCACGCCCATTGCTACAGCTGCCTGGGCTCTTCTCAGGGACAGTTATCATGGAGACCTATGCTTACGATATGAACCACAGCAAATTGCAGTTGCAGTACTTTATTTTGCCTTGCAGTGCTATGGGGTAGAGGTCCCAAGCAATAGTAATGCTGAAACTTCTTGGTGGCAGGTAAGGCCAAATTAAATCTTAAATGTGCTTGGTGCTGTACTGTGCATTTTAACACTGTCTAAGGTCATAGCACTGTTTTAGTTAAATTATGTAACAATGAGCATGTGTATAGCTGATGCTGTTTGCAGCCAAGCTGTTATACTGGAATAGGCCAGTCACCTTGCATTATCTTTTGAATAGATAGTTTTGTGAGACTCTGAGGCACAGTAACATATTGAAGGTTAAAGGGTGCAAGTGCTGGGATAATAAGAGCTACAACAGTAGATTTCATAGCATGAGTGCTGTAAGGGATCCCTGTTTTTAACACCTGCCGTGAGCAAGTGCTAAGTACAGGTCTCGAGTATGCTGACGCTACTCCATGTTTGGTTCTAGTGCACATATAATCCCCTCCCCCTTTATAGACTCCTTAACAATCGCACAAAGTGGTACGGGAGGGAGTTGTGTATTGGTAATCAAATTATATAACCCACAAGGACCAAACATGAAGTAACTTATTTTCCCTGTTTAGCTCAAAAAAATAAAACCGAGATAGGGAAAAAGTATCTTTCAAGACAAATCCTATTGAATTCCTGTTGAGCGTGGTGGTATACTGCTCCTTTAAAAGTGTCCATGACGGTATAGATAGTGGAAATCGGAGGCTTCTTGTGTTAAAGGAGAAGGAAAGGCCAATTTACATGAGGCTGCCAAAAGTAATGCACCCCAAGTGAATAAATATACTTACCTCACACCCCGGGTCGGTGCTCCTATCAGGAGAAAACTTCACTGGTCCTGGGGTTTTTCCAGCGAGCACCACGTACCAATTGGCTTCTTTCTTCAAATTTCCCAGGGCAGACGCATGTGCAGTAGAACAAAATATTCAACTTCTTTGTTAAAGTTTGGCTTTTCTCACTAATGCGCATGTGCACCCGTGTGAAGAAAGAAGAAGCCGAAAGATTATCGCTCTGTGGTGTTTGCTGGAATTAACAGTGCCAGGTAAGTGTATACAAATCACTTAGGGGTACCTAACTTTTGCCACCCAAAGTATACACAGCCATTCAGTCTACTTTAAGGCACACCTTTGTTCAGTTCCCCTTAAACGAGAATCCAACCCTAAAGTTAAAAAAAAAAAACCCTACCCCTCAACCATACCTCCCTCCTACCCCCCCCAGCCTAGCTGCTACTCCGGGCAAATGCTCCTAAGTCTTTACTTACCCCTCCGTGCAGATTCTGTTCAGCGGAGTTCATGGCAGCCATCTTCTTCGGTAATCTTCAGAATGAGATCGGCGCATGCGCAGTTGGAGCAATTTTCTGTTCGGCGAGAACTGCGCATGCGCCGAAACTCAAGAAAATTGCAGAATGGCCGGTCTCATTCTGAAGATTATCAAAGCGGCTAAAGATGGCGCCTGTGAACTCCGCTGGACAGAATCTGCACAGAGGGGTAAGTAAAGACTTAGGGGCACTTGCCCGGGGTAGCAGCTAGGCTGGGGGGCAGGAGGGAGGGGGGTCTATGTAGGGGGGTAGGGTTTTTTTAAACTTTAGGGTTAAGTTCACCTTTAAGTCACATTAACCATTTGTGTACTTAGCTTTCGTAACATTATCCCTTTAACCAGCTGGAGAAGGCGTCGTTATGTTCTGTCCTGTTCTGTAAAGGCACATGCATATACATATGCGTATGTGTGAAATGATGCTGTTCTTTTATAGTTTGAAACTTTGAAAATTGAACACATCTACAGGGAAACTGATTGTGCTACCACCAAAATTTAATGCATTTCCCTGAGTTTGCAGTTAACCTTGATTTTTGACACCATTTTCCCGGTCCCTGAAAATTTTAAAAAAATGAGGGTTCTACCGAATTTCTCTAAATATATTTCTAGTTTGCTTTTTTTTTTATTATTATTGTAATCTTCCTTTTATGACATCTTTTTACTGCTACTTTTCATTCTTCTCTCCAGGTTTTCTTTGCTAGTTCCAGAAATATAGCAAATTTCTTTTAATTCTGTTTCTAGGTTATAATAACCCAACACTGGATGTCATTTAGATGGGGGGAGGGGGGTGGAGAAAAAGCAAATGCATCCGCAATCATGATTTCTTTTGTTGCTTTTATTCTGGCAACCATTTATTGGTCTTGTCATCTGAAGGCTTGTATTTTAGCTACACAAGCAGAAGAGTATGACGAGAAAAACAAGTTAACTGCTTTTAAAATTGCTGCTAGGTTATAATGCTCCAAAGGTTATGTCTTTTAGATTTGTATTAAAAAAAAATAAGACTCAAGTGGCCAATGCCATTCTTTAATGACAAGTCAACTTTTTTATGTTGCCTTTTTTGAGTACCCAGTGTCCTTGTTTGTGACCCATCTATTTTACATGTTATTCTTTCTGCATATGGGTAAATTACACAGTAACCACTTCAGTCAAATGAGTTTAGAAAGTACTCTGCTTTTTTTAAGCAAATGTTTTAGATTTTAGATTTAGATTGACATACAGGCATGGGATCTGTTATCCAGAATGCTAGGGACCTGGGGTTTTCGGATAAGGGATCTTTCCATTATTTGGATTTTCATACCCTAAGTCTACTACAATATCATGTAAACATTAAGGGGGTTATTTACTAAAATATTTATCTCTTGTTTTATTGAAAAAAAAAACAAAAAAAACTAACAGCCAAACTCCCATGCCCATTTTTAGCTTATTTATTAATAAAATAATTCTACTTAATCGAATTGCGGAAAAATTCTATAAAATCGAGCGAGCGAAACCCCGAATTGCTTGATTTTTTAGTTTTTTTTTCTAATTGCTCTAAATTTTTCGTTCTTTTTTTCCTTGAATCCCTCCATTTTGTCGAGTTTTAGCCTGAAAACCCTGAAAAAGTTGGATTTTCTGGCAAAAACCACTGTAGATCCCGATAACTTCAATTTCAGATAGGTGCCTCTCCCATTGACTTATACAGGACCTCGAAAGGTCTGAGCTGGGGGATTTTTGGATTCAGACTTTTTGCAGCATCATAGTATAATAACATTTGAGGTTTTTTTTCCCTCTAAAAATTCAAGTTTTCTAGTGAAAAAACTAAGTTTTTTTGAGTTTTTACCATTCAGACTTTAACAAATAACCCCCTAAATAAACCCAATAGGCTGGTTTTGCTGCCAACAAGGATTAATTATATCTTCTTTTGATCAAGTACAAGCTACTGTTTAATTATTTGAGAGAAAAAGGGAATCCTTTTTAAAAGTTGGATTATTTGGATACAATGGAATATATGTGAGACATCCTTTCCATAATTCAGAGCTTTCTGGATAACGGATCCTATACCTGTAATTACAAAGGTATTTTTACCTATCTTATGGCCCAAGCTGGATGTGTTTCAGCACTGTCCTGAGTGCCATCACCCTTAAAAATCTGTTTGATGTAAATATTTTTAATGAGATTTTATTTGGTATTCTGCTAGACTGATTATCTCTTCTTTCTCTCTTCTTTCTAGGTTTTTAGTGAAGATATTACAATATTAACAATTAACAACATTATATCTGATCTAATACATATTTATACTATGGATACTGAAATAGTTTGAGTGACCAAATGAGACTCCTTGCACCAAAACCATTGTTTCTTTGGTAATCTGTTGTATTATTTGACTTTTATTATCCCCTTTCTGTTATGGGGGGGGGGAAATCTGCCTCAGTCCACATACCCGTCGCTATTAAGATGTTTGCTTTCTTTATTCTTACTGTATGTATTGTTTTGAAAAAGTCATGTTTTTTTTTATCTGTAGTGCAACTGGTTCCAAGTTCCAACTGTAAGAAGTTGCCTTGAATACACAGTATTTTCTCTTCATAAATATTTTTGTATAACGTCCTGTTTACATTCAGGGCACATTACAAAAGCCAGCATCCGCATTGGCATGCCGGCAATAGTATGGGTAGCTTGCAAGGAAAGATGCAACAATGGAGACCCCAAACTTTTGAGCAACTGGAGTCCTTATACCAGCCACAAATGGAACAACATTTCATGGTCAGAACTACAGCAATAGGTCTCTTCAGTTCCAAGAGTGTTGTTAAAACAAGAGACAATACAACACAATGGGAAGCTTTTTTGAAACATGCATACACTTTTCATAAAACAACATTTCTCAGTTTCAACATTTAAGGGGTTATTTATAAAAACTCGAAAAAAAAATGGAAGAAAATTTACTATAAAATCCGATTTTTTTTTTTTTGTGAAAAAAGGACATTTTTTTCTAGATTTATTATAACCCGAGGATGGAAAAAGTCTGAATTCAAAAATCCAGCATCACAGACCTACCAAGGTTCTATATAAGTCAATAACAGAGGTCCCTAGCCTATTTAGAAGTTTCTGTGGTCTGTGCTGGAATTAGCCAGAATATCCGACTGTTTCTGACTTTTCAGGCAAAAATTAAAAAAATTGAGGGAAAAAAAACTCAGAAAAAATCATATTATTCGGATTTTCAATTTTTTTCCTGTTTCTCCCCGATCCGATAAAATCGTGGTTGTTTAATAAATAAGTCCCAATCGTGGATTCTAGTTTGGCTGGACTTTCTTTTATTAAAATACTCAAAAATTCAGATTTTGATAAATATGCCCCCCCCATATGTTGTCTTTGTACTGTTTTCAATTAAATAAAGGTTTTAAATGATTTGTAAATCATCCCATTTTCTTTACTATGAAGATTTTCATTAATCCAGGTCATGGTACATCTAGGGGCAAATTTACTTAAGGTCGAATATCGAGGGTTAATTAACCCTCGATATTCGTCTGTCGAAATTAAATCCTTCGACTTCAAATATCGAAGTCGAAGGATTTAGCGCTATTAACGAAAAATCGTTCGATTCGAAGGATTTTAATCCATCGATCGAACGATTTTTGTTCGACCAAAAAAACATTAGAAAGCCTATGGGGACCTTCCCCATTGGCTAACATTGACTTTGGTAGCTTTTAGGTGGCGAACTAGGGGGTCGACGTTTTTTCTTAGAGACAGTACTTCGACTGTCGAATGGTCGAATAGTCGAACGATTTTTAGTTTGAATCGTTCGTTTCGAAGTCATAGTCGAAGGTCGAAGTAGTCCATTCAATGGTCGAAGTAGCCAAAAAAAAAACATTCAACGTTTTTTTTCTTCTATTCCTTCACTCAAACTAAGTAAGTGGGCTCCCTAGTATACGGTAAGTAATTCTAAAAAACTGGACTTGTTGCGTAATCATTGAAGACGTTTCACTACTCCTTCGAGCATCTTTTTCAGTTCTTCCCACACCAGGGGGAACAGAAGAAGCTGCTCGGATGAGTAGTGAAACATCTTCAATGACTACTCTGCAATTCCAGTTGTTTTAGAATTACTAGATATCCTATTTTCTTTTTCTTTACATTTCACACAGCATCCCTACTTATTAAAAAATGGAGCTGTCCTCCCTTTACACAGATATTTAACTGATGCAGCTTTTTTTTTATTTTTACATTCCAGCTTTCATAAAATTTAGTTTTATTGTTCAAGTATCTTCACAAAGAAATTGTTAAATGTATTTAATCTAAAACTATAGCTAAATTAAACAGGTAGGTTTTTTGTTGTCCGTGCAAGTTCAGTCAGACTAAAGAACCACAAAGACCCTTTTTATATTGCAGTTATTCTGTCATTGCAAGTTAAGAATTGCTTAAATTCCATTAGAATATTGGCAGTGTCTTTCCTGAATTGCTTGGAATTTTCATATATTGTCGCATCACTTCTGCACTACATTCTGTGGTTTTAAGGTCACTCAATATTTTTTTTTTTTTATTAAAAGAGTAAGATATACATTTCTCTGAGGATACAAAATAATAGTTCTAGAGGCTGTTGGAATTCAAAGTCCAATCTGTTTAGCACTGTCTACCTATTGGTTATGGCAACAATGAAAGAACAAAAGATGACCATGTAAGAAGTTCTCTGGAACCTCAAAACTAATCTCTACCGTCGTTCACGAACGGCACAAGACTATCATATGTTCTAAGAGAAAATGTGTATAATTGTTCTTCTTGATCATATTCCAAGATATCTAGCACAGGTATAGGACCTGTTATCCACAATGTGGTTTTCTGAATGAGTTTTTACTAAATCATGTAAACATTAAATAAACCCAATAGGATTGTTTTACCTGCAATAAGGATTAATTATATATTAGTTGAGAACAATTAAAAAGTACATATTTATTATTGAAATAGGAAACCATTTTTAAGAATTTGAATTATATGATTAAAAATGGATTTTATGGGAGATGGCCTTCACTTAATTTGGACCTTTCTGTATAATGGGTTTCCAGATAACTGATGCCAAAACTGTACAGGTATGAATTCTTTTATACAGAATGCTTAGGACCTGGGGTTTTCTGTGTAGAGGGTCTTTCTGTAATATGGATTTTCATACTTCATATGTCTGCTAAAAAAATAATTTAAACATTAAACTGGGTTGCCTTTTAGTTGAGATACATGGTACTGATTTATTGTTACAGGTTACAACTTTTTGAATTTGTTTAAAGTACAGTCTATGGGAGATGGCCTTCTTCTAATTATGAGCTTTGTGTTAACTGGTTTCCAGATAGCAGAGCCCATACAGAATTAAAAATAAACTTTTCTACCTTCCATTTGGGCCAAGTATAAAGAACAGTTTATACTTTCTGACCTAGAAATCCTTGAATATCAAGCTTTATGGTAATCAATTTGTGGCAACAGCATAAACAAAACATGGAACTTGCCAGACTCTCTGTATACAATAATCTTTTAGGTCTGCTAGGTTCACTGAGGGGAAGATTTATCAAGGGTCGAATAGTAAATTAGAATTTTCCAGTCTCAAAATTCACACATTTTAATCCTGAATTTTAATTCCCCTATTTGAATGTAAATTTCAATGTGAGATTTATCACAACTTGATCATGGAAACAGTCCTAATTTGAATATTTGAATATTATTTTACTCGAAATTCGAATATTCTATTATTTGTTATAAAAATCAAATATTTTAAACTCGGACTAATTTTACTGTGTTGAAAACTCCAATCGAATTTGATCAAACTCTATTCGAGTTTTTTCTCTGAAAAAAAACTCCAATGTCAGGATGGCTGCAAACATCTCCAAATTGCTTACTGGACTTCTTCCATTGACTTGTACAGCAATTCGGCAGGTTTTAGGTGGCAAATAGTCTATTTTGAATTCTTAAAGGGACTGAGTATGATAAAAATTGAATTTGAATTTTTTAAAAACTGCAATCGAGTTTGGATAATTCCCTAGTCGAATTTGACAGTTTTGACCATAAAAAAAATTAGAGAAGTCGAATTTTTAATTCAACCCTTAATAAATCTGCCCCTGTGTGTTAGATGCCTTTGATATTTCAGTTGTTGTTAAAAGAGAAGGAAAGGCTGTATTTGCCAAAAGTTAGGCATGCCCAAGTGATTGTATATACTTACCTGAAACCCCGTACAGAGGTTCTTCCAGCAAGAACTACGAGCGATCAGCTTCTGGCTTCTTCTTTCTTTGCGCGAGTGTGCATGCGCAGTAGACCGAAACGCTGAACTTAAACGAAGAAGTCGTTATTTAGTTCTACTACGTCTACTATGCATCTCCCACCGGGAAATTTGAAGAAGAAAAAGGAAGCTGATTACTTTGTTGTGCTCACTGGAAGAACCGGTGCAGATTTCTGCTGATAGGGGCACCCCCAGGTAAATGGGCCTTTCCTTTAAAGGAGAAGGAAAGCCAAAAAATTACTTAAGCTGTAAGTGTTGCCTATAAATAGTAGATATAAGTACCAGCAAGCAATCTCTCATTAGATTTTCACTCAATCTTTTAGCTGCAATCGTTTTTAAAAAAAGTGTAAGCATGTATGAAATAGCATACCTTTGTTTCTGTCCACAAATCCTTCTGAATAGGGCACACGCATGCGCAATCGTTTGCATCCGTGCCCAGCGCATGCGCACTAGAATAATTTTTCTTCTATGTGCAGCGATGACGATGCGGTCACGTGACACCTCCGCTCGTCATTGCTGAGGAGCGGAGATTAAAGAAAGGCAGGCAGCGATCGGGTATGTCTGACTGAGGTCTGTAGTAATGTGAAAGCCAAAAGACACATTTTATTTTGAATGAAAACAGTGCACTATCTAGCTTTGATCGCAATGGTTGTTTCCTTGCCTGCAGTTTGAATGCGCAATGTCAGGCGATTACGTCACAGGGTCACGAAGAGACGCATGCGCATTAACAACAGAGCGCAAGGCGGAAGTGACGCCTGTTTGACTATGGCCGCGCCAAACTGTTACAAGCGCCGTAACTTCGGAGTGTTCGTGCTCAGATGCAGCAGTGATATACAAGTTTTTACTACGGCGTTTCAGGAGGGGGCCTGGTGGGACATGCAATCAAGTAGGATTAAATTTTTTGCTTTCCTTCTCCTTTAAATATTTTTCATTAGAAATGTACCGGTATTTGTTTGAGAGCTTTGCAGCCTAGTGATAACCATCCCACAGCTGCAGTCCAGTTTATTTCATTTTGTTTCTTCACATAACGTTTGGCCACAGCAACTCTCATAATAAATGGTCCCTAAAGTTCTTAATGTGTCTTAAGTGGAAGTGGATGTGCGACCACAGACATGATTGACCTGCTGGATTGCTGATAATGATTTATTGCCAATGACTGTCTGCATTGTTCCTACATTCTGGTTACTGAATGGTCCTCAAGTGATGCATTTAGCAGTGCAAGCCCTTGCAATTTTATTTAATGCAATGTGCAAAGTTTCGGGGGATGCTTGACAAAGGGGCGTGTCCCTAAAATGTTGCACATTGCATTTAATAGAATTGCAACGGCTTGCCCTGCTAAATGCATCTCTTGCGTGCCGGTGAAATTCTTCATACACTGTAACCGAGGTTGCCGATTCCCCCATCACTGAGCAAGAAGGAGGTTATTGGGAGTGTAAGGTGTGCAGTTTCTCCACTTGTTTTTTGCCTCAAAGGACAAGGCAACCCTGGTAAAAATAAGGTGTCATAATTAGCCTACCTATAATCTGTTCAGATGCACTGTGGATTTGCCTTAATATGGACAGGTTTTTTAATCAGATAGTAGTAGATTATCCAGTTCTACAGAAAGTTTCTGATACTTAAAAGATAACCAGCAAGATCAGAACTGCAGTGCAAAAGGCATCAATTTTACTGTTATGGGGCTACTGAAACTTTGAGGCTGGTACAGGAATTTCTGTATATAAAGGTAAACATTTCTAGTCAAGGGTTCTCACATATGTTTTTTCTTATGTGTATGATGAGCATTTGAGACCCAGGTTTGAACACACCTAAAAGTGAATTGATTCCATGATTTTGAGCCTGGTTGTACTCATAAGTGTTCAGAGTTGCATTTTGCTGCATTTGTCTTATCGACTTTTTTGTTGTTTAGACAACACTTTCTGAATTTTCTTGCACTGCATTCAAATACAAAACAATAAAAGGTTCCAGTGTGTAAGAGCTGTGGCTGATCCTTTAAGAGAATGTGTCCTATCTATGTATACTGCCAGTCCGTTTTGTTTCAGAAGAAATAACTTGTGCTTGTTGCGTATGCTTTATCAAAAGGAAAGTGCCCAGTTTTGTGGAAAAACCCTGCTCAGAAACAAAAGTGAAACCTGGTGTAGCAGGGGTGTAATTACAGAGGAAGCAGACCCTGCGGCTGCAGGGGGCCCAGAAGGTATAGGGGCGCCATGGGCCCGAATTCATATGCTATTTCAACAAATATTGGTAAACCAGGTCAACCTCTAAACATTTTGGAGTCCTGAAAAAAATTTGCTGTGGGGCCCAGTAATATCTAGTTAAGCCACTGTGGTTTAGTGTTGTGGTCTTGCTTTGCAAAAGGTATTACCCCTTCTGCCATTTCAGTAAATACCCACAGTAGGACATCATAAATTATTTGGTGTGGCATACAGTCATATGAAAAAGTTTGGCAACCTCTCTCAGCCTGCATAATAATTTACTCCACTTTCTACAAAAAAGATAACAGTAGTATGTCTTTCATTTCCCAGGAACTTCTGAGTACTGGGTGTTTTCTGAAGCAGTATTCAGTTGTAGGAAATTAAATCAAATGTGAACTACTGGCTGTGCAAAATGTTGGGTACCCTTTAGTTTTGCTAATTTGAATGCATGTAACTGCTCAATACTGATTACTGGCAACATTAAATTGGTTCGATTAGCTCATTAAAGGGGAAGGAAACCTAGTCGGCGCAAACCCCCCACCCCCCCTCCCGTTTGTTGCCCACCCTCCCTCCTCCCCCTGGCCTACCCGTCCCGCTGGCCAAATGCCCCAAACTTGTTACTTACCCTTCTGCGCAGGTCCAGTCCAGGGAGTTCACAGACGACATCTTCTTCCACGCGATCTTCTTCCTGCTGTGAGTGGCGTTTTGGCGCATGCGCAGTAGGATCATTTCGCCGGTACAGATCTACTGCGCATGCGCCAAAAGTCACGCGCATGCGCAGTAGATCGTACTGGCGAAATGATCCTACTGCGCATGCGCAGTTCAAAGCAGGAAGAAGATCGCGTGGAAGAAGATGTCGTCTGTGAACTCCCTGGACTGGACCTGCGCAGAAGGGTAAGTAACAAGTTAGGGGCATTTGCCCAGCGGGACGGGTAGGCCAGGGGGGAGGAGGGAGGGTGGGCAACAAAGGGGAGGGGGAGTGGGGGGTTTGCGCCAACTAGGTTTCCTTCCCCTTTAAGCCTTGTACTACATAGGCAGGTGTGTCCAATCATGAGAAAAGGTATTTAAGGTGGCCAATTGCAGGTTGTGTTTCTGTTTGACACTCCTCTGAAGAGTGACAGCATGGGATCCTTAAAGCAACTCTCAAAATATCTGAAAACAAAGATTGTTCAGTATCATGGTTTAGGAGAAGGCTACAAAAGCTGTCTCAGAGGTTTAAACTGTCTTTCAACTGTAAGGAATGTAATCAGGAAATGGAAGGCCACAGACACAGTTGCTGTAAAACCCTGTCCGGCCAAGAAAAATACAGGAGCGGCATATGCAGAGAATTGTGAGAATGGTTACAGACAACCCAAAAATCACCTCCAGAGACCTGCAAGAACATATTGGTGCATATGGTATATCTGTACATTGTTCTACAATTCAGCGCAATTTGCTCTTTCTCAAAGTGGAAAAGGTTTCACAAAAATGGAAATAAATACACGGTGTGGCGGGAACACAAATCAAATGTAACAGGAAACACCGGAGGCAGAGGAAATGACATGTCAAAGCTACTATACGTGTGTAATTACCAAAAAGGTGCTATACAAACTGAAGGTGAAAATCAAGATAAAAAGAAAAAATCACAAACAAAACAATGTACAGTAAATGATGAAAGGTAAAATAAAATCAAAACTCAAGCTTAATCTCATAAAGCTGCGGTTGTGTGCTAGCGTTAGGTGGAAAAATACATACATTAGCACCCATAGAATGCAGAATCGAACAAACCTCTGTAAGCGCTCATAAGAGTTACTAGGACGGACACTGTGTAGCAACGTATCAGAAGGGAATGTACACAGTGTCTAAAAATGCAACATAACTGGATAGTATGTCATTAAACAAAAACGGCTACGTAGCGAACAGAAGAAACAGCTGGGAAATGACGTGTCAAAGGTACTATACGTGTGTAATTACCAAAAAGGTGCTATACAAACTGAAGGTGAAAATCAAGATAAAAAGAAAAAATCACAAACAAAACACAGGTTGATTCTTCACCCTATACCAGCAACTCATCGGACATTGATACTCCAACTCGAGGACGTGGCTACAACAGGGGACGCCGGGGACGACAGTTTGCACAATATAATCCAAACATCGACGTGCAGACTACAAATACCACCCCCCTTTCAAGCATCTCCCCTTTTTTAGGCTCAGGCCCCCATTCCAGAGATCGGGACGCCCGCACAAAAGAAGGGGTGGCAGGCAGCACCCGTTCCACAAAACAGTACAGACCCCCGAGGAAGTAGTATTCAACCTCAGCACTCACCCACTATCACCAGCCAAAATGTGCCTACTTTCCAAAGGTTTATCTTTCGTCCCTACCAATCACACACAGTCTCTGGATATCATGACTGACATACATCGATTTCAAAGATCTCTGAAGCTTAAAGAATACTTTAGAAACACAGTCGGACAATCACCCGTGTTTTAAAGACCAAGTCGGTTTGAGCCCACAAACACACCCAAGGCCATCGAGGCTTACACAAGACTCTTGATCGATGAAACTTATAAACTGAAGACAACACAACACACTTACTCAAACCTGTCTAAAGCTGAAAAAGAAGCACTGTGGAATCTATCAAAGAATCCTAACATTGTTATTAGACCAGCTGACAAAGGGGGTGCCATGGTGATACAAGACTACAAAGATTATCGCATCAAAATCATTTGACAACTATCTGACACGGGTGTCTACAAACAACTCCCCAGTGACCCCACCCTCATTTTTAAACGCCAAGTGGATGCGACAGTCCAAGCTGGGTATTCTAGTGGCATTTTGACTGAAGATAACAGAGATGTTTTGACACAGGAATTTCCCATCTGTCCAATTATATATACTCTCCCTAAGATACACAAAGGTTTGACAACCCCTCCTGGTCGGCCCATCGTGAGTGCAAGGGAATCACTCCTACAGCCCTTAGCCATCTTTGTTGATCACTTTTTACAACCCATTGTGAAGACGACATCTTCATACATTCAGGACTAGGGTGCTTTCCTGATTGAACTGCACTCAGCATCACCAGTTCCAACAGAAACAAAGCTTGCTGCTATGGACGTGTCATCCCTGTATACCGTCATACCCACAGACGAGGGTATTGAAAACATTAAGGAATTTCTAGTAAAGCACCCTGACCGTGGTAGACCTCCGATTGAATTCCTATTGCAACTCCTTCGACTTTGTCTCGCCTGCAATTATTTCAAATTCGAACTTTCCTATTTCATACAGACAAGTGGGACCAGTATGGGCTCAAATGTCGCGCCATCATTCGCGAATTTGTACATGGCCAAATATGAGGAAACATTCATTTTGTCTAAATATGGTCCTTGTATCCATAAATTGTATCGTTTTATTGACGACCTGTTCCTTTTATGGACCGGCTCCACGGATCAATTTACTGCCATGATCAATGAACTTAATGCTTTACCAACAACCATACGTTTTACGGCCACCATCGATGACAAACAAATTTCTTTCCTTGATTTGTCTGTGACCCTGACCGACAATGGATTCAAGACCACTACATACAGGAAATCAATGGACCGTAACACTCTGTTACACCATACCTCCTGTCATCCACCACACATTAAGAAAAGTGTCCCCTACAAATGGTACGCATGGTGAGGAACAATTCTGATCCAGTGCAATTATATATACAGCTTGACGATTTGATATCGAGATTATCCCAGTGAGGTTACCCACTAAACGAGCTACTCTCCTGTAAGGAAAGGGCCTTACTGCACACTCAAGACCTGCTCCATCGATCGATAAGCCCACCGAAGGACAAAGAAAAAGATACTCTGGTCTTTTTGACCACTTACACTCCAGAAGTAAAACCTCTCACACGAGCTACAGTATACAAGAACACTGGACAGTACTTGAAAGTGACACAACACTCCCGCCCATCTTTCGGACCAGACCCAGAATTGCGTTTAGGAGAGGGAGAAACCTCAGGGACATCCTTGTGAAGACTGATCCGAACCATTGTTACCAACATGGCACCACCTCGACATGGCTCAACACTGAAAAGAAGGGCTGCTTTCGATGTCCATCGTGTATCACCTGTAATCATCTCATCACTGGTTCTACATTCAATCACCCTCATTCGGGCAAACCTATTGTGATTAATCACAAATTGACATGCACTTCCAAGTTCCTTATCTACTTCATTTAATGTCCCTGCGGACTGTTCTATGTAGGTAAGACAATTACCACGTTTGGGGAACGGATGGCCAACCACCGATCCGCGATTAGAACAGCACTTTCTTCAGGGAGGGCGGACACACTGGTTGCCGCTCACTTTTTGCATCACAGACACACACTGGCAAGTCTACGCTGTATGCTGATCGACCACGTACCCCAACCTGTTCGGGGTGGCAATCGTGAGAAGATTTTACTCCAACAAGAGTTAAGATGGATCCACAAACTGAATACCATCAGCCCACACGGACTCAATGAACTTATCTCTTATGCTCCATTCATTCATTAGTAGTTCCCATTATGTCTAATATTAGGTGCTTGTGACTAATAATTTTCCTTCCATTTATAAATTGTTCTATTGATTTGCCTCTTAAATAATCTATTCAAGTGATTTTTGATATATGCTGATTTGTTGAATATTTGACCTATTTCTGGGGTTGTGCTTGTAATATATTGTTTCGTTACAGCAGTAACTCTTGGCAATCGTGCAACTGATACGGTATGCATCATCTTTCATCTTTCCGTGATGGGTTTCCTCACCTTTCCAGCCTCCTGTATTTAACTTGTCGCTATAACTTGATAACACCCCAATGTAGAGACAATTGGCTCTCTTAGCTAACTTTCTTCCGTTTCCTTTTTTCTCTCCTTAGTCCTCCTTCGTTTCTCATTTTCCACTTACCCTTAGCTTCCTTTTTTAGTTTTGATCTTTATATCTTTATTTTTATTTTTCACTTTTGGTCTTTAGACTTTTTGTTTTTTGTTTTTTCTTTGCTCTATATCTATCTGTATTTTGGTATTCAAAATACATATCTATAATTTTACGCTAGTGAGATCCCCTTTTCTTTTGTTATTCCCACAATGATCGGCCTACTGTAATACGGCTCTATTGTTTGCCAGTTTTGCCAATTTTTGCCAACTTCATTAAACCTGGTCTCCTCATACAGTGGAACCCTGGAGTGCCTCGGCCAGCTCATTGAGCAGTGGCCTACGGATCCATCCCCCCAAGTCCACTGCATCATGTCAATTGGGGAACACTGGTTCCGTGTGTCGGGAGTCCACTCCGAGTGAACGGATCCGTACCACCCTGTCGGTAGTCCTAATTTGCCATCGGCACGAACATCGCACGGTACTTACCGCTATGCCCAGGATGAGAGGGCTGAAGAATTCAAGGTACGCTCTATACCGCCAGCCCAATTCAGGGCTCAGCTCTCACGATTGTGGTTATGGGATCGCTGGGCTGTTAATGCCCTGTTAATACTATCAACATGTTCAAGGCACCGTACACTGACACCACCCAGAATTGGATACTGTGCGCTATTTTGTTCCTCATAAGGTTGGGCACACGAGTGGTCTCATTAGCTTTCCGGTAGCCGACATGTCCCATTTTGTTTGGTAATGTCCCTGTTAGCGATGCGGTACTACCGTGGACCGCTCATGTGTCAATGGGACCTGCAAGTCTCCTAACATCGGAGTGCGACTAGGCGGATGTCACTTTTCCAAAAGACAGGTGCCACATTAGTCGCATTGTTGAAATGGAACCCGACTGAATGAATTGACTAAATTCTAAGTGGACATCCTTTCGTACAAGTCATTGTGGCTATCGATCCTGGCGGATTGGCTGTCTTACTAATGATCTGGTCACCATTGATTTACGGACCCTGCGATGCAAGCACGGACTGAACTCCTTCTAAGTCACAGCAGCGCCTTTGCCATATGACTTATAACCACATTTTCCACTTGTTTCGTTAATTACCTAAGGTAACACTTTATATTTTTATTTTTAGTTTTTACTTTTTATTTTTTCTGTTATATATATATTTTTTATATATATATTTTTATCTTTTTCTGTTTCCGTTCTTTATATTTCATTCTTCCTTTTCTTTAACACATTCTTTATTTAGTTTTTCA